>NC_081311.1:82828484-83131515 GCF_026419965.1 Kogia breviceps
GACTTCCCTTGAGTGGCCGGTGGCCCGGTGGTTAAGAATCCGCCTGCCAATGCAGGGGACACAGGTTCGATCCCTGGTCTGGGAAGATTCCACATGCCACGGAGCAACTAAACCCATGCTCCACAACTACTGAACCTGCGCTTTAGAGCCCAACAGCCACAACTACTGAGCCCGCGTGCTACAACTACTGAAGCCCGCGCACCTATAGCCCGTGCTCCGCAACAAGAGAAGCCACCGCGGTGAGAAGCCCCTGCACCGCAACGAAGACCCAATGCAGCCAAAAATAAATAAATAAATTTATTTTTAAATAAAGAAAAAAAGAGATTCAAGACTCTGGGACTCAGTCACCTTGTCCCAGCAGGACCAGGCTTCCTTTCATTAATTATACCCTGAAGTCATAATATATTTGCATTAGACTCTTTCTTGAGAAAGACAATATAATATTTAGAAATACATAAAGTGTAAAGCAGCTTTAGTACAACAGATGCAAAGAGAGCTGCTCAAAACAGGGTAAAATAACCAAAAGTTTAACATCACTCGGCAAATGAAAAGAAAAGAATCTGGTTATCATTAAATTTAAAAGCAAAGTATGCAATCAATTGTTAATGAGTTATAAAAACTTTGGATAGTTTAATGTCAAAAGACAAATTAAATTACCTTCTGTAACTACGTGAGCTATCAGCATATCTGGTTTATACATTTTTTATGTCAAGTCAGTAGATCTTTAAGCAATTCTTGATTGTTTCTGCCATGCTATAAATATTAAATTGCAGTGTATTGGCTTAGAATTGTCCATCCTGACAGGGATCCAACCCTCCCCAATTACATAAAAATCTGGAAGGAAAGTGGATGAGGCAGGATGGCCCTCCCCAGAATTATGGTGGGACCTGGGCAGCAAAATTTGGTGCAACAAAACCATGAGGGAAGAAAACACTTATGAGCATACGCTCTCTCCTTTACAAGAGCTAGGAAAACCTGAAAAACCAAATTAGCAACAAACGATCTCTCAAAAAGAATTGTCTCCCTTGGGTTGCAAAACATATGGCAGCTTCAAAGAAGAGGAAGTACGCAGCAAAAATGGCAGGAGGCCATAACTCATGGCAAAGCCAAAGAGAAAAACAAGACATTTCTTATAAAATTAAGCACTGAAAAGACTGTGACAGTATAAAATAGGTCATAGCACCAATAAAATTGAATTCTGCAAAATCTCACAAAATTGGACTCAGAAAAACAAAAGAAGAATCAGTCTTAATCTTGCAAAACCCTGAATTATAGAATATAATAGATGTTGTTTATTTAAAGTTCAAAAACTCATTCAAGAGAAGCTTAGAACAATGGCCATCACATTTTGCAAGTTAATTCCTTGTAATTAATAGGATGGCATATTAGTAAATTCTTACAGGCAAACAGGGCTTACCGTGGTTCTCCCCCAGAAAACTCTGACTGGGGTATCCATATACTATTAATGCCTGAACTTATAGGAATACAAAGGAAAACACTGACATTTAAGCATTTGAACAGGAAGCTGAACTATCCATAGTTCTTTGAAAAAAATATCAAAAAGTGATCTGAAGTTACCAAATATGTATCCAATTAAATTGCTATAGTTCAACTTTTTTCTCATTTGTGGTAGTATGCTAAGTCCCTGTTAGTCATCCTTCCAAAACAAAGAACTTGGGTTTTAATACAAAATATGTGAGTATCATATGGGTGATAACCTATAGAACCTCCCATCAATTTAAATGATCCATCAGGTGTAGGAAAATTGCAGTCAGCAGATCGGCATTTCAAGCCTGAAATACAGAGCGTGTACTCAGAAATTTCAAAAAAGAAAACAGCCTCTCTTTTCAGGACACCCAACATCATCAAGAGATCCTGTCGGTAGACTTTTGTTTCATGGTCATGACTCTGAGTGTAGTACTGAGGTAGGGGGTGGTGAGGGTGACGGAGGGTGGAAAAACCTCACGTTTGGGAATCAGGTTCATAAAGAACATACAGCCACATAAAAGGTGAAATCGCAGGAAAAAGGGATTCAAATCCTGGCCCCGACCCCTCATGTCTGTGTGACTTCGGACAAGGCGCCCATTCTCCCTAAGCCTCAGCGTCTCCCTCTGTGAAACAGAGATGGTGCTGGGCTAGCCACACAAAGTGTCCAGATGATCAGACTCAATGCATGTGCAGCCTTAGCGTAAAAAGCAGAGAAACCAACACTTGTTACTGAAGAGAAAGTGACAACATACAGGGGATCATTCCTTCCTTTCAAAGAACATATCAGATCCATAAAAGCTAGAGCTAATCCATGCACATGGTCAAGGGATCTAATAAATATACACTAAATATACACAATAAAGATCAAAGGAAGAAGAAATCCCAAAAGCACTCACTTTTAAACCCATAAGGATTTATATGAGGATAATATGAATAACAGAATTAAGTTCCACTAATTCCAATTAAGTTCTAATAATCCTAACAATAACACGCTATTTTCAGGTCGTAACATAATGCTGAAGTTGCTCAGGTAACTGAGGGCAGTACAACTGCCACCCAGGGACGTTTAAACACAGGTGTGGAAAGATATAAATGGAAAAATAAAACGATGAGGCTAATGGAAGAAGAAGCGGGAGATTATCTTTGTGACTTAGGATGGGGAAAGGTTTCTTAAAGAAGATCCAAAAATACAAAACTTCAATCACTAAGATGTATACTTTAAATATCTTACAATTTTGTTTGTCAACTATACCTCAATAAAGGGAAATTTTTTTAAAAATGAAGGATAAAAAAACAGGTGTGGGAGGTACAGGTACAGAGGAGACAATGCTGACGGATGTGAAACATTCTACAATACCAGATACAGGCCCACACCACAAACAACCCCCTCACCCCCCACGGCCAAGGGCACTCCCCCAGGAATCTCGGCATGCCACTTACCACTATGCTTAGCTTAATCTCCAGGAGACACTGTATGAATGTGCATGGGTGTGCACACACCAAGGTCTTCAAAAGCCCCGAGTCCAAATGATGAAATGTAGCAAGAGACTAGGACAGGCACTGGTTGCCGAGAATGACCCACAAAGCAGAACACCTGTCAAATACTAAAGATCCACGGGTACCCACCTTATAACACAGAATCAAGTTCCTGCTCCAAACAAATCAGCATGTCAAAAAACTGCCTGTTGCAATTGGGTATGAAATACCATTGACGTTGTCACTGTATTCCCACCTAGGGGCTCTGTTAAGGAGTATTGTTACGGGAGTAAAAAGGCAAATGGAGAGACAGGTAGAAAAGGAAGTAGCATCAGTACGGATTTCTAAAAAATAACTGCACAGATAAAAATAGGAGAAGGAAATCAGAAATAGTTGAAAGCAAGAAAAAAAGGGAACAATGTTGGATAGAATCATGGGAATTCAAGACCGGTAGAGACTAGAGTAACTGGTGACTTCATCTCTGGCAGGGACTGTCTGATTCATTCTGGAACACAAAGGTGAGCTCGGTGCCTGGCATACTGTAAATGCTCAATAAATGCTTATTAAAATGATGGATGCACGCAACGGATGAATGGATAAGGAAGATGTGGTACATGTATACGATGGAATACTACTCAGCCATAAAAAAGAAACGAAGTTGAGTTATTTGTAGTGAGGTGGATGGACCTAGAGATTACCATACGGAGTGAAGTAAGTCAGAAAGAGAAAGACAAATACCGTATGGTATCGCTTATACGTGGAATCTAAAATATGACACAAATGAACCTATTTACAAAACAAACAGACTCATGGACATACAGAACAGACTTGTGGTTGACAAGGGGGAGGGGGCGGGGGGAGGGATGGAGTGGGAGGTTGAGATTAGCAGATGTAAGCTTTTATATAGAGAATGGATAAACAATAAGGTCCTACTGTATAGCTCAGGGAATTATATTCAATATCTTATGATAAACCATAATGGAAAAGAACATAAAAAAACAATGTACATATATATATAACTGAATCACTTTACTGTACAGCAGAAATTAACATAACATTGTAAACCAACTTATACTTCAATAAAAAAATTAAAATGATGAATGCATGGATAGCAATGAAACTTAGAGAGCTGGTTCTCCTGTGTCATACATCAAGCACCTGGGAAGCAGAAAGAATTTCATCCAGCAAAGCTCACACCGTGATGCTATACATGCCAAGTGTGACACAGGTGACGGGAACCAACAGAATGAAACTAAACTGAGGCTCCTATGAACTAATACAGGCTTTTTGCACTGTTATGGGATGTCTCCCAAAGGAATTATCACAATGGTTTAATAAAAGAGGAAGGAAGTTAATTACAAATTTCAAGCTTAGAAATTCACAGGCAAAAGTGGTGGAAGAGAAATAACCGTACTCAGAGAGAGGCAAGAATAAACTGGAAAGAAGAAAACCATGGAGAGAAACAAAAAATACAAATGCATATTTAACTGGGATCCTGATAACATAATTAATAAGATGAATCAAAGATAAATGATTAGAGGTGTGAAGGCTCAGCTCACAGAAAAACCTGAGAAAAAAAGATTTTGAAATTTTAAAAAGAAGTTTCCCTTCAAAAGGTTCATATTATACATATATTCAATCTAAACCAACAAAAATGTCCAGTCAGAGAGGCAGACACAATTAAGATATTTCCCATATAACAAGCTAAGTTCCTTCACGTACAGAACCTGCAACAGTCACCTGGTTCCCAAACAAATAGCTCGGGTCTCATTTACCAAAAACTCTATCACGATTCTGGTCCAAAGAGAGCCAAGCTGTCCACCAAGCAAATTTTAGTCAAATCTCAGGGGAAGGGGCTTCCCTGGTGGCGCGGTGGTTGAGAGTCCGCCTGCCGATGCAGGGGACACGGGTTCATGCCCCGGTTCGGGAAGATCCCACATGCCGCAGAGCGGCTGGGCCCATGAGCCATGGCCACAGAGCCTGTGCGTCCGGAGCCTGTGCTCCGCAACGGCAGAGGCCACAACAGTGAGAGGCCCGCGTACCACACACACACACACACACACAAAAAAAAAAAAAAAAAAAAAAAATCTCAGGGGAAGAAGAGACATTTGGTGTGTCTACAGAATGGGATCTCTAACCATCCCTTTAGGTTCTAGGGACCTAGGACCAGTGATGTCAGGTCACTGGAAGATTCCATATTTAAACTCTAGCCCAAGCCTTTCCTAATTCACTTCCATGGCATTATACGTTAACATAAGGTTTCTTAACATTTGGAGGAACTTAGAAAGACTCCTTCAAAAATCTGCTGAGTAACTGGATCTTTGTGTGGAAAAAAAAATGTACAAAATCACAGATATGAAATCTGTGTACAGTTTCACAGTCTACCCATGACTCTTGCTTTCATCCGCTAATTGTTTTTCTCAGAGGTGGTTGGTAACAGCCATGTGTGCTTTTGCATTTGCTATGAATCTATTCATGGGGACTTTCCATTACACTCTCAAAAAAATCACCTTTAACACCATTCCACATTCCTGAAAACTTCAGGCTTTAAGCTACTTTTGAGAAAAACGGACGAGGCTTCACCTATCTTTTTTGCTCTGGCTTCTAGGAAGTTCATGATCACACCATATTCTCAACCAAAATAATTAACACTCATTAGCATTTTCTTGTCTCAACTTTTCCATTTTATTTGTTAATTTTGTTGTTTCCATCTTTGATATATACTTATATATATTCCAGTCCTCCATTTCTTCCCTACCCCCCCAAAAAAGACAGATTTTATTCCCCTGTTCTAATTTTTCTTGAAAATTTTATCTAAATATAGCTAATAAATGTGGAAAGGGAGTGACTGCCTATATATGCAGAACCTGTAAGGCACACAATCTCTAAACCAAAAGCTTTCCCTTAAAGTGGCTTATAAAAGATGTTTCACCAGTGGACTTAAGAGTTAAAAAAAACTAATATCTCACTAAAGGGCATCATACTTCCTTTTATTAGCTATCAGGAGGCAGTCCAAAAATAAGGGCAGGATTGTATGGGTGTGGCCTTTCTAACCTAAAGCAAAAGGTAGGTACTAGCCCCGAACCATAACTGAAAAGTTGACGCCACTTCATCACCCTTAAAAACTGTCCCTTGGAAAGACAAAAAACAAACAAACAAAACCAAAACCGTCCCCTGGGACTTCCCTGGCGGTCCAGTGGTTGGGACTTCGCCTTCCAACGCAGAGGGTTCGGGTTCAATCCCTGCTCCGGAAGCTAAGATCCCACATGCCTCTTGGCCAAAAAACCAAAACATAAAACAGAAGCAGTATTGGAACGAATTCCATAAAGACTTTAAAAAAAAAACAAAAAAACTGCCCCTTATCCGCCTTCCACTTCTTCCTTACTCACTGAAAGGCAAATAAATGAGTTTAAGCTGGACTAAGCCAGCCATCACTCCCAGAAAAAAACAGCATTTGACGCCCACACTGAGAATCTCTTTACGCATTTCACAGACCCCACACAGATTCCTGACAGCTCACTGGGCCACAGGCCCCGCCAGATTTTTGAGCTACATCTGCAGTATCTTTTCTACATGGGCAGCTTGCGTAAAGTGGGAAAATTCATTAACATGCTAATGATGCCCTATTTAAAATTCCAGCCCTGATTATTCTGTGATTAAATCTCTCCCCTTGACGTCTGCTTCCTTTATATCTGAGTTATAGTACGAAATCAACAATATTAATAAAGTACAATACAGATTACCAACTTATCCACAAGGGATGGAAAAACAGTTATGTAAATCTCAGGGCTGTCTTTTTTTTTTCTGAAAAGCAGATGTAGCAAACTGTAAAAAAGTTACTGATTTATTTTCATCCCACTATCCCTTAAAAAAAGAAAACATTGAAATCCACAGTAAGTAAAGGTTTATAGTTCATTTCCACAAGTATTCAGGGGTTGAAAGTTTTCGTTTTTCATTCTATTTCACTGCACCTAAAACTGCTCAGACTTCAAACGTGAAGTCTTAAGAACTGCTGATAGGGGTGTAAGCACCCACCTTTCCTCCCCTCTTCACAGAGACTGTGTGACACTGAGACAAAAGTCGATAGATTCAGTGATGACTTCTGTCTCCCTTTAGCCCACTGGCATATTTCAGTCCTTCTCATCATACTGTTCTGCCTGCTGCCACCCCAATCTGAATATCCAACTCAAGCATCTTTCATGAAAGACAATCAAACTTATAATTGCTCTCATTAAATTGCAAAATGAATTTTAAACTGTTTTTTTTTTTTTTAAAGATCCAAGGTCTGGGTCTGTGATTCAAAATAAGGGAAGAAAGGACTAATGTTTCATTTTAATATCTGACCCCAGTAAACGAACAAATATTTGTGGTCTATTTACTATTTTTAATGACATCGTGCTGGGTACTGCCAACGACACAAATGAAACCTAAAGACGGTGTTTTCACCTCGATGGACTTACAGTCTGGCCAGAGACACAGGATGTAATGACATGGTAAGTGATCAGCAGAGCAAGTTCATCTTTGATGAGTCATTACACATACTCTTCCCATCATTAAGAATCCTCTGAATGAGACAGACTGCGCCCTAAGACTGCACATCTCCCCTCCCGCTATAGAAACGGAATCCTTGTACACACACATGGCTGGGTCAGCCAGCTTGGAGCCAATGTCACAGAGCCTGGGTCCCTGACCTCCATGGCGTGACTTGTTCATCCCTGAATTGCCTTTTACTCCCAAATGCTGCATTCTGCAATCACTGCTGGAAATCAAAATCTGTTTCTGAGAACACTACCCAGTGCTCATTTTTTGAATAGTCTTATTTTAAAACGTTTCATCTAAGATTAAAAAGAGTCAGCTCATGGTAATACATGCAGAAGCGTACTACGTCCTTGTATCTGCTCTACGTTTAAACTTGAGCACAGAGCTCCCTCCAGATTTTTAACTCTCAAGATGCAACAAATGAGAGAATATGGTCTTTGGTCTAGTTTTATTACTATCAATGGGGAAAAGCTTCATTTTACTAAGGAATTCTTTCTCTCTTTCTTTCTTTGTCTCTCACACTGTCTCCAACCCAAGATTATTAATTTGGTTCACCCAAAGCCAAGTCACCTCAGACTGCTTCAAAATTAGCTTCGGCCTGAAGCAGAGGGAAAAGGGTAGCTGATCCAGCAAAATCCAAGTATAAGACATAAAGGACGCGTTCACAACAGTAATGAGCCATCTGCAATTTAGAATCATCCATGGTAACAATCTCTTGTTCCATTTGTTTATGTTTTATTCATCATTTTGGAAACAGTGAAGTGACAATGATGAGATTCAAAAAATACTTTACAGCTCTTTTTTTTAAAAAAAAGAGATATTAATGGCTTTCAAGAGCTCAACTGTTCAAATGAAAATATTGCTGCATCCTATTATATATAGGATGGATAAAAAAAGGTCCTACTGTAGAGCACAGGGAACTATATTAAATATCCTGTGACAAACCGTAATGGAAAAGAATATGAAAAAGAATGTGTGTATATATATATATATATGTATAACTGAGTCACTTTGCTGTACAGCAGAAATTAACACAACACTGTAAGTCAACTATACTTCAATAAATTTTTTTTAAAAAAGAAAATATTGCTGAACTAAATGTGTCCAAACTGGCTCACATCTTTATTCTTAGATATAAATTTTTCCCATTTTGCACCAAAAGACTTGGGATGACAACGTGAGACATTGCATAGTTTTCATTTTTTATTATTTTAAAAATTTATAGCAAAAACTCATTTAAAATATACAAGGTTAGTCCTATAATAATGTAATAAACTGCACCATCACATCTTGGAGGAATGTGTTGTCATTTCTCAGGACTATAGTTATATATGAAGGTTCAAATGCACAGTCTCTAGTTACATATTTGGCAAAAACAAAGCTCTGACCTACAAAAGTGAACAAAAGGTAAGGCGTTCTGAGTTGCTGAACCAACTTGACGGTGTCCACAGCTAAGAAGACACAATAATGCTTGACCATCCCATCTGTCATTCAAATAACTGTGAAGAAACCTCTCTCCACGAAATTTAGTAAGTCTTTAAAACTAAATTTATTCATAGTGAAATGACACACCTATTTCTGCTAGCTGATTTCGTATTTATTTATTTGGTTTTAAATACTAATCTTCATTTCCTTCAATTTGTGGAATATTTTCAAATAGCCCTATTTCAAATCTGGCTAACTAATATCTCCATTCTTCTCTTATTTCTTTTTAAACAAGCATACTTTGTAAATACAGTCCTTTATTTGTATATATGCCTTTCATTTTCCTAGTAAATATTTATTTAGGGACAACGATTTACTATGCCTGAACTTTGCCTTCCAACAACCTCTAGTTCCCAGGGAATGTGCAAGGGTGCACACACACACACACACACACACACACACACACACACACACACACAATCTTAGGATCTTAATAAATTACCTCACTTACTTTGTACCACTTAACCAGCCTACGAGATGGATAATACTCTTCTCATTTGACTGATGAAGAAACAGGTTCCAGCATCTAATATATTTTAAATCTAAATTTTCTTGCTATTATTTCATTCTGTATATTACAAATTGAGTCATCAGAAATTCTTCACTGTGTGTGTGTGTTTGTTTTTGTTTTTAAGAAATAGGTTTGGCTTTATCAATTTGGACTGAACCAGCATCTTCTGAAAGTATTCCTCGAGTGAAGCCTCAAGGTGACCTCATTTACAGTTAACAACTGGACAGGAAAAGACCACACGAATACTTTAACTCCTCCAAAAAACAGACACTTTGGCCAAGGCAGCACTGGCATCTTCGACATCGTTCTTCCTAGGGAAAGCTGCTCTCAGAAAAGAAGCACTTAATGGTCGTTTCTCAGGTTTCCCAGAGCCAGCCTGCTTTCATCTGCGATTGTGCCAAACCAGAAGGCCAAGCCAAGGAACAAAAGGGAGATAACTGTCAAACAGAGAAAATTCTCAAGAATTGTGCCAAGGGGGAGATTGTTCTAAACAATCACAAGGCCATTAGCAAGTCCAGGGTAGAGGAGGTGGGAAAGACAGAAAATGGAAAGGCATCGCACGCGATAGCCAAACAAAAGCTGACAAGAAATTCTACCGCATTTGCCGAGGCTCCTGCCAAAAATATCCTCCAGGAAAAGTGCTGTGTGGCTCCAGGACACCCTTCACTGTGACGTTCACATGAAGCAGTACAATAAATATCACACATACGCGAGACAACCGTGTGACCACTCACCATAGGCACTTTTCCCCTGATCCAGTTCCCTCCTGAGGCTGCTGTAATCTTCTTTAACACTTCCCAATTTCTGGACGTTCCTGGAACTCAGCACCAACTGTCTGTGGAGAAGTCCCTCCAGCCCTTCCCTCTCTGACGTTAATGATCTAATCTCCTCCGTGAGCTCCTTGGCTGTACAGAAATGGTTTCCTGCAGAAAAAGAGGGAAAACAAGCGTTGCCGCATCCCTACCTATGGAAGGTGCAGCTAGCATGCACTAACCGTGTGGGGAAAGGGGGATGAACTTTGCAGCTACATCTAACTGCATTAACAGTCTTCTGTGGAGGAATCTGGAAACACACTGACTGTCCTCCTTAAGAAGAAAAAACCACCAGTCCCGTTAGCAACTTATTCTCATTATATCCTGTTTTAGGGCTTGCATGGGCTAATTCACGTCCTTCTGAAACATGATGACACAAAAATATCCCAGTGAAACCCAGGGAAGCCACATGGCATCACTCCATACAAACATCCAAATGTCAAAAGAAGTGAAATATTACAGTAGGGTGGAAAGGGACAGGGCCTTGGAGTCAAACTAAACCTAAATTCAAATCCCAAATTCAAATCCCGGTTACACAAACTGCATGACCTTGAGCAAAGAAATCAGCATATGGGATTTCAGGGCAAACTTCTGATAAGATATGATTGTGCATTACAGATGGCTACAAGAATAAATGTGAAATTCTATAAAGCTCTGAGCACTGAATTTAGCAGGGTTGCAAGAATCAAGGTCAATATACAGAAATTAATTTGTATTTCTAAATATCAGCAGCAAATAATTGGAAGATGAATTTTTTTGTAATATCATATGTAAGATATTTTAAAACTCAAAATACTTAGGGGTAAATTTAAAGAAATATGTGCAAAACCTCTACACAGAAAACATTTTAAAACTTCTGAGAGAAACTAAAGGAGACTTAAATAATTTGAAAGATATACTGTATATACATACATTGGAAAACTGAATACTGTTAAGGTTTTCATTTTCCTCAAACCGACCTACTGATTCAATACAATTCTAATCAAAACGTCATGTGGAAAAAAAAAAAAAAGTCATGTGGGTCTTTTGTAGAAATTGACAAGCTTATTCTAAAATGGTAAAAGAAAATGCAAAGTCCTAGCTAAAGCAAAACAATCCTTAAAAGGTAGAACAGAGTTAGAGGACATTTGCTACTTGATTTCAAACTAACACTGAAGCTACAGTAAATGCAGACAGAATGGCACCAGTATACAGACAGACAAACGGATCAATGGAAGAGAACAGACAGTTCAGAAGTAGACCCACCCTCACACAGTTGAGTAATTTTCAACCAAAGTGCCCAAGCAAGTCAATGAGGAAAACAAAATATTTTCAACAGATGGTACTGGAACAACTAGCTGCCTATATGTGGGAAACATTAACCTTGATACATACCTCAAATCATACACAGAATTTAATTAGAGATGGATCACAGACCTAAACGTAGAAGTGAAAACTATAAAGCTTCTAGAAGAACATATAGGAGAATATCTTTCTAAATTTGGAGTCAGAAAAACTTTAGATAAGACACAGAATATACTAATTATAAGAGAAAAAAAATGAATAAATGGGCTTCATCAAAATTAAAAACGTCTACTCCTCAAAAAATACCATGAAGACAATGAATAGGCAAGCCACAGACTGGGAGAAAATATTTACAATGCATACATCTGATGAAGGACTTGAGTCCTGCAACTCAATTATTTAAAACACAAATAACCCTAGTGAACAGTAGGCAAATGACACCACAGGCACATTACAAAGATATATAACTGGGGCCAAAAGGCATCTGAGAAATGTTGATGATCATTGGTTGCCAGAAAAATGCACATTAAAGCCATAGAGATTCCACTACAAAACCATTCAAGTGGCTCAGATTAACTGGACTGAAACTGCCTGGTTGACAAGGACAGGAGCTACCGGAACTCCCCCGTGTGAGGGGAGCATGAAATGTACAAGCACTTTGAGAAAGGTTCTGTCGATTTCTCATAAAGTTAACATACACCTATCCTTTCATTCAACAAGTCCACTGCTAGGTATTTACCCAAGAGAAATTGTCGCAGGAAGAGGGACCCCTTCCAGGGCCCGAGAGCGGGCTCTTGTCTAACACTCAGAAATGAACTGTCCGAGAAGACGCACGTGCTGACAGAGCAGGAGACTTTATTGGGAAGGGGCGCCTGGGCGGAGAGCAGCGGGGTCAGGGAACCCAGGAGAAACTGCTCTGCTACGTGGCTCGCAGTCTCGGGCTTTAGTTCCCCGGTTGCCTCTGGCCAATCATCTTGATTGGCCCACATTTGGTCTGACTCAGGGTCCTTCCTTGTGACGCGCCATCTCTCAGCCAAGATGGATGCCAGCACAAAGGGTTCTGGGAGGTTGGCAGGACATATGGGCTGGGGTCTCCTCCCTCCTTTTGGCCCCTCCCGAATTCTCCTGGTTACTTTTCAACGGCAGTCCCTTATCGGGAACTCCTGCTGTGAGACAACTCATGAAGCGGTTATTATCCTGCCGGGCCGAGACAGGCAGTTTCGGTCCACAGTTCCCGAATAAAATGAAACATGCAATCAAAAAATACTTGACTCAAATCTTCACAGTTCCTTTACTCATTGTCCCAAACTGGAAACAACCTAAATGTCCATCTAGAGGATTAGGTAGAAACAGTGGTACATCGGAACTACCCAGCAAGAAAAAGGCACAAACTCTACATACACACAGTGGCATGGAAGTATCTCAAAAAAAAAGACACAAAAGAATGCATACTACAGGATTCCGTTGATATTAACTTCTAGAACAGGCAAAACTAATCCACGGTAGAAGACGTCAGAACAGAGGCCATCTGGGGAAGGGGGGGGGACGATGACTGGGAAAAGGCACAAGGGTGATGTTTCTGGGGTGATGAAAATATCTTGAAAGGGATGCTGATAATACAGGTGTCAAAATTCATAGAACTGTACACTTAACATCTGTGCATTTCACTGAATGTAAATCATACCTCAATAAAAAAGGAAAAATATATTAGAGAATATTTAAGTATGGAAATTATACCATAATTAATAAATGTATCACATTAATAAGCACTCCATAAACAACAGTTATTGTTATTAGAGGGCTCCATTATATTTCCTAAGAGTTTATTATAACCATAATCATGATAACAGCTACTAACTTTCTCTCCTTCAAATCTCACCACTACCCTTGGGGATAATATACTCTATGTTATCTATTCTAAGATGCACTTTTTTTTTTTACATTTTAACATCTCTGAAACAGGGATGTGTCTTACAATTACTATTATCTAGGAGGTAGTCTGGATGAAGTTGCTATTACGTGATTGTTATTCTTGGTGGCCTGACTGAGCACCTGTATCCCCCTGCTGTTTCAATGTACAAACCATTTAAAGACCCTTTGAGTCCTGTTCGCTGAAAACCTTCTGTTGAGATGGATTTGTAAGATTAGGAAAGCACCAGCATTTAAAACTTGAAGAATGGTGTTAGCAGCTTGGCAGAAAATGCTACAGAAAACAGCAGTTCCTTCTTGGAGGAAAAGAAAAAAAGTTGCATCACCAGTTACCTCACTGATGCAGAGGATGATACTGTGTGGAGAAACAGGAGGCTTGACTTGAGTCGAACTGGGTTTTAGGACAGACTAAGTATGAAACATTTTAGGGAAACCTTAATCCATTCATTTTCCTCATATTTTCCTTTTTAAAAGAGTGATATGTCATTTTTCCAAAGCTTAACTACATCTAAAAGAGCTATTTCAATAAGTATAAAATAAAAACTAAGCCACAGGGCTTCCCTGGTGGCGCAGTGGTTGAGAATCCGCCTGCCAATGCAGGAGACACGGGTTCGTGCCCTGGTCCGGGAAGATCCCACATGCCGCGGAGCAACTAAGCCCGTGAGCCATGGCCGCTAGGCCTGCGCGTCCGGAGCCTGTGCTCCGCAACGGGAGAGGCCACAACAGTGAGAGGCCCGCATACCGCAAAAAAAAAACTAAGCCACAGAAAGCACTGTGTCATTGTTTAATTGACAGCAATTTTTCCTTCTTAGTAGTATATAAAATAATGGCTCATTTTATGGTCACTAAAATACACGTTGTTATCTTTACTTTACAGGGGAGAAAAGTGAAACCTAGAGAATTACATATCTTGCTGAAGCTTCCATAGCAATAAAATGCAGGGCAACTTTCCAACTGAAACATAGCTCAAAAATCCCTCCTCTTAAGTATTAAACTGTGCTGTTTATTTCTTTATTCTTATTATTTGATAGGCAGATTTCTATGATATCAATGTGGGAAAGGTTACACAATTTTTTCCCATTTTAAGGGAACTCTGCACACCCAGCCCATGCCATTTCTGTTACTGAAACCCTTAGTTTCCGATTCCATGATTGCATAAATATCTTTTGAGACTATTTATTGTCTATCACTATGTGGGCACATATGGAAAGGGACCAGGCACTGGCCCTGCTCTCCAGGAAGTTATATTGAACAAAGGGGATAAGATGTACAGTAAAAAAAAAAAAAAAAAAAAAAAAAAAAAAAAGGCAAATATGCTCTAGGAGGGCTCAGAGAAGAGTGATCATTCCAGAAGGGGAGACAGAGGCAGGTTCACCAGCAAAGAACAGAAGGTTCCCAAAAGGCGAAATGGGAACCTTGTTAAGCAAAGGGCATTGTCTTGCGGGGGGTGGCGCTAGCAGAAGAGAGGCGCGTGACCAAAGACTGGCCAAGACATTGACAGAGGGCCCCAAATGCCAAGCCGATGGATTTGGACCCATTTAGGAGAAACAAAGTCCTGATAAGGAGAGCAGACTGGATGCCACAAGCTTTGAGCTGTAAATGGAAACACAACGAAAACGTTTCTGGATCCGTGATTTCTACGTGAACAATGACCGGTGAGGGCCGTTGCGAGTGGAGCCCCCTATGAAGGGCCACAGAGAAGCCAAGGGACCTGCCACGCTGTGGGGAGACTGCGGGAGGAGCCCGCAGCCCCAGAAGCGTGATGGCCTCTGGGCAGAACAGCATGAGCACCCGCGGTGCCTTCAAGCTCCCTTCTCAGCCTGGCTGAGGGAGCTCCCACCTTTCTGCTGGGCCATATTTTCAAGCCAGAGAGTTGGCAAAATGGCGGGGTGAACACCAACAGTGCCCCAGAGACACCGGGCAGAAAGTGCTAAGTGTTCAACTTCCTCCTGAGAACAATTCAGAGAGAAAAGCCCTCGCAAAACGAACAGGAAGGCACTACAGAGACGGAGTGAGTGCCAGCATGGAAGGTTTCCTGGCAATACATCCTCAGGCCCTCCTGCAACTCATCACCCGCTCTAGAGGCCAGAGCCTTAATAAAACATGAGAGAGATCACTAATTAGGATCCTTGATCCGAAGGGGTGTGGCTTGGGAAAATGCAGCGTGATGTGGATGTTTTACATACACAGAATGAGTGTGATTCCCAAAGAGACAGTTAATATCAAAACCCATGCCATGATAAAATGCTACACTGTCCCTGGTTAATATTTCATAAGCATTTTGGCCTCAGATCCGCCATGAGGTGAATCTTGCTTGATGCAGCCCTCCCCGACTGCTGAAACTGACCAGAGCTCCGTGATGAAAACTGAGAAAAAGAAATGCTGATCCCCGAAGGAATTCCCATCAGTGACCCGGGGACCCCAGTCTCCATCACCGCGATGGGCCTTCCCTAAAGCCAAGGGGGAATCTGTGTACGGATGCGTATCCGCCTTCGCATCGAGCTGCGCATATGCCTGCCTGCTCTGCAGCAAGCGAACCGCACTTGGGCCCTCATGTAGGTTTTTTCAAGCACCTGTCAAAATATTTTATTCTACAAGTAACACAATTAAAACCCTCTGGGTGCATGCCAAAGCTGAAACTGATTTTACTCAACCTGTTGTTTCTAACTACATCCTCGGTGTCTCTGAATTTAAATAGCTACCCTCCTCTACTTGGTGGTATCTGGGGGTTACTTTTTGAAGTCATTATTTGAGTCTCATTTTATAGATTACAGGGCTCTTGTTGTATGAATTCTCATTTAGTCTTCCCAGCAATCCAGGAAGGAGGTCTTTTCATGATTGTCCTTGGTTTCCAGTTGAAGAAACTGAGACCCAGAGAGTGACCTCCGTAAGGTCACAATGCTTTGGAGTTCTAAGATCACACATAAGATAACTGAACTTGATCTTGGTTCTTCCAACCTCATGTTAGGTGCTTATTCTATCAAATACAGCTCAGTAAGGGACTTGGTCAAAACATGGCCACAAATCATCCATAAAGGGAGGGGGCACCAAGATGGCTGAGGTTAAATCCTGTGCTCAGATGGGCTGTTTCACCCAGTCAGTCCACAGGCCTCACTATTACCTTCACCGGGGAACGTGCACACGCACAGTACTCGCTGGGCCACAGACGTTTCCCTGTGTGACGATCCGCCTAAAGTTACCCTCTTCGACCTCTACCCAAATTTGAGCTATACTTCTTTTCCAGGGAGAAAGAAAGCAAGCCAGTGTCGAGCATAACCAAACCCCAAAATAATAGAGCGCTGCCTCTTCTCCTCTGGCATGACACCAGATCTTTCGAGGAATTCCAAGCTCAAGTCCACACCCGCTGGCTGGGCAAGACCACACCCTCTGACTTCCAAGCCTCATGCTCAGCGATGTCAAGGCCACAAACAATCACCAACCAACTGCTCCCCAACCCCCCTCTGCATGGAAGCTCCTTTGGCTGGAATCTGCCACTTTCCACTCGTTTTGTTTCTTTCTTCCAGTTACCGTGATTTCCTGTGATACCGAAAAGCATTTTGTGTGAGCAGCGCCCCGTGACTGGTTTTGCACATCAAACATTTTAGAAATGGTCACATCTGACAGAGAAGACAAGGGGAAGAGAACGCCGGAACACAGGATTTTGCATAAAACACAGACTGCTTCAAACAGCTTGAGAAAATGCGGCGCCTGGCGAGAGACAAAACATACAAACAGACGATGGCCAGATCATAAACAGAACAGAAGCCCAGCCCGCAGCAGCCTGCCTGGGAAACCCACCCCTGTGTACAGTGACCAGCCTAGGAGGCCAGCTTGTAGGAAGTCAGATGCCACCTCTAGTCACAATCCAGGAAGCTGAACAATAACTTTTGTAACAATTCGCCCCAAATGGCCGGGACTTGATTAATAACAGCTTCCCCAATTTTTGTCCCTGCTTCCAGCTTAGGACCAACCAGAGTAAGTCAAATATGCTCCCCTAACCAATCACATTGGATGCTCTAGTTAACCCACCCCCAGCTTCTCCAGGCCAACAGCCTCCAATCACACGTGGAACCTTCCTTTGTTCCACCACGAAGCTTTCCCTCTCCTCTGCCTGCCTTAAGAGTCTCTGCTGAAACACAAGTGATGGTGGTTGCCTGCCTTGCTATGGTAAGCTCTGAACAATACCGTTTCCTTCTCACTTGGTGGGTCTTCATTTCCACCCTGGATAAACATCATCTTTGAAAAATCTTTACCGAGCCTATCAGCTCCCCCAGCCATTGATCTAAACCATGAACTTTTTTAGAGAGAAGGAAACATTTTGCACTTATCTAGAAAATCTAGTATTATTTCTAAGAATGTTCCTATTTCCCTCCAAATCATAAACGAAGAAAGACGAATTCAGGTAATTCCCTAGTGGTCCAGTGGTTAGGACTCCACGCTTCCATTACAGGGGGCACGGGTTCCATCCCTGGTCGGGGAACTAAGATCCTGCAAGCTGCAGGGTGCAGCCAAAAAACAAAAAAAAAGAGAGAAAGAAGATTTCAGGCTGCCGTTTAGACACATTTGTCTCTAACTAATGCATTTTAAGTGTAGATAATTTTTATTCTCTATAAAGGAAAAGTCAAATCAGATAGAACCATCTTTAAAAAACAAATGGCTTGGAGTACCAGAGATATCTTGATATGCTATTTGAGAATAAATGATTATTCGAACTGTTTGTTCCTTGGAAACAGATAATCGGAGGCAGATGTGAAAGGCAGTTTGTACACAGACTGAGGGAAGAGCCAAATGAGGTATGGAAACAACAGATTCTGGGAATCAGAAATCAACAAATGAGGGTTCAGGTTTTTCGAACAATTACTCTCATGGACTGTCTCCTGAATGCCAGACATTAGGCAGAGCCCAGGAAAAAAAAACAGCAAGGTGACTCAACACGTGGACCAGATCAATCAGGGGGGCTGCTTCAGGCAGGGAAAGGATGGAGCCAGAAACTCACGCAGGATGTCAGTATGAGCAAGCTTCAGAGCCCGGGCATCAGAGAGCTGGGCCTTGATCCTGGGGGCAGGGAAACGGTCAGAGCACAGCCGGCCCCGTACAAGATGACCGTGGGACACTAGTCAGGTTACAGAGCATGACGGAAGCAGAGCCTAGTTACAGGACCCGGAGCCCAAGACGGAAGGCCAGGGACAGCCGGGAAGGATGCCTGTCGCGGAGACACGGACGTGGGTTCCCGCTACTGAAACATCTTCTGTTTCTGGGAACAGGAGGAGGGTAAGGAAACCACGGACGGCTGTGAGAGGAAGGCAGGGCAGGCAGAGAGGGAACAGAGCTAAGCTCAAGGCAGGAGTGCTCATCGCCAGAGGTCAAAGGCTGGGGGCAAGGCCCGGCGCGGTTCTAGAAAAGGAGATAGGCCCCTACTTCGGCCACTGACATCCTGACCACAGAGCCTAACGCAGGCACACCCATCACACCTTCAGGGCACCGAGACCATCCCCTCGCTCTCCGCTCTCCCCGCAGCAGCCTCTGCCCAGCCTAGGCAGAGGCCAACGCAGCCGAGTTTCACGTGAAGCGGGCAGTTTGGGCAGCACAGACTCACGGAGCCCTGGTCTGGGCGGGTTCCCTTTGGTGGAACACCCTCCTGAGATCCTTGCTCTCACGTGCTGTCCGGGCCGCCAGTCGGCAAGGTGGGCCTGAGGCCGACTCTTGCGGAGAGAGGCCTCTCAAGCTCCCCCCAGAAAAGCCTCAGTGAGGCCCGGGGGGCACGGGGGCTGAAGTGGGCAGTCAGACCAGACCTGCTCCGGGCCTCAGGGAGATGCTCTGAGCCCAGGAGCTGGGCTCAGCTTCCTGGGCGGGATCCGGCCATGACATTGACCAGTCCTCCAGGGCTAAGGTTAATTTCCTGGCCTGGGGAGGGGACCAGCAGGGCTCTGGGCTTCCGAACTCAGTGCTGAAAACCGAAGGGACAAAGGAAGGCTCGCCATCAATGAGCGGCCCCGCCTAGGTCAGCAGGCAGGGGACCGGGCAGGCACTTGGGGCCCGAGCCACTTTGTAAGAAGGGATGTAGATACCACCACAAGCCCTTTCGCTGCAGGTACATGAGCCAGTCACCTCCTGATGAAACCTCCTCCCACCTGGACGCTAGTTAAGCATCTACTGCCTCTGCATGGAGCTCACACACATTTATAATCCAGGTGTCAGTGTAGTGGTGCGCCATATTAGTCTAATTCACCACCTCATTTAATTCTTACAGCACGCTAAGGTAAGAGTGTGACTGTCATCCTCCTTTTATAGATGAAGAAGCAAGCTTTTAAAAGATGAAATAATTTGCCCAGGGTCACCCAGCCAAGTGCTGATTAAGCTGGGCTTGAACACAGACCTCTCAGATTCCAAAGCCAAAGCTTCTATCTGCTACGCAGCGTGGCCTCTGCTCTCAAGAACCAAGAGATCTGTCAGCCCCGGTCAGCTCCCCATTCTAAGCCACTATGCACAGACATGGGGGGATGACCTTCTCTAGGATGGACAATGACAACAGTACCTACCCGTCCACAGTGACGAAAGACGGGTGAGTGCTTTCAACCAAGCTATTCTCTGCCAAACACCACACGAGTTAGGGCAGAAACAGAGAAGGGAAAGAAGAGAGATGAATCAGATACAGTTTAGTCAAGAGTTGTGTAGGTGAATGAAGACCAGGGAGAAGTCTAGGTTCCTTGGAGTTTTTGAAAGCCACAGGAGCGGCGGCGAAGAAGTGGACTGAGAGTTCCATGGAGAATCCACCGTATATCGTGAAATGAAATCTAGAGGATTGTTGCGTTTGATGTAGTACCGTTGTCTGTGTTCTTATCTCACATGACCTACACTTAAAAAGAAATGATGAGCTTTCTAGGTTTTCTTCATGTATATTATACCACATTCAACTGGCTACATTAATGCCACCATAGTTCTTCTAAGCATCTGTATAAGATTTCATACACTAGCCTTCTTTTCTCCCTTTTTCACTGATAGCATCTTAGTTAAGTCAGTGAGCTCCAGCCCCAGACATCCCCACCTCTATCCCACCCTGTACCCCATTGCAGACCGGGCTTCCTAAAGTCTGGCTTCGATCATGTCCTTGCCTTGCTTGAAAATAAATTATCGCCGCTCCTAGATACGTATACCCTTAGCCTGCAGTACAGAGCCCTGGACAGCCAGGTTCTAACCAATGATGACTAGTTTATTCCTACCACAGTACTGACCCTACACCGGAGTCAATCTCAACTTCTCTTCCCCCTCAAAACACAGCCGTGATTTTCCACCACATCCAGTCCAGGCATATCTCGCACCACTCTACTGCATAATTATTATAAAGGAAGGGCTCTTGTCCTGTCCACTGCTGCACCCTCAGTACCTAAAGCCAGGCCTGGCACTCAGGTGCTTGATACCATTACCTGTGGCTGAAAACCTGTCCACATCTTCACTTCACAGGCTCCTACGGGCTCGTAAGTCACTGTGGCACACTGTAAACGGTGGCCCCCAAACTCTCTGCTCTCCTCCCACTGACAGATGTCCCCTGTGTCTCTTTCTTTTGAACCAGGGCCCCAGGACCGCTCCAGCAATAAAATGTAATGGCAGCCGTGGTGGTTTTAAAATGTGCCCATCAGATTCTTTAATGCTCCTCCCTTGGGGTGCCATCTGTCTCCCCTCCCCTTGAGTGTGGGCTGGACTCAGCAATCCCCTTCCAGTCACTAACGCAGAGATGACTGTGAGAGTTTGGAAACTGAGGTCCAACAGGCACTGTGTCTTCCGTCCTGTTTGCTTTCGCTCTCAGATCACTTGCTCTGGGGGAAATCAGTGACAGTGTCATGAGCACCCTACAGCGTGGCCCACGGGGCAGCGAACCAAGACCGTCTGCCGACAGCCAAGCGAATGAGCTTGGAAGCAGATCTTTCGGGCCCCATCAAGTCTTCAGATGACTTCAGCCCCACCCCATATCTGGACAGCAACCTCGTGAGAGATCCTGAGCTAGGATCACCCAGCTAAACTGCTTCTGGATTCCTAACCCTCACAAACCGTGGGATATAATAAACGGTGGTTGTTCAAGCTACAAAGTCTGGAGGTAATTTATCACCTACTAATAGAGACTCATGCCAGTGTCTGAGTCCAGGCCTTAAGAAATAAGAAACTTCCACGTCTTATCTCTTGGGACACTCATTGTTAGAACCCGGCAGCCATGCTGTGATGAAGCCAAAGCTGGTGATTGTGAGGTTGCCAACAGACGTGGTAGAACCAACAGACAGACAGACCAACCTGCTAGTCACAGGAGTCCTGGAAGGGGACTCTCCGGCCCCAGCTGCCCCGCCCTGGTTGACCCTCCCAGCCCCTGCCCAAAGAGCAGGTTCATGAGCAAAATAAGTGATTGGTGATGTTTTAAGCCACCAAGTCTTGAAGTAGTTCATTATGCAGCAAAATCACTAACGAGGACAGATGTTGGCATCTGAAAGTGGAATATGCTGCTGCTACAAACCCTACAACCTGAGGTGCTGACTTTGGGACCAGGTGGCAGGCCTCAGTGAAGGCTGAAAGGAAAGTAAGAAAAGTATTAGTGGAAGCCAGAGGAGAAGGGACCCCTATAATACAGTGACAGAAAGTCTGGTAACATTATCAGCGAGGCAAAATATAGAAAACAATTCCTAGTGAAGTTAACCATACAGCCAAAGAGATTTCCAGGCAGGATACAGCAGAAGTGCCCGCTGGTTTCTGGTCGCTGCCTGTGATCAAGTGCAAGAAAAGAGAGATGAGTTAAAGCACATACATTTAAATAGACAGGAGCCAGGACTTTATATTTCAAATAAAAATAAAGTTTTAAAATAAAGCTGTTTCTTATTCCCCGTCTCTGCAGACAGCAGATGATTCTCAGATGAAGAAAAGACCTCAGTCCATAGATCAAATCCAGGATGGGAGATCTAGAAACTTTCAGACAGACAAAAGGCCCTCTAAGAACCTAAGGGTATCCCATAAGATCCTTTCCATTCAATAGGGCTTCTGAGAATCTCAGCAGCATCGTCCCAGCATCTACACAGAGAACCCAAAATAGGCCTCACTTGGAGAGGTTTGTGGTTGTGGCTTTTGTCTAGTGGAATGAGGGTTTGCCATTCTGAAGGTACCAAAACAGGCCCATCAGCACCCTAAGGGAAGTACCTTTTCCCTCCTCGGGCCTTCCCTGCTGTGGAGCATAGCTCAAAAGGAAACAGAAATCGCATTATGTGCAGAAATTAATGATGACCAGCCTGCCACTAGCCCAACCCATGGGGCAGCCTGTTCCCCAAGGAGCTCACTACCAAACATAAAGCAGATGGCTAGTGGGAAGCAGCCGCATAGCACAGGGAGATCAGCTCGGTGCTTTGTGACCTCCTAGAGGGGTGGGATAGGGAGGGAGATGCAAGAGGGAGGAGATATGAGATATATGTTTATGTATAACTGATTCACTTTGTTATAAAGCAGAAACTAACACATCATTGCAAAGCAATTATACTCTAATAAAGATGTTTTAAAAAAAAGAAAGAGTGACCAGGAAATAGGGGGGTTGGGAGGTGAGTTCCCACCCCAGTTAACTCCCTCATCCGATTAGGCCTCACCAATTTCCCAGATGATCTAAGAATTACACAGAAAACCCAGGCCCCGTATGCAAGATACCACGTTAAGAATTCTCCCTGGGATCCTAACAGGAAATTATTCACATTTGAGAGCGGGTTCCCCTTCTGCTTGAATGATGCATCTCCTCCCTTGGGCTTAATACAGACAATCCACCTGTATTCCCGGGAAAGATACATTGATTACGAAAGGCAAAAACCCTAACTCAGAAGCAAGACTGTGTTCAGTCTTCTTTTTCCCTCTTAGCAAGCGTGGCTGTAATTCCAAGTACGTGGCACGTGAAGTTGTTAAGAGCTAAGTCCCACATTCACATGCGTGTGTTCTGCAGGTTGTAAATAAGACGCGTGACTGCGCCGGGCACCAAACTGCTCGTTAGCTGCCAACATTAGTTGTTTAATGATCTGAAAAGCAGAAGCTGCCGATTATTGTACTCCTTCTTAAAATGCCATTTAAAACCCATACATGTAATTATTATACCTTTTCATTAAATTTTTATGATTCTTCCGAAGCTGATGAGCTGTGGATTCATTCAACCTATACAACTCAGAATCCTTGGAGGCTGTCATTACATAACTGGGCTAAGAATCCATCTGTCACACCTGGACTCTAGCCTCTAATCTGTCACCACTTAGCTGATGGAGTGAACTTCACCAGAGGACACACCCCAGGGCCTCAATCTCCCCCTCTGCTCCTCAGCACTGCAGGATCTCTCCCTCCTACTTGATAGAGCTGATGTGAAAATAAAATAAAATAACAAATGCAGAGGAATGTTCAAAAACACTGTTCAGGTGATGGAGTAAGATCCTATGTTCAGGGGCTTGTGTCTTCAGCCTACCGATTAATGGGAAAAGATATCCCTTAGTAACTACCAGCTTAAGGAAGGAGAATAATCCACTGAGTACCCTCCAAAAATCTATCATCTATGATGAGATTGTTACTCTGAGTACCTCAGTTTATCTCCTGTTATTACTCCTTCCACACAGGAAGGGGCTGATCACACCTGCTAACCCCCATTGAGCTTCTCCAGATACACATAAAGCTGTAGAAACATCAGCTAGAATTGTCTGGCATCCAGAGTATCTAGTCTCTAAACTCTTAAAGAAACAGGAACTGCAAGTCCAGACTACGGCACCTACATGAATAACTATTTTATATGATGCGTGCATGTGTATTTTTAAGAGTCTTATCCACCCCTTAGAGGGAAAAGCACGCTGCTCATCTATCCCACAGGTTGTCGTGAAACTCCCCAGAAACGCTTTGAGCTGGTGAGTATGACATCAGTTACAGGTAGAATGTTAATCCAAGACAAGATACAGATGCCGTGGTTGACATCACTCACGCCAACTGCCTCCATGGTCCCGCTGTCCCCAGGTACCTGAGATGGCAAGCACTTTGGCTTCAAGCAACGCCGGCAGTCGGGTTTCAATATCGTTAACTTCCTTCCTCAGGGCACTGCAGAGTCTTTCGCTCATACACACCTAGAGGGAGAGAGGCAGCCATGAGTCATCATGTATTTACGTAAAAGTCAGAGGGCAACAGAGCGCCGGACAGATCCCTGAGTTTTTAAGTAATAAAAGGGGTGATAAAGAGTAACTGGGGACCTCCCTGGTGGTGCAGTGGTTAAGAATCCGCCTGCCAATGCAGGGGACACGGGTTCGAGCCCTGGTCCGGGAAGATCCCACATGCCACGGAGCAACGAAGCCCGTGCACCACAACTACTGAGCCCGTGTGCCACAACTACTGAAGCCCACGTGCCTAGAGCCCGTGCTCCACACAAGGCAAGCCAACGGAACGAGAAGCCCGCCTACCGCAACGAAGAGTAGCCCCTGTTCACCGCAACTAGAGAAAGCCCACGCGCAGCAAAAAAGACCCAACGCAGCCATAAATAAATAAATATATTTTTTTTAAAAAAAGAGTAACTGCAGGAGAGTTCTTAAAAAGCAAGCAATGCATAAAGGAAGGAAGGAAGGATGGAAGAAGGGAAGGGAGGGAGGAAGGGCTAAATAAAGCAGGCACTGGCATATTCCCAGCATAGATCCTACAGCTCTCACACACCTGAACACAAAAGTGAGGTGCACTCACACAACAGAGCACAACCACAAAGTAAAATAACTCAAGCCCTCCGCCTACTCCCTCCCAGGGCCTCTGCCTTTTTACGCCTTCCTTCTGAGTGGCTCAGCTTGTCCCTGGTGACTCAGTTCACTCACAGCCCTCAAGGCTCTGCCCTGGGCCTTGCTGGTTACCCACAAAAAAACAACCCCTCGGCCCTCCCTCCCCTTGCACCTGTCCCCTGCTGGATGTTTATCCATAGACACACTGTCTTTCTCCCCTTGTTTTCTTATTGCCTTTCTGGGTAGGATACGTGCTAGGGGAGCAGGGGTTTTGTTCTGTGTCTAGCACGTAGTAGGCAGGAAATCATGGTACACAGATGTTACAATCAAGGGCAGAGCGTTCCTAGTAGACGTTGTCTAATAATACTCGAGGGCAGATACTTGCTGGGATGTCAGATTTGAAAAAAGAGACAAGTAGATCTCAAGGGGGTTTGCAGGTTTTATCATTTCACTTCCTACATATTTCTTGTTTTTTAAAAAAAAAACAGCAAAAATCTTAAATCTCAGTTTCTTCTTCCAGATGTCTTGGGTCATTTTGTATTTGTTCGAAGCTAAACTATGACAATTTTTTTCTTTTATTTGAAGCAGAAACCTCATATTCAATTGGTATCTACTCAGGTTAATGAGCTACCAGAAAAAACCTCCAGCGCAACAAAAGCACAGAGCACAGTTGAATAACAATGAACACATATGTGGAGACATTTTGGGGGGAGCCCACAAAGGATGTTACCTAGAAGCATCCCTCTTTTCTTGCTGACAACCTAAAATTCCATTCCGACACTAAAATTAACCCAGGTGGGTTCACAGAGCCCAGAGAAAATGTAAAATGTAATCTCCCCAGAAGTGTCCAGATCTTGCTAGATACCATCAACTTGAAATGCTTTGTGTACCTCAGACTGAAATGGAGATTGTTTCTAGAATCAACGCAGACCTCACCCATCCTGCCTAAAATGTTACACCATTTCCCCCATGGCCTTCAACACGTTCTTTTCCATTAAGCGGCTGTACTTTCCCACATCTCTTTATAAAACTTACTTTCTGTGTAAAGGAGACCACGGGGAGGCCTCTTCCCCAAAGCTCGTACCAGTAGAGCTGAGCAACCATCAACCAAAGTAATTCATCTGGGGACACCCTCTCAACAGTCCTGAAGTTTGTCGGGGTGTCAGGACAGGGAGTTGAAGGAACGTGCTCCAGACACCCGCCCGGCACCAAGTCTCACGGGCTCAAGGCCAAGGACAGGCATGACCCCTCCCATTGGTCTAAGCCTGTCACCAGAAGTCCCAGGACATTTCTGTCAACTCCGTAACACCGGCCACAATTGCTGTGCCTCACCCAAGTACATCCAGTATTTCTGGTTTTAGCTCACAGTCTCTCTTAATCATAATTGGGTCTGTTTCTCTTTTGTTGAGCAAGCTGTCACTGTTAATATGAAACCACCTCTAAATCTTCTTATTAAATTGCAATGTACATTCTTTCAGGCACTGCTAGATGTAATCTAATATCTACCAACCTCCGGATACCCCATTTCTTTCCAATGCTTTCTTCCATCTCATTTATCCCCTAATTACCTTCGGTTTGGGGAACCCGTAAGAGCTGAAAAAATGTAATGAGTGGAAGGCAGGTGCCAGCTCTCTTTGAGGAAGGATTTGGAAGAATATCAGATTACTGTGTCTAATTCACAGAAGAAAGAAAACTGGGCCAAACTGCGACTTTTACCTCAAGGTCACCAGTCCAGAGCGGAGAGAAAGTTGCTGCATGTGACTGGGTAGTTTTGTTCTAATTCTCTGTAGACTAACATATGCCCCCCCCATACACACACACATTCATGTATGTGCACGTGTACACACCCACCTATATACACACACGCACGTGTGCACGCGTGCCCCAGAAAATCGGCATCTCCTTTTTAATTCCAAATTAAATCGGACCCTGAGGAACTCACTATCACATGGAGCTTTTACGTTTACACTTTAAAATCTTAGGCATGAATTCCTTAATTTTATGGAAAAGCAGGGAATTGTAAGTTTTTGTAAACGTTTTACAGAAAGGATGCAAATGCAAACAAAACCAACCACTTTTGGCATTTGATCAAAGCACAGTAGCTGGAGATGATCAACAAGTCCCAAGGTCGTGTGCATATGTGTACGTGTGTGTGTGCACAACATAAAGTGTCATAGAAAGCACACACAGATAAACACCATCTGTGTTACACATTATGCACACCTGCATCCTCACTGCTGGGATATAGACTCATTTGTGTTACACACACAGTAGGGTCTGATGCTTAATAAACCCAAACCCAAGAGCCCTTCCACATATAAATACTACACAGAAATTAGGACACACCTGATAAACAGCACAATTTACAGCAGGAAATTCAGGAGGATACCTCCACCACCTCCCCCATCCAGGAAGCTTTGGTCTCGCCTCACCTCCCCACTGGCTCCACCTGGAGGTCACAGTGGCATATAGGGCACGAATGCCAGTGGGCGACATCACTGTCACTTACAAGGCAGAAATTCAGGTCTGCTCTCCAGCATCCACTCCTGTCTCGTATAATAAAACTGGTGGGGCTTCCCTGGTGACACAGAGGTTAAGAATCCGCCTGCCAACACAGGGGACATGGGTTCGAGCTCTGGTCCGGGAAGATCCCACATGCTGCAGAGCAACTAAGCCCACGTGCCACAACTACTGAGCCCGCATGCCACAATTACTGAAGCCCATGTGCCTAGAGCCCGTGCTGTGCAACAAGAGAAGCCACCACCGCAACGAGACGCCTCCACACCACAACGAAGAGTGGCCCCCGCTCGCTGCAACTAGAGAAGGACCGCACGCAGCAACGAAGACCCAACAGAGCCAAAAACTTAAAAAAGAAAAAGTTAAAACAAAACTGGTGAACCAAGCCCGTTGTCGCTGACCTGCAGCTGGGCAGGGGGCGAGGTCTCAGCCGCGCTCAGCCTGGGAGCCTGAGATAAAGCCCTTTCCCGAGTTCTGCCTGCGGATTCAGCTCCCCGCACGGGCCTTGAGTCTCGTCCTGCCCTTCCTCTCTGGGTAAGCACCCCTGGGAGGTTCTCTGGCTCTCCAGGAAGGCAGGGCGGGCTTCAAGCATCCCGCGGTTCCAGGGCCCAACGCTGTCTAACTAACCGGCAAGACAGTCCTCACAGGAAGCTCTCCTTCCATGCAGGACAGAACTGCCCATCAAACTGCTGCTGTGTGATTTTCAGCAAAATCATTTAATGTTTTTTTCAGAACCGAATTAGACACAAACACTAGGGAAAGGACCAGAGCCACTGTGGACATTTTTGCCAACAACACATCCCCCATCTCGGCTCAGCTAGGGTTTCCGAGCCCCAGCAGCTCTTCCTGCTCTCTTCCCCGGGGAACCGAGAACAAGAAAAGCTTCCTTCCAGGCCAGCAGACTCTTGTCTGCTTTGCTCTCTGCTCAGAAACCTGTTCTTTTCACATTTCAACTATCTTATAACCACCCTGGTTCCCAAACCTAACACAAATCATTAATGATTAAGACCTAGTTCTCAGCCTCACCTCTACTAATAAGTCACAGGGTAATTGATCCTACTTCACAGTTTGGCAGTAAGTCGGTGGGGTATAAGTATCTCTGCAAGGAAGGGTTTTGTTCTGCAAACTGTGGTTATCCTAACTAACCAGACACAGACTATTTAAGTGAATTGACTATGTGAGAGACGGAGGCCTCTATCGCTACACAAACCAAAGGTCTGACATGAAGTATAGATAACAGATAAAATAGGCAAAATGATTTTGAAGCTGATTTAACTTTGAAAAACAAAAGATAATCATCTACTATACCACTTCCCGTCTGTTTGTGAAAAACCTGAACCCTGCCCTTCCCGAAGGAAATGTAATTAACTTCTCAGTTCACTCCCATCCTGGAAGCCTTTCAAGCAAAGGCATTCGACTGCACAGCAAAGGCATTCGACTGCACAGCAGCAATCATTTTCCCTTCCCCAACGCTGCAGCTCCTTCTGAAGCAAAGGCCAAAGCAGTCAGTCCCTAGGGACCATAGTCAGGCCCTCCACCATGGGAGCAGCCCCCGGCCCTGGCTCTTTTGGCTGGCTCATCGCTTGGCCTGTAGAATGGCTTTGCCAAGTCTGTATTTTGTCCAGAGCCCAGGTGTTCTGTGACATGAAATTAAGTCAAAAGAAAACTTCAGAGACTTTTCTTTAGAAAGTGGGCATAGGGCTTCCCTGGTGGCGCAGTGGTTGAGAGTCCGCCTGCCGATGCAGGGGACACGGGTTCATGCCCCGGTCCGGGAAGATCCCACGTGCCGCGGAGCAGTTGGGCCCGTGAGCCGTGGCCGCTGAGCCTGCGCGTCCGGAGCCTGTGCTCCGCAGCGGGAGAGGCCACAGCAGTGAGTGGCCCGCGTACTGAAAAAAATAAATAAATAAAGTGGGCATAGAAAGGTACTTACCTTAGCAGTGATCTCTTTAAGTGACAAGTTGAGGGATTTTATCCTTTCCTGGAGGCTAGAAGAATTAGAAAGAGGACATTGGTCTTCTTGGTAACAGTTCAGTCCCAGCACATGTAGGAACACTGCGAAACAGTGAACCCTGCATCAGCCTAATGGCTGAAGAGAACAGTAGCAAAGACAATGCCAAATTGGTTCCATTTGACTATAATTAATATGTTACTAAGAAGCAGATTTTTCCCTCCCTAATTATGCTCTACTTAGGCTGGTATTAAAATCTGTTCTCGTTTCTATAGTGCACTTCTACTGACAGAATGAACAACCCAGATGTGCTCCTGGCAGCAAAGGATTAAATTACATTCCTACAACTACCTCCCAAGAAGGATGGTCTACACAGGGTACTGTTTCACAGGCAGGTAATCCAGTATTATCTATTTGGGTTTACTGTGCAAGTCAACCAATATGTTCCGAGCTTTTCCCTGCTTCTTTTTTCTCCTTAGCACTATGCATTTTAACATATTTATTTACTCATGTAATTTCTCTCTTCCCCCTTTGGAATAAAAGCTCCACAATTGCAGCAACTGCCCACATCCTCTTGTGTCCGCTCCTGTATCCTCAGTGCTTAAAATAATTCCTGGAGCTTATAGATGGGCCCTCAGTCAATATCTGCAGAATGAACGAATGAACAAATGAATGAATGAAGCGAACACTCAGACTTTATTCCCAACGTCGTTATCTAAAGGAGAAGAAGTATATGCAATCATCTATAACATAAGCTGGATGGAAAAGTTACGATAAGGGGAAGAGAAACCCAATACTAGAATCAAACTGCTACATTAGAACTGTCACAGGTGGCATATTGTCCCCAAGGGAGCAATAGGGCAATAACTTGTGTAGCGATTTAGAAAACTAGGGGATTGATGGGAAAGCTCCCTGGAAGAGGTGGAAAGTGAACTGGGCCGCAAAGGTAAAGGAGGGAGAGTGAAATTTCACGAAGGTGAATCCAACTGGCCAGTGGTTCATAAGGGTGAATTGTGAGAGATAAAGGTAAAAAGGGGAGTGATGGGGGCAGGGATAGGAACAGGAGGTCTACCTGCATCTGTGCTGTTTGTTTGTTTATTTATTTAGGAAAATAAGTGGGGAAAATGCTAGTATTTGTTTAATCTCCATGGTAGGTAAAGGAGTATCTGTCATATTTTTTCAAAGTGTTTGGGATATTTACAACTAAAATAATCTTTAAAGGAATATAAAGGACTATCCATAGTCAGTACTGAATGCCAGGCTAAGGAGTTCTGAGCTTTAGCCCACAGCCAATGGGAAACCATACCATTTCTGAGGAGGAGAGCAATAGGAAAGAAATGGGGGTTTGTTCTGGGAAAGTAATGGCATCTTGATCAGCTAAATGCTGTACACCTGAAACAAACACACTGTAAGTCAACTATACTTCAATTTAAAAAGTAAATTAATTTCAAAATTATAATAATAGTATCTTATAAATCACCTTTCCCAGGCACACACGAAGACTAGTTCATGTGTCAATAATTAAGACAAAATTAATGGCAATGCTGTTCTGAGCAACAATGTGAGAAGGGACTCAGAGGAAGAAACACTGAGGGCGACAAACCAGGCAGGCACCTTCAGCAAAATTTGTGAGGTCTAAGGGCTACACGGAGTGCCAGAAGTCAGCAAGGAAAGGAAAAGCACTGAGCGCATCTGATCTAGAGCTCTGTTTTTTTTTGTTGTTGTTGTTTTTTTATTTTTTTATTTTATTTTATTTTTTTTTTAAACATCTTTATTTGAGTATAACTGTTTTACAATAGTGTGTTATTTTCTCTTTTACAACAAAGTGAATCAGTTATACATATACATATGTTCCCATAACTCTTCCCTCTTTTGTCACCCTCCCTCCCACCCTCCCTATCCCACCCCTCTAGGTGGTCACTAAATAAGAGGTGAACTCCCTGTGCTATGCTGTAGCTTCCCACTAGCTATCTAATTTACATTTGGTAGTGTGTATATGTCCCTGCCACTCTCTCACATCGTCACAGCTTACCCTTCCCCCTCCCCATATCCCCAAGTCCATGCTCTAGTAGGTCTGTGTTTTATTCCCATCCTACCACTAATCTCTTCATGACATTTTTTTTTTTTTTTTTTTTTAGATTCCATATATATGTGTTAGCATACGGTATTTGTTTTTGTCCTTCTGACTTACTTCACTCTGTATGACAGATTCCAGGTCTATCCACCTCATTACAAATAACTCAGTTTCATTTCTTTTTATGGCTGAGTAATATTCCATTGTATATATGTGCCACATCTTCCTTATCCATTCATCTGTTGATGGACACTTAGGTTGCTTCCATGTCCTGGCTATCGTAAATAGAGCTGCAATAAACATTTTGGTACATGACTCTTTTTGAATTATGGTTTTCTCAGGGTATATGCCCAGTAGTGGGATTGCTGGGTCATATGGTAGTTCTATTTGTAGCACGCGTTCATTCCTTCACAAACGCATTAACCCTCCCCTTATCTATAGGGCACCTTGTAAGTTAGAAACCTGGAGCATGAAGACAAGGTTCTTGCCCTCAACTCCTCCATGCTGCTAGATGGGAGCCCCCCCTTCCAAAAAAAGAGTTACAAGTCCTAGAAGGGAAGTGGTCACTTAGTTAACCTGTGAGCTGCAAAAGGGGAAGGTCAGGTTTTCTGGGGTCTTGGGGGGTGTCAGGAAAAGCTCCTATGCAGGGGTTGCAAGGTATCAGAGCTAGGCAGCTGTCGATTTCTTCAACTCTAAGAACTGGTTTCACATGTTATCACCTCCACCAATCTGTGCTTTCTGAGCACAGGCAAAGCTCATTTCATTTGCAAATGCCCTGAAACTGGCGCAGGTACATTCTAAGCAAAGTCACCCCCCTCTTTAGACCTACATTCAGCAGAGGAGGGTGTCCCGGGGAAGCTGAGGTCAGCCCGGATGACTAACAGCAGGGCATGCGTGGCAGCAGATTTTTCTGAATCCAGGAGTCGCAATATGACGAAAATCAGCGTGCTCCATGGGAACAGTGGGGTCCCGCCTGGAGAATTCTAGACACTGACCGCATGGAGATTGGGTCTTTTGAAGGGAGGCAGGTCTGAAGGGCAGGCTAACATCTAGAGCGGGGAGCTGACCAAGACCCTGGAACTGCTGGGGACAGATGGGCAAAGGATACCCGAGATGGGCCCCCATTGATTCTAGTGGCAGCACCACTCCATGCTGGTGCTGTAAGGTCTCCAAACCTGGGCAGAAATGCTCAGCCTTTGCCAGGCTCATGGGAGTTCGTTCAACTAATACCTTTTCAATAAACGGTTTTCCACAAAATTGATCCTATATTTAATAGTATTTTTTTAATGTGGAATATAAAAAAAAAAAAAAAAAGATACAAAGGACCTTATTTACAAAATAGAAACACACTCACAGACTTAGGAAACAAACTTATGGTTACCAAAGGGGAAAGTTGGGGGAGAGGGATAAATTAGCAATTTGGGATTAACACATAAACACGACTATATATAAAATAGATAAACAATGAGAACCTACTGTATAGCACAGGGAACTCTACTCAATATCTTGTAATAACATATATGGGAAAAGAGTTTGAAACAGAATGTACTGATAATCACTTTGCTGTACACTTGAAACTAACACAACATTGTAAATCAGCTACACTTCAATAAAAAAATCAATTAATTTAAAATAATAAGAATAATAGTATCTTATAAATAGGCTTTCCCAGCCTCACACATAGAGACACGTGGAGAAGACGGTCATTTACAAGACAAAGAGAGACGCCTGGAGCCGATCTTTCCCTTGTGGCCTCGTGGCCTCGGAAGGAACCAACGCTGCCCACACTTTGATCTTGGACTTGCAGCCTCCAGAACTGTGTTTAAGCTTCACAGTCTGTGGTACTTCGTCATGGCGCCCTAGCAAACTAATACATGTGGGATTTTCCATTTTTAATAGTATGGTTAATCACATGTGTTATTAAGATTCTACGCACTGGTGCTCCAGGTTCCAAAGAAAAAAAGTCTCCACTGCATGGCAGCCACCAGACGACATGAGACAAGATGGCTCTTCTGTTTGCTTCAGACTAATAGATAGTTTCATTTTCAACCCACCTGACTGGGAGACTGAGAGCCCCTCCAACCATAGAGTGTAAATATTCTTGTCTTGTAGTGTAGGCGCTAAAGACTACACAGGTGGCTATAGGAAAGTTGTATGTGAGAATGTCTTTGAGTTTTTAAAAAATGATTATGGGGCCACTAGGTTAGTACAGAAGCTCACAAATGTCTTAGCTTCAGGTTAGGTGTGCAGAGGGGCTCCCATAAATCCTCCTGCAATATCACAAGAAAAACACTACCACGGATGTCAAAAATATCAATAATAAAACATTCGATATGTGGAGGGATTGCTTTCCAGCAATAATTAGAAGGGAAGTGGAATTGAAGTCAGTCATAGTAACTAATCTAAATAGTACAAGCCAAGGGCTTCCCTGGTGGCGCAGTGGTTGAGAGTCCGCCTGCCGATGCAGGGGATGCGGGTTCGTGCCCCGGTCCAGGAGGATCCCACGTGCCGCGGAGCGGCTGGGGCCGTGAGCCATGGCCGCTGAGCCTGTGCATCCGGAGCCTGTGCTCCGCGGCAGGAGAGGCCACAGCAATGAGAGGCCCGCGTACCTCAAAAAAAAAAAAAAAAAAAAATAGTACAAGCCAAGACTTGGCCAAGGGCCAGAACGAGACATTTATAGGGAAGAATATCAGCCAGACAATTTGGGTTCAATGACTCAGGGTGAGAAACAGTTCTTAGGAAGAACAGTCCAACCAGAGGAGCACCTCTGCTGCTACCACGCTGGCCCAAGCCATGGACACCCTCCCCTGAAATGCTGCAGTGGCCTCTGAACTGGTCCCCTGCTTTTGCCCTCACCCCTCTACAGTTTATTCTTAAGCCTGTAGCCAGAGCGAGACTTCTCAAGCACCGCAGTGCAAATCCCTTCTCTAATGCACCCACATAAAGCCACATCCAACGAGGACCAACACGGCCCATCTCCCATCACCTCTCTGACCTCGTCTCCTACGACAACCTCCTTTGCTTGCTCTGCGGGCCACGGAGGCCTCCTGACGCGCCTCAAATTCACCTTGGCTGGCGCAGACCCCTCTGCCTGGATGCTCTACCGCCCCCCACCTAGACACACACCAGACCAACTCCCTCCTACCTTCCAGTCTAACCCCTCTGGGAGCCAAGGCTGACTACTTAAGTGCATCTAAATCCCATCTCCTAGAAGTCCTGCCCTCTTTGACTTATCTGTTTTGGATGGTTTCTTTTCATAGACTATGTACGGGTTGAATTATGTTAAAGTTCTAACCCCCCATATCTCAGGATGTCACCTTACTTGGAAACAGGGTCACTGCAAATGTAACTAGTGGAGATGAGTTGCTAGGGTGGGTCCCACGCCCGTACGACTGGTGGAGAAATTTGGATTCAGAAGCACACGTGGAGGAAAGACAGTGTGAAAAGACACAAGGAGAAGATGGTCATCTACAAGCCAAGGAGAGACTTGGGACAGATCCTTCACTCCAAGCCCTCGCCCACCGTCACCTTGATCTTGGACATCTAACCACAATAAACGCCTGTGTTTAAGCCACCCATCTGCAGTACTTTGTTATGGCAGCGCTAACAAATTAATACAGACTGGCAAGGGAAGGGAGACACGTGGAGAGCCAGAGGCTGGAAGTAAGGTCCATGGCTGTGCAGAAGGCACCCGGAGGTCTCAGCGTGGAGCCCACCTCCAGCCAATGCTAAGTGAGCCCTCACTGCTGATAAACAGCTGAGACCAGAAGGTCACTCTACAAAATTCAGAGTGACTGTGCTTAGAGCACCTTGCTAATCTTCCTCAAAAGCCTGTAGCTGCATTGGGTATCTATTTGGTTACAGAATCCCATTTACTGGTCTAAGAGTGACTAACTCTTTACTCCCTGTTTCTCCAGATGCTGTCACTTAGGGAAGCATAACTCAGAGGCTTATAAGAAACTTGAATCCGTACTCTCTCACAGTAATACTTTCAACACCCCTCATAGATCCAGGCAACAGAGGCCTCTGCCTGATCCTCCTTAATCCTGGAGTGAAGCATCCCCAGGGTCAAAGGTACATACCCACCCAGAGCTGGTCCAGGCAGCCAAGACCAGAAGTGCCTTCCCAAAGAGCTGTGAGCCTGCTTCCTACCAGGGCCTCTTCTCAAGGCCTTGCTCCCAAGGGTGGACCACACTGCAGTGCTCAAGCACTGGCTACCTGGAAGGTGTGGACGGTTCCTGGACATGCAGGCCAGGCGTCCCATCACGGTGCAGGACAGACCCTAGGATGGGAAGACAAGTCAGCAGTCCCACCACTCTGGGCCGCGATGGCAGGGGGCCTGGAGGGCTCCTCTGTGTTCCCGTCCTAGAGAAACCGCCCACGTGTTCTTCCTCCATTTGTTATGCTTGTTCCCACCCCCGGAAGCCAGCCACCCCTGCCCTCGGCACCAGCCTCGGCCATCAGCATTAAACCCACAGCCAGGACGCCAAGCACACGCGCACCCCAAAGACAAGTCTTTGGAGGACAAACTCTATTGCTACTCTTGTCCAACCTTTTTGATGCAAAAGAATATTAATGGCACACAGAGAATTCCACTGCCACCCCGCTCACTTTCTAGAGAACTTCCTCACCTGCAAAGCGAGGAAGTTGGGGCAGGTTATTTCTGAGAACGTCCCAGTCCTACCATCCAATAGTCCTTCACTGTTCTACCATTCAAGATTCTTTTGCTAATGTTATGTTGTTTGTAGACATCTGGAGAATCTAAAAAACACACGGGTCATGTAAAATGCCAGACAACGTTAGTGACAGAGGCAGAAATATAGGCCATTTTTACTGTCATTTTTACTAAGCAAGACACGATTGTTTCAGCCCTCAGAACAGAACTGTGCAGAAAGTCTGCTGTCTGCCGGCTGTGGCCCATCCGTCTTCCTGCCTGGGTACACCTGGCCGTGTGCTGAAGTCCCATTTTAGCAGAAAGCTAAAGGAGGAGGGATGCCAGTTTCATTTCCAGTCTTCTCCCTGTCCCCTGTCCTCATCCCCCGTTCCATCCCCTGTGCCTTGTTTAGTAAAAATAAGTTTAAGAATGAGAGACTGTTACTGAAGCAGACTAGAAATGGCATAAAGGGCAAAATGACAGCTGCCCTGGCATACGCGCTACTTGGGTCTCAAATTAAAATACACACACGTATCTACAGGAATCCTTGACATTAACAGCATTGCCAATTATTGCTCAGGCCTCTAACCTTCTGTCAGGGGCAAGTGGTTAAGAAAGTGACAGCAAAAACAGCTCTAGGAAATGCAGGATTTTATCTGCTTGGCTTCTTCCTTCCTGCGACCCTTCTCTCCTCACAGCTGATAATGTCACATGTCACCAGTGGGACACAGATGGGGCAGAGACAACAAAAATGCCAAGAACTCCTCCAAGCTTCAGATGATCTCCTAAAGGCACGATGGGACACATGTAGTCATCAGAGGCAAGCCATTCTCTGTGGCTGTAAATGCTATCAAGCTGGCCGTCCGGGACCTTTACTCTCGGGAAAGACTGCATGCAGTGGAGAGAGATTTCTACCAAGGGCTGGCACCCTCTGTGGGCCATCTTTGTCAGCCTGGGTACAGCACGGAATCTCTGTGCAGTTCAGTACGGGGGATGGGAGCCACACACAGGACAGACTGGTTCATGCTCGTCAAACAGTTAGCTCATGTTTTGGGGACCTTGGGCGGAATGAAGTATAGAAACATTTTTTAATAAATCATTTCTACAAATAGCCATACCTATATTAGACGAATAAATATTTCTGAGTAATCTGACAAAAATCAGCCCATGAATTTTTAACTAATATATTGGATGTTTTCCTCTCTGGCCCAAGCTGGGGAGATTAAATGAAAGAACCAAAGCAAAATTGGCCAGAGAAAGACTTGGACTTTCAGCCTTTTGAGTCTTCCTCTGAATCTGGATCACATTAGTGACTCATATCCTTACAGAATATTTCTACGAATTTCAGGGATCCTGGGTCTCAACTTTAACGAGGATACTTCACTCCGCTGCTTTTGAGTCTTTGTGGTAAAGTCCAAATTCTCCAACTGACTCAGCAAACCGACACTGAGATGTCACATGTGATTAGGTCATAAACTCTTTAATAAAATACATCTATGTAGCTCATATAAGCACTCCTAGAAGGGATAGCTGACAGAGAGAGATTAAACGCAAGGATTTCCAATTTCTTAAAAAAGACTTCCTGGGGTCAAGGTGTGATGTGAAGATACAGCAGAGGAAAGAGCCCGAATACTGAATTTACTGAATTTGCAGAATTTCCCAAATTAGCTGAGAGGAATAAAATAGTGCACACAGGCATGTGCACGCGTGCACACACACGCGTACACACACACGCGCGCGCACACACACACGCTGGTCCCAGGCCATCTCTTGTCAATTCCCATCTCCACTGAGAAACTCTGCCCGACTTTACAGAGTCACAGCTTGCATCTAAGTCCAGTTCCATCAAGAATCACAGCTTTATTCTGAACTGATGAATCTGGTATTTGGCTTATCCAAATATTCCAAGTGTTAATTCAACCAGCTCTTTCTCACCTCCTCTCAAACCATTTTATTCCAAACTGAAACTAAAATGCATAGGCCAAAAACATTTTGACTTCCAGACATTTGTCTGAAATAGCTTTTAGCTATCCAATAAATAAAAATAACAGGAGTCAAAAATAGAGAACAGCCTTATGTTTAGATCGTAACTACTCTCCTTTCTACTCCTTCCTCCCAAGTTGTTTAAAGATAACTTTTTACATACAATCCGAAAATAAAATACTGGCCTCTTATTTTCTGAAGACTGGTAACCAAGATGGTGCCAGATTTTCAACTACTGTCATAACCCAAATGTATTTAAACGTTCAAAAAGATTTCAATTCTTGGGCCTCTAGAGCTTTTCTCCATGCACCTCCTGTTGAGTTCAATCCTTCAAACACTACAATTTGATCCAGGGGAATACGATCCTGCCTCTGGGTTTATTCTGTTAAGGGATCCAAAGGCAACATCAGATTTCCATTTCAATCACTGTCCCCCTAATTCTGGCTACTTAATAACTAATATCCCATCTTTCCCAGGGTTTTTAAAAGAAATGCTTGCATTTCCATTTAATCCTAATTTTTTTAATGTATGTTGTTTCTTCTACATTTCTAAACATGTATACTTTCCATAATTCTGAAGTTTACCCAAAAGGTTTTACTTTCTGCTTTGTGTCCATTGTGATTTTCTGAGTCATCTTTAATTATGTGCTAAGGACAAGCATATTTACATAAAGCTGCAGACACAGTTTAAACCTTACGTTTCTCTTAGGCTCTTTCAAAATCCGCTTACAAAGCAAAACATCAGGCGGATTCCTGAAACGGGGCAATACTATAAATTTCATTTTCAATTTGAGTTTCAGTGGGTAAGCTAAAGATTTACACATTTTACTGGACAAAGTCTGCAAAAATAGACTGCTGATGAACAAAATAAATAAACAGCAAGAAAAAAAATCCAGTTGACTAAACAAGTAACTGAATAAGGAATCAAACACCAATATCAGTACAGCTCAAAGAGGAAGCTGAGGAAATTTGCCCAAAAGGCCCCCTGCACGGACCTAAAGGAAACCAAGAGGTTTTGGTTGGGGTCCTGCCCAGCAGCACAGGGCAGATCAATCAGCCCTTTAGCAGCTTGGAAAAGATGTGCTAATGACTGACTGAAGTCCCAGCCAGCAATGAGCAGGCATTCACTATGGTCACTGGGAAAGGGTCTCTCTGAGCAAAAATGAATTACGTCTGCTGGAAGAGCTTAAAACCTCCAGCTCAAGGTCTGAAACACAGTTTAGTTTGGTGTATTCCTTTAACATCTGAAAAGTTAAAGCAGGGACTAAAAACATATGACCTGCAGACAGGAAAACACTCTTGGGATATGTCAGGAATAAAAAAATTTGGTGAAAAGGGAATAGGGGATTGTAGAAGACACCCAAACTACACAGGAATTAAGCGCAGGACAGTTCTTAAGTTGACAATAATGAAAAATAAAAATTGAAATTGACCAGAAGAAAAGCTCTCAAAATAGGCCGCATGCATTCACGTAGGCCGAGAGCTAACCCAGAGTCACAGCACTAGGAGAACCAGCTACAGTCATTTCAATCTTTGAGAATCCATGAGGCTCCAGTTGAAAATAATTTATCAGATAGCTAAGATATAAAAGAGGAGTGGATGAGTCTACATATTACAAGCTTCCCAAATGAACTACCTAAATAATAATAATAATAAATGTTGTAAATTCCTTGAAGAAAATAAAGCACAGGGAATTCGTAAAAGATTAAAATGCAATATTTAAAAATATATAGCCATTTTTCACCCTCCTTTGTTCTACGTTTGTTTTAAATCTTAATAAATTTACTCCAGCACAAAATAAAGAATCTGTAACTAAGATGAGACTCCTTCCTTGAATTCCTCAAATACACCCAACCAAAAACAAAAGTCAGGGTCCTGTTTTTCGGGGTGAGTGGCATCTGGACCCGCCCAGATAGGTGGTAGTTTCAAATCTCTTCCTTCTTTTCCAACCCTTTCCATCTTTTCCAAGTTGTACCTTGATTAATATTTCCCATTGCCTGTGACAATGACTTTCCAAAGAAAATGGGAGGACACAATGGTGAGTTCCCAATTTTGAGCAGTGGCGATGGTCATGGGCTGCCCAGGGAAGGTTGCAGGGGAACTTACTTGGGGGCTAGGAGGAACAGAATTATTGGGCTTTTTAAAGCAGTTTATTTTAACCTATTTCGCAAAATCCGAAAGTGCAAAGTGTTCTATTGATAAATGCGGAAGGGACCTCCAGCATCACCTAGTTCACACCTTCATTTATAAGCAAGACTTCCTGTTCCTCTGGCGCTGGCTGGTCCTCTCCTCTGGCAGTTCCTCTTCTGCTCTACTGTCTTTGGAACTGCTACCCACCTCTCTGACCCGAGCCAGTTGCCTGGTGGTCTCCCGGGGTTGCCCGTGTTTAGAGACTCGTTTGCTCCGATCCCTAGCAGGGGCCACCAGGTGATCTGTGGGCATAGAGAGAACTCACTGGCCTGGATTGGCAGTGTTGTCTTTTGCTTGGACCCATGACCCATGCTCTGCCCAGCTGCACACCTTTCCATTGCCTTTCCATTGCTTGCATGGGCACTTGGCTCCAAGCCCTGCTCTCTCCCAGGCCATCCGTGTTAACATTTTCTTCCCTGCCCCATTTCCAAAAGTGGTCAAAGACGTCAGGACACTACTGCTGTGTGAATGTGGACCCATGGTAGCCTCCTCCGCAAAATATACTGCAAAAGGACACAAAATTAATGCACAGAAGTCTCTTGCATTCCTATACACTAATGATGAAAAATCTGAAAGAGAAATTAAGGAAACACTCCCATTTACCACTGCAACAAAAAGTATAAAATACCTAGGAATAAACCTACCTGAGGAGACAAAAGACTTGTTCGCAGAAAACTATAAGATACTGATGAAAGAAATTAAAGATGATACAAACGGGACTTCCCTGGTGGCGCAGTGGTTGAGAGTCCACCTGCAGATGCAGGGGACGTGGGTTCATGCCTCGGTCCGGGAAGATCCCAAATACCACGGAGCGGCTGGGCCCGTGAGCCATGGCCGCTGAGCCTGTGCCTCCGGAGCCTGTGCTCCACAACAGGAGAGGCCACAGCAGTGAGATGCCCGCGTACCGCAAAAAAAATAAAATAAAATAGAATAAATGATGATACAAACAGATGGAGAGATATACCATGTTGGAAGAATCAGCACTGTGAAAATGACTATACTACCCAAAGCAATGTACAGATTCAATATAATCCCTATCAAACTACCAATGGCATTTTTCACAGAACTAGAACAAAAAATTCCACAATTTGTATGGAAACACAAAAGACCCCAAATAGTCAAAGCAATCTTGAGAAACAAAAACAGAGCTGGAGGAATCAGGCTCCCTGACTTCAGACTATACTACAAAGCTACAGTAATCAAGACAGTATGGTACTGGCACAAAAACAGAAATATAGATCAATGGAACAGCATAGAAAGCCCAGAGATAAACCCACGCACATATGGTCACCTTATCTTTGATAAAGGAGGCAAGAATATACAATGGAGAAAAGACAGCCTCTTCAATAAATAGTGCTGGGAAAACTGGATAGCTACATGTAAAAGAATGAAATGAGAACACTCCCTAACACCATACACAAAAATAAACTCAAAATGGATTAAAGACCTAAAGGTAAAGCCAGATACTATAAAACTCTTAGAGGAAAACATAGGCAGAACACTCTATGACATAAGTCACAGCAAGATCCTTTTGACCCACCTCCTAGAGAAATGGAAATAAAAACAAAAATAAACAAATGGGACCTAAGGAAACTTAAAAGCTTTTGCACAGCAAAGGAAACCATAAACAAGACGAAAAGACAACCCTCAGAATTGGAGAAAATATTTGCAAATGAAGCAACAGACAAAGGATTAATCTCTAAAATATACAACCAGCTCATGCAGCTCAATATCAAAAAAACAAACAACCCAATCCAAATTGGGCAGAAGCGGCTTCCCTGGTGGCGCAGTGGTTGAGAGTCCGCCTGCCAATGCAGGGGACACGGGTTTGTGCTCCAGTCCGGGAAGATCCCACATGCAGCAGAGCGGCTGGGCCTGTGAGCCATGGCCGTTGAGCCTGCGCGTCTGGAGCCTGCGCTCTGCAAGGGGAGAGGCCACAGCAGTGAGAGGCCCGCATACCGAAAAAAAAAAAAAAAATGGGCAGAAGACCTAAACAGACATTTCTCCAAAGAAGATATACAGATTGCCAACAAACACATGAAAGGATGCTCAACATCACTAATCATTAGAGAAATGCAAATCAAAACCCAATTAGGAAAAAAAAAAATGTCATGAAGAGCCTAGTGGTAGGATGGGAATAAAACACAGACCTACTAGAGCATGGACTTGAGGATATGGGGAGGGGGAAAGGTAAGCTGGGACGAAGTGAGAGAGTGGTATGGACATATATACACTACCAAACGTAGGGTGGATAGCTAGTGGGAAGCAGCTGCATGGCACAGGGAGATCAGCTCGGTGCTTTGTGACCACCTAGAGGGGTGGGATAGGGAGCGTGGGAGGGAGGGAGACACAAGAGGGAAGAGATATGGGAACATATGTATATGTATAACTGATTCACTTTGTTGTAAAGCAGAAACTAACACACCACCGTAAAACAGTTATACTCCAATAAAGATGTTAAAAAAAAAAAACTACAAACAATAAATGCTAGAGAGGGTGTGGAGAAAAGGGAACCCTCTTGCACTGTTGGTGGGAACGTAAATAGACAGTTACTATGGAGAACAGTATGGAGGTTCCTTAAAAAACTACAAATAGAACTACCATACAACCCCGCAATCCCACTACTGGGCATATACCCTGAGAAAACCATAATTCAAAAAGAGTCATGTACCACAACGTTCATTGCAGCACTATTTACAATAGCCAGGACATGGAAGCAACCTAAATGCCCATCAACACATGAATGGATAAAGAAGATGTGGCACATATATACAATGGAATATTACTCAGCCATAAAAAGAAATGAAACTGAGTTATTTGTAATGAGGTGGATAGACCTAGAGTCTGTCATACAGAGTGAAATAAGTCAGAAGGAGAAAAACAAATACCGTATGCTAACACATATATATGGAATCTAAGAAAAAAAAATGTCATGAAGAGACTAGGGGTAGGACGGGAATAAAACACAGTCCTACTAGAGCATGGACTTGAGGATATGGGGAGGGGGAAGGGTAAGCTATGATGAAGTGACAGAGTGGCATGGACATATATACACTACCAAATGTAAAATAGATAGCTAGTGGGAAGCAGCTGCATAGCACAGGGAGATCAGCTAGGTGCTTTGTGACCACCTAGAGGGGTGGGATAGGGAGGGTGGGAGGGAGGGAGATGCAAGAGGGAAGAAATATGAGAACATATGTATATGTATAACTGATTCACTTTGATGTAAAGCAGAAACTAACACACCATTGTAAAACAGTTATACTCCAATAAAGATGTTTAAAAAAAAGATGTGGCACATATATACAATGGAATATTACTCAGCCATAAAAAGAAACGAAATTGAGTTATTTGTAGTGAGGTGGACAGACCTAGAATCTGTCATACAGAGTGAAGTAAGTCAGAAAGAGAAAAACAAATACTGTATGCTAACACATATATATGGAATCTAAAAAAAAAAAGTGGTTCTGAAAAAACTAGGGGCAGGACGGGAATAAAGACGCAGACATAGAGAATGGACTTGAGGACACGGGAAGGGGGAAGGGTAAGCTGGGATGAAGTGAGAGAGTGACATGGACTTATATATACTACCAAATGTAAAACAGATAGCTAGTGGGAAGCAGCCGCATAGCACAGGGAGACCAGCTCGGTGCTTTGTGACCACCTAGAGGGGTGGGATAGGGAGGGTGGGAGGGAGAAGCAAGAGGGAGGGGATATGAGGATATAAGTATATGTATAGCTGAGTCACTTTTTTATACAGCAGAAAGTAACACACCATTGTAAAGCAATTATACTCCAATAAAGATGTTAAAAAATATATATTGCAAAAACCAATATATTGTCCAATATACCTTACAGAGCTGTGAGCAAAAATGAGCATTTTATAAACAATGGTGACATTTAAATTAATGTATTATTATTATTACCAATCAAAATAAGAAACACGACATGATAAATATGAGAGTAGTCCCGAACACTGAGGATGCCATCTAATCAAGGAAGCCTTCCTGCAAGAAGCATCAGTCTGACGCTCCCTATACACTCCGAACTCACTGCATTGACTCTCTGGGCAAAGATTTGTCTGCCTCAGGAATTCCTGGGAAAAGCAAGGTATCTGCTTTAAAAATAAAGAAAAGTCAGAATCTCATCTAGCACTTTTAGCAACACAAAGCGGTCCTTCTCCTCCAGATGAGCCCTTATGCTCTCATCAAGCCATTGTTCTCTTGACAAACCGACCAGGTGAAGAAGGACAAAGGCAGAGAAGGAAGAAAAGCAAAGACCAGCAGTAGAGACTGAAGAACACAGTCACAGCACGTGGAGAAGCAGCTTTGGGACCACGGGCATTTCTTCGGAAGTCTCTAAATTGTCCCAGTTTGGTACCATCCCCCTGGCGCATCACTGAGACACATACAGCTGTGCCCCTGCACACACCCACTGAGAATCTGCCTCGCTCCTCCCAGGTCCTGGAGTCTGTTTTCCGATTCAGGCCTTGCTGCTTCACTGTGTCTTTTCACTCTAATAAGATACGTATCTGAGGGGAAAGTGGGACTATTGATTTTTTTTTTCCAGTCGATTGTGTACTGCTGAATTTCATTATTTTAAATCTCACTTGAAAAGAGCCGTGACATCAGCCTGGCTGCTCATCGTGGGCTGAGGGCAGTTGTCATGGGGAGGCCAGAGCACCTCCAAGAGTCGGCCAGCCTCGCCGAGGGGCCCTGAGCGGTTAAACAACGGGAACCAGGGAGCAGGCCCGGCTCTCCACCACCACCCTTTCCCCAGCTCAGATGCGCCCCCCCGAGGTCCAGCCAGCCTGGCCGTAACCAGGGCTTCAGTTTGTTTTGTAGTTCGAGCCAATGGCTTGTAAAAAGATGTGACATGTTTCTCCCAAATGTACGAGAGACAATTCAACCATGAGCTGCCAAAACACATTTCAGGCAAAGCATGAAAAATTCCAGGAGCTGAGGAATGAACTCAACCACAGACTAATACAAACCAGCCAAGCATCTCTGAAGAATGTTGGAAAGTATCGTCCACAGCCCTCACTCAGCTCTGTTGTTGCTACTCTGATTATTCCTACCTGGCTTTACGGTCAGCCAGGGTCACAGCTGGCCCTGTCCCCACTGATGTTCAAGGCACTCAGACCAACAAGAGGGGGCAGAGCTGATGGCCCTCGAGGCAGATGAGCTGCAAAGCACGACCCTCCTCCACTTATAGAAATAAATAGACGGACACTCACAGCCCGAATGCAGGCACACTGTCCAGGAAAACCCCAGAAACGGTCACCTCCTTCCTCCCTGTGTCCCCATCCTTCCCCTCCCCTACCCACACCCCAATCCCACTACAGAGAGGGGGAAGGATGTGTTTCCGTAGGGGAGGATCAGGCTCACTAGAGAAACCCGTCCTTCTAGACCTCTCCCATCAGAGAAAGACTTGCAGGAGGAAACAAAGAGTTTGTTCTAAAGCTGAGGGATCGGAATCCCAGGGATGAAGGAAAGTCCAACTAACGTACAACAGACATCTTTTGAGTGGCTTCTGTCTTTCACACGTCCCTGCCCTGTAAGCGTCCATATTGCAGAGTTCCTGATACCCAGGTACTTAAGAAAGCTCCCCTCTTATTCATTGGAAGATAACCATTCTCTGTGGCTCTATCAAAAGGCAGCGCTGATGTCTGGGAAGGCAGCTCTTTCATTCCATCCTGCTAAGTCACTTGATCCAAAACACAGATGTCAGAAAATTCAAACTGCTGCTTTGATTTCTATTAAAATATCCAAATAAAAAGCCGTCGGTTCTCTGGTCCCCAGCAGGTGCCCTTCTACTTCCAGTGCTTCTTGAACAGCAGCGGCCCAAGGATTCCCCACAAGCTACAGTCCGTAAGGAAGGTGCCCACACAAGCAGTCTCCACCAGTGAGTCACTCACAAATGCCAAGTGCCCTTAGGAAGCTCCTTCTCAAGCACAATGTGTGGCTTATCCAGGGAAAGCAGCATAGCCTCCCCGTTGAACCTGAACACGGTGGAATCAGTCAGGATCAGCTCCTCCCCAGACGGCATCATGAGTTTCTACCTGGCCTCTGTGAAAAGTCTTCATGGATGATGATAATGATAATCAGGATGTTGAATGGTCTGTTTCTCCAGATTTCTGTAACCTCTCTTCGATAAGACCAAGATTTTCCTATTTCACAATTTGTCTGGATCTCTTCATCTGGCCTGAGAAGAAACTACAGTTGACCCTTGAACAACCCAGGTTTGAACTGCAAGAATCCACTTATATGCAGATATTTTTCAATAGTAAATACTACACGGTCAGTGGTTGGTTGAATTCCGGTATGCAAAGGAACCACGGCTCCAGAGCGCCAGCTTTGAATTACATGGGGATTAATCCCCACATCATTCAGGGGTCCACTGTACTCTCACAACAAACAAAGGCAGCTATTGATGCAGATAAGATGCGTTCTTCTAGCTGGGGCACCTATGGATATGGTTCTAAAAGAAAACCAATCCCTCATAGCGAAAACTATGATACAATTAGTTAAGATACTAGGCCAAGCAATCTCTGATCTGTTGGCCAATAAAACCACATCGGCTTCTTTCAAATGCTCCGTTTCTAGGAGTGAGTACCACAGCCTGTCAGCTTGGCAAAAGCGTGCCTTCCTTCTTATGGAAAGCACACATAACAATGATGGTTTTTCCATTTGATATCTATGGTGGGGAACAGCTCGATGCCTCACTCCTCCAGGTGGAAGAGAAGGAGCTGACCAGACAGAACCTGCACCTGGGAGGTGTCCCCTGCACCACCAAGTAAATAAAGGAGATGCCAAGGGTCAGCTCCTGAAGGGTCCCCCAGATGACGAGGATGCCTCAGGGTGGTTCCCCTCCAGCAACATGAAACCCCACTCCGTGCTGGCGGCGCTCTCACAGCAAGGGTCCTTGGCACAGGTGGAAGGTCACGCTGTGAACTAGCCATTGAATTGCCCGGGTTGCTTTTTGGTTTTTAATCACGCTGGGATTTTTCCCTCCCACCCTTGCCATGCAACTCTTAGCCCTTCTCTTCCGAAGACTCCCTCCTACACTGAGCCCGCGTGGGTTCAGATCACTGAGATGCCCGGGTGTCCCTGCAGGCAGATCAGCACAAAAAGTGAGAGCCTGCTCCTGACCTGGTGGATTCAGGGATGAAGGGTCCTCCCCGAGGAGCCCCCAGACGGCACTGCAGCACATTCAAGAGCCATCCTTACATCAGATTTACCTCACAGCGTCAGAGAAGCAGATTGCCACAAACCTTGGAAGGTCTTCCTGGAGTCTGTTCAGTTGATTAGAGCACTGGATGACTCGGCAAAAGTCACACCTTTATTTCATCTGCATCTCATCCTGATGAAAAGGCAGGCTGGAGTACATGGGCAGTATAACAGACTAGAAATGGTAAGATCTGAGTTCAGGGGCCCAGATCCGTCAGCTACCACACTCTGGAGCTCTTTGTTTTAGACTAAGAGATGTCTAAGTGGAAACTATCTAAGTTAAGGTCTCTTACTAGCTGCATCCCCAGGAAATTTTCTGAGTTCTTATTTCCTCAGCTGTTAAGTGAGAATAACAAGAACAGCCTGCCCACCACTCCGGGCTGCTCCGCATGCCATGAGTTAGCAAGTGAGAAAGCAGGCGCCCTGCCACCTGTGTGTCTCTGTATGGGGACAGGGCACACCTGCAGGGACGCCGCCCAGGAGTTCAGCTCAAAACACAGAGGCTGTGAGAAGTACTGCAGTGGGCGCTAAGCTAAGCACGTCCTCGTTCTCCCCCTCAAAGTGCCTGTGACAGAGGTGAGAGGAGTGAGACTAACCTCTGCGCTGTTCAAAGCAAAAGGAGAAATAAGGAGGACACATCTAGATGGCGGGACCAAAAAAGGCTCACTTTAAGCTTCATGTATAAATGTGTGCTTTTATAAACATAAAAATAAATGTACATGTATATTTCACCTTATATATTACACCTATTCCATATATACATCTGTCTAATATAATGCATACATCACATGTATAATTACATATGATACATAATGTGTGTTATCGTTTGTGTGCATGTGTCTGTGTATGTTGTGCATTTGTATATGTGTGTGTGCATATGTGTGTGCATCTGTGTGTACGTGTGTGTAAGTGCACGTGTGCATGTGTATGCATTTGTATGTGTGTGCATGTATGTGTGTCTGTGCATCTCTGTGTGCGCATGTGTGTGCATGTATGTGCATCTGTGTGTGCATGTGTGTATGTGTGTGCATTTGTATATGTGTATGTGTGTGTGCATCTGTGTGTGTAGCATGACTTCCATAGGAGGGACAAGGGAAGCAGGAGTAGGAAAGATTCCTAGAGGCCAAGGCTATACCGTAAGGACACAGGTGAAAGTGAAGGAGAAAGTGCAGGCAGACTTGATGGCGAGTTTCTTTTGGCTGAAATATGGCAACAACACACATCTCTTCCCCTTCTCCACAGGCATGAGCCCAGGGTTAGAGTTCTGCAGGGAAATATCAGGGCTGGGAGGGGAGGGGAGGACACCATGAGCAGCTCCCTGGACAAGCATCCAGCTCTATGGGCTGGATCGGGTGTGGTACATGTGTGAGAGGGGACAGTTACTCGCTAAATAGTCTAGAACACATTTGTAAGGCAGTTAGAAGGCTTCAGAAGACTGAAATCCCCGTGATAAAAACGACAGCCGGTAAGCATGGTAAAGCACTTGCTGCAACCCAGGCACCGTTATACGAGCTATGCATTAACTCAGTGCCTCCTCATAACAGCCCATCCCTCCCCCAATAATAAGTGGTTCCAGCTAATAAGCGGTTGAGTGAGGTAATCAGATGGTAGAGTCCATATTCTCAACTGCTACAGAGGGTGACGTTTTCTTAAGTATTTTCTGCAGCATAATAACCAGGCAGAACTTTCACCCCCCGTCACTGCTCTACACCCACCGCACCTGCAGGCCTCACCACATCTGCGTGTTCATCCAGGCACGGTGCACTTTCTGTCTAACATGAGTAAGGGTGGGTTCTGTCTTTCGCCATAATAAGGTTATGACCTCCCCAAAGGCAAGAGGTCCATGTGTATCTCTTGGGTCTCCCACAACACAGAACACAGGGAAGGTTCTCCCTCTATAGCAAGTGGGTAAGAAACTAGGCTATGGGAGGGAGGGAGATGCAAGAGGGAAGAGATATGGGCACATATGTATATGTATAACTGATTCACTCTGTTATAAAGCAGAAACTAACACACCATTGTAAAGCAATTCTACTCCAATAAAGATATTTTTTTAAAAAAGGAAATTAGAAAGTAAAAAGTAAAACTAAAAAAAAGACAAAAAAGAAACTAGGCTTTGACGTAATGAACAGGAATTTAAGTATCACTTTTGCTCTTATTAACTGGGACTTCGGGGGAATTATTTGACCTTCTTAAACTTTCTTGTCCTCCTCTGTGAAATGGGTATAATAATAGAAGCAACTCATAGAGTAAAGCTTAGCACAGTGCCTGGCACATAGTAAGACTCAGTAAATGTTAGTACCATGAATAATAACTCATTTTTCCAGGCCATTGATTGGGCCTCCCCTCTCGCAGCTCACCAGCCTCTCCTGTCTCCAGCTGGTCATCCTCAGCAAAGGGTGGCATCCAAATCTCCAACCATTTGAGCTCCAGTAGATCTCAAAAGGGAAGGAAGGCACCCCCGGGGCGTTTGGAAATGGGAAAGGTCCATAACAGAATGGAGAGGAATAGTGGTATTTAGTGGGTTGGGTAGCCAGGGTGTAAAATATCCTGCCATGCGCAGGACTGCCCCACACCATGAAGAATTTTGCTACTCAAAATATCAACAGTGCTTCCCTTGAAAAAACAAAGCACTGCTTGGAAAATAATTTATATATGCGGGACAGCAGACAAAATCAATCCCATAAACAGATCAACGAGATGAGTGATCCAAAATCAGTTAGGAAAACTCCAGTACCTCCTGACGGTTTCGGGTGGCTCTGCACGGACGGGAATCTGCTCAGCCAAGGCCAGGGTGTCCTGCAAGTTCTTGCTGACCTCCTGCAACTCGCCCAGGGACAGCCCTCCCATGAGGTCGCAGCCCTGCCACGGGAGGACCCACTCCTGCTCTTCTATTTCCCTTCTCAGCTGTTGATCTTTTGCGTCCAGCACAGACATCCTGACTTGGAGGGCTTCGATTTCTTTCTGTAGAGAATAAAGAGAGCAGATTTTGTAAATTCACCCTGCTCGTGGCGGACTGCGTTGCTGAGAATGAGTCCTTTCCATGAGAGTCCGCCATATGCATGAGAGCCGTGAAGTTGCCCTTCTGAAGCAGGCAGATTTTTGGAGGTTTGCTGAACTGGAAAAATCATGCCAGCTTTGTATTTCTGATTAGTTGACATAAGGAGAAACATTCCCTCCCAAGCATGAAATAACTCCGGGTGGCGAGCCAAGAACTTGACTTGTAAGAAGCCAGCAAATATATAAACGACTTACTTCATTTCAGGTGACAGAGCTACAACACAGGGCAGCACACTTCATGGACCTGAGACACCAGTAAGCAGGTAACACAACCCACAGGCCAAAAAAGAAAAGCAAACAAGGTTTGGCTGGTCTGTCCCCAAACATGCAAATTTACCATACAGAGAAAGATTTGAAATCATAGCCTCCTAAGTCTACAGGATTGCGAGAACAATGAGATACCGCAGATAGCACTCTGCTGTCTAGGTTCATAAAAATAGTAGATAATTTTAACTTCCACTGATACAACAAACCAAAATCCAAAGAATCGAGTATTGTCCAATCTTGAGGTCAATGGATAAAACAAGCGGCAGGTAATCGAATGCCCGCTGTGCACACAGTGTTATGGCAGCTAATCATCTCACTGACCATAGGATTCTGAATCTAAAATGAGACTCTTTTAACTAACATACTCCCAGGTTCCATGCACTGGTTTCCAGCTGATAAGAGCATAGCTCTAACCCTGGCTGTCCCCCCATCTCTCACCCACGTCCTCTCAGCCTCAAGGTACAGATCACCCACAGCTCTACCCACTGACCCCTCTTCCAGTAGGGGAGGAAGTACACACAGCAGGAGGTACTGAAGATCCACTCAAGACACTCTAAGAAAACAAGAGCGTGTATCCCACTGGTCCAAGATTATGGTATTACTGACACTGTCTCCCATCTCACCTCCCTACTTCCAACCTTTGAATTCCCATCCCCTATTCTTTTCTTTTCTGTTTGTTTCTTTTGGGTTTTTTTAACTGCGGTAAAATACAGGTAACATAAAATGTACCATCTTAACCATTTTTAAGTGTAATTCAGTGGCATTAAGTATATCCATATTGTTGTACAACCATCACCACCATCCATCTCCAGAGCTCTTTGCATCCCACAAAACTGAAATTCTGTCCCCAATAAACACTGACCCCGCCATTCCCCCGCCTCCAGGCTTGGTGGTCATAATTCTGCTTTCTGTCTCTAGAATCTAACTCTTCTGGGGACCTCGCATACGTGGAATCATACAATATTTGTCTTTTTGAGGCTGGCTCATTTCACTTAGTATAATGTCCTCAAGTTTCATCCATGCTGTAGCACGTTTCAGAATGTTCGTCCTTTTAAAGGCTGAATGATACTGCATTGTATGTATACACCACATTTTGTTTATCCATTCATCTGTCGAGGGACCCTTGGGTTGCTTCCACCTTTTGACTGTTGTGAATGATGCTGCTATGGAGATGTCTTTGAGTCTCTGCTTTCAGTTCTTTTGGGGCTTATACCCAGAAGAGAAATTGCTGAATCACATGGTAATTTTACTTTTAATTTTTTAAAGAACCACTATCCTGTTTTCCACAGTGGTCCTCCACCCTATTCTCACACAGATGTCAAAGTGACTCTTTAAATTGCAGTCAATTACATAACTTCTCTGCTTAAAAACCCTCCATGGCTCCCAATCCAGTCAGAGAAGAGCCCAAGACCTCACAAGGCCCTGCAAAGGCCCTCTCATCACTGACCTTCTCCTCTGCTGTTCTTCACAACCCTGGCCTCCTGGCTGCCCTCTGAACGCATGGGGCACACTCCCACTGCAGCCTTCAAGTGACTGTCCCCTCCATGGGGAACGCTCTTACTGGAGATTTCTGCAAGGCCCCTCCCCCTCTTCCATCAAGCGTTCACTTCAATCTCCCTTCTCAGTGAGTAGACTCCCCTACCCCAACACTCTGGTCCATGCACTGTAGCTCTTACCACACTACAACATTCTAGGCATAGAATTTAGGCTTTTATTACGCTTGCCATTTCTTGTCTATCTCCCCACTCCCACCCCCACTAGGACATAAACTCCACAAGAACCCTGAGCATTGCAAACAGGACCTGGCATGTCGTAGGCACTCAAAACTTCCTGCTGAATAAATGAATATCCACCTTCCCCCAGAGTTCTGCCACAAATGCTCCCTCCAAACACTAAATATGTTCTGTACACTCTGACGTCATCAGGAACTGGGGAGACCTTCAACTGGTGAATATTGTTCAGAACCAAAAACCAAACTTCACATTTTCAGCTACCCAAACTTTGCAATGATGCCCACTGAATATGAAAGTGCCAGTTTCTCATCCACCAGAGGGCAGACAGCAGAAGCAAGAAGAACTACAATCCTGCAGCCTGTGTAATGAAAACCACATTTCAGAAAGAGAGACAAAATGAAAAGGCAGAGGACTACATACCAGATGAAGGAACAAGATAAAACCCCAGAAAAACAACTAAATGAAGAGGAAATAGGCAACCTTCCAGAAAAAGAATTCAGAATAATGATAGTGAAGATGATCCAGGACCTCGGAGAAAGAATGGAGGCAAAGGTCGAGAAGATGCAAGAAATGTTTAACAAAGACCTAAAAGAATGAAAGAACAAACACCCAGAAGAATTAAAGAACAAACAAACAGAGATGAACAATACAATAACTGAAATGAAAAATACACTAGAAGGAATCAATAGCAGAATAACCAAGGCAGAAGAACGGATAAGTGACCTGGAAGACAGAATGGTGGAATTCACTGCTGTGGAACAGACTAAAGAAAAAAGAATGAAAAGAAATGAAGACAGACTAAGAGACCTGTGGGACAACATGAAATGCACCAACATTCGCATTACAGGGGTCCCAGAAGCAGAAGAAAGAGAGAAAGGACCCAAGAAAATATTTTAAGAGATTATAGTCAAAAACTTCCCTAACATGGGAAAAGAAATAGCCACCCAAGTCCAGGAAGCACAGAGAGTCCCAGGCAGAATAAATCCAAGAATAAACACGGCAAGACACACAATAATCAAACTGACAAAAATTAAACACAAAGAAAAATTATTGAAAGCAACAAGGGAAAAAGGACAAATAACATACAAGGGAACTCCCATAAGGTTAACAGCTGATTTCTCAGCAGAAACTATACAAGCCAGAAGGGAGTGGCATGATATATTTAAAGTGATGAAAGGGAAGAACCTACAACCAAGATTACTCTACCCAGCAAGGATCTCATTCAGATTCGACAGAGAATTCAAAAGCTTTACAGACAAGCAAAAGCTAAGAGAATTTAGCACCACCAAACCAGCTCTACAGCAAATGATAAAGGAACTTCTCTAAGTGCGAAACACAAGAGAAGAAAAGAACCTACAAAAACAAACACAAAACTATTAAGAAAATGCTAATAAGAACATACATATTGATAATTACCTTAAATATGAATGGATTAAATGCTCCAACCAAAGACACAGGTGCGCTAAATGGATACAAAAACAAGACCCATATATATGCTATCTACAAGAGACCCACTTCAGACCTAGGGACACATACAGACTGAAAGTGAGGGGATGGAAAAAGATATTCCATGCAAATGGAAATCAAAAGAAAGCTGGGTAGCAATACTCATATCAGATAAAATAGACTTTAAAATAAAGAATGTTACAAGAGACAAGGAAGGATGCTACGTAATGACTGAGGGATCAATCCAAGAAGAACATATAAAAATTATATATGTACCCAACATAGGAGCACCTCAGTACATAAAGCAAATGCTAACAGCTATAAAAACAGGAAATCAACAGTAACACAATAATAGTGGGGGACTTTAACACCTCACTTACACCAATGGACAGATCATCCAGACAGAAAATTAATAAGGAAACACAAGCTTTAAATGACACAATAGACCAGATAGATTTAATTGATATTCATAAGACATTCCATCCGAAAACAGCAGATTACACTTTCTTCTCAAATGTACATGGAACATTCTCCAGGTTAGATCACATCTTGGGTCACAAATCAAGCCTTGGTAAATTTAAGAAAACTGAAATCATATCAAGCATCTTTTCTGACCACAATGCTATGAGATTAGGAACCAATTACAGGGGGGAAAAAACCCGTAAAAAAACACAAACACATGGAGGCTAAACAATACATTACTAAATAACCAAGAGATCACTGAAGAAATCAAAGAGGAAATCAAAAAATACCTAGAGACAAATGACAAGAACATGTAGATCCAAAATCTATAGGATGCAGCAAAAGAAGTTCTAAGAGGGAAGTTTATAGCAATACAATCCTACCTCAAGAAACAAGAAAAATCTCAAGTAAACAATCTAACCTTACACCTAAAGGAACTAGAGAAAGAAGAACAAACAAAACCCAAAATTAGTAGAAGGAAAGAAATCTTTAAGATCAAAGCAGAGATAAATGAAATAGAAACAAAGAAAACAATAGCAAAGATCAATAAAACTAAAAGCTGGTTCTTTGGGAAGATAAACAAAATTGATAAACCTTTAGCCAGACTCATCAAGAAAAGGAGGGAGAGGACTCAAATCAATAGAATCAGAAATGAAAAAGGAGAAGTTACAACGGACACCACAGAAATACAAAGCATCATAAGGGACTATTACAAGCAACTCTTTGCCAATAAAATGGACAACCTGGAAAAAATGGACAAATTCTTAGAAAGGTATAACCTTCCAAGACTGAACCAGGAAGAAATAGAAAATATGAACAGACCAATCACAAGTAATGTAATTGAAACTGTGATTTAAAATCTTCCAAAAAACATAGGCAGAACACTCTATGACATAAATCACAGCAAGATCCTTTTTGACCCACCTCCTAGAGAAATGGAAATAAAAACAAAAACAAACACGTGGGACCTAATGAAACTTAAAAGCTTTTGCACAGCAAAGGAAACCATAAACAAGACGAAGACAACCCTCAGAATGGGAGAAAATATTTGCAAATGAAGCAACAGACAAAAGATTTATCTCCAAAATTTACAAGCAGCTCATGCAGCTGAATATCAAAAAACAAATAACCCAATCTAAAAATGGGCAGAAAACCTAAATAGACATTTCTCCAAAGAAGATATACAGATTGCCAACAAACACATGAAAGGATGCTCAACATCACTAATCATTAGAGAAATGCAAATCAAAACTACAATGAGATATCACCTCACACCAGTCACAATGGGCATCATCAAAAAATCTACCAACAATAAATGCTGGAGAGGGTGTAGAGAAAAGGGAACCCTCTTGCATTGTTGGTGAGAATGTAAATTGATATAGTCACTATGGAGAACAGTATGGAGGTTCCTTAAAAAACTAAAAATAGAACTACCATTTGACCCAGCAATCCCACTACTGGGCATATATCCTGAGAAAACTGGAACTCAAAAAGAGTCATGTACCACAATGTTCATTGCAGCTCTATTTACAATGGCCAGGACATGGAAGCAACCTAAGTGTCCATCAACAGATGAATGGATAAAGAAGATGTGGCACATATATACAATGGAATATTACTCAGCCATTAAAAAGAAATGAAATTGAGTTATTTGTAGTGAGGTGGATAGACCTAGAGACTGTCATATAGACTGAAGTTAGTCAGAAAGAGAAAAACAAATACCGTATGCTAACACATATATATGGAATTTTTTTAAATGGTTCTGAAGAACCTACGGGCAGGACAGCAATAAAGACGCAGACGTACAGAATGGACTTGAGGACTCAGGGAGGGGGAAGGGTAAGCTGGGACAAAGTGAGAGAGTGGCATGGACATATCTACACTACCAAATGTAAAATAGATAGCTAGTGGGAAGCAGCCGCATAGCACAGGGAGATCAGCTCGGTGCTTTGTGACTACCTAGAGGGGTGGGATAGGGAGGGTGGGAGGGAGATGCAAGAGGGAGGAGATATGGGGATATATGTATATGTATAGCTGATTCATTTTGTTATAAAGCAGAAACTAACACACCATTGTAAAGCAATTATACTCCAATAAAGATGTTAAAAAAAAAAATCTACCAACAAAGAAAAGTCCAGGACCAGACAACTTCACAGGTGAATTCTATCAAACATTTAGAGAAGAGCTAACACCCATCCTTCTCAAACTCTTCCAAAAAACTGCAGAGGAAGGAACAGTCCCAAATTAATTCTACAAGGCCGCCATCACCCTGATACCAAAGCCAGACAAAGATACTACAAAAAAAGAAAATTACAGACCAATATCACTGATGAATATAGATGCAAAAATCCTCAACAAAATACTAGCAAACAGAATCCAACAACACATTAAAAGGATCATACACCACGATCAAGTGGGATTTATCCCAGGGATGCAAGGATTCTTTGATATAAGCAAATCAGTCAGTGTGATACACCATGTTAACAAATTGAGGAATAAAAACCATATAATCATCTCAATCGATGCAGGAAAAAGCTTTTGACAAAATTCAACACCTATTTACGATAAAAACTCTCCAGAACTGGGCATAGAGGGAACTTACCTCAACATAATAAAGGCCATATATGACAAACCCACAGCCAACATCGTTCTCTATGCTGAAAAACTGAAAGCATTTCCTCTAAGATCAGGAACAAGACAAGGATGTCCACTCTCGCCACTGTTATTCAACATAGTTTTGGAAGTTCTAGCCATGGCAATCAGAGAGGAAAAAGAAATAAAAGGAATCCAAATTGGAAAAGAAGAAGTAAAACTGTCACTGTTTGCAGATGACATGATACTATACATAGAGAATCCTAAAGATGCCACCAGAAAACTACTAGAGCTCATCAATGAATCTGGTAAAGTTGCAGGATACAAAATTAATACACAGAAATCTCTTGCATTCCTATAACATTAACAATGAAAGATCAGAAAGAGAAATTAAGGAAACAATCCCATTCACCATTGTAACAAAAAGAATAAAATGCCTAGGAATACACCTACCTAAGGAGGTAAAAGACCTGTACACAGAAAACTATAGGACACAGAAGAAAGAAATCAGAGATGACACAAACAGATGGAGAGATATACCATGTTCTTGGATTGGAAGAATCAATATTGTGAAAATAACTATACTACCCAAAGCAATCTACAGATTCAATGCAACCCCTATCAAACTACCAATGGCATTTTTTACAGAACTAGAACAAAAAATCTTAAAGTTTGTATGGAAACACAAGAGACCCTGAATAGCCAAAGCAATCTTGAGGGAAAAAAATGGAGCTGGAGGAATCAGACTCCCTGACTTCAGACTATAGTACAAAGCTACGATAATCAAAACAATGTGGTACTGGCACAAAAACAGAAATATAAACCAATGGAACAGGATAGAAAGCCCAGAGATAAACCCACGCACCTATGGTCAACTAATCTATGACAAAGGGGGCAAGGATATACAATGGAGAAAAGACAGTCTCTTCAATTTAAAAAAAAAGTGCCCATTTATTGGAGAATATTTTCAAATAACGACAATGTTTGCTTCCCTTTGCCACCTTGCTATTGTATGGATTTGGATGGGCAAACTCAGATAATAAGAACACTCTGCATGAGGCAGGGGCCGCGGGAGGGCTTCCTGTAACATGTCTGAGCCCCATTAACTTGTCTAAGGTCATTCAGCTGTTTGGAGCCTAAGCCAGCTCTTGGACTCAGTGTTAAAGCCCTCTGCTCTTTTCAGAAGTCAATGCTCCCCATTCCTGCCTCAAGGCAGGTGTGGACAGAGCTTCAGGGCTCCTTGTCTCTGGGGGACACTGTCGACTTCCAGAGCTCCTGGGTGCCTCCTGGCTGGAATTCAGGGCTGCACCAAGATTTCTAGCCCCGGATGATTCTCGGCCAACTTGCATCCACTGCTCTGGGCTAACCTGAAGCTCCCACAATGCCTCAGTCATTCCCAGTCTTTCCCAGTCCCGCCCACCATGCCCAGTCCACACTTACAGCTCTGCCTCCTGACAGGTGCTACTCACTGTCCAACCTGACAGCAATTTCCATAAAGCATTGCCACAGCTCAGATTTTTTTTCTGCCGTCTAAAGAACCTTCTTCAGGGCAAAATGAGAAGAGGTGACAAACTGGCCTGGCAGACAAGGAAAGCATATTCAACAGGTAATGAGGAATAGCAAAAACAGGCACACACACCGCCAAGCTTTCAACCCCTCATTTGTAGTGAGACTCCCGACAGGCCCCCTAGTCACCACCCTCCACCTTGTGCTTCCAGGTGGACAGCCAATGCTCTAATTGCTGCACTCAAGCAAAGCCCACTTTGCTGCCTTTGGCTCAAATGGATAAGAAAACAGCTGTCTTATTTCTGGAAGATTCTTCACCCGCTTACCTGTAACTGCTGCTTTTCTTGGAGAAGCCGGTCTCGCCGGGTCACAGACACAAGCAGGTTGTCCTGAGCAGTGGGTTCTGACGTCTTCGGCTCCATTCTGAGCTGGGCTTGGGTGTCGTCACTGCCGGCTCTTAAAACAAAATGTACATATTGGTACAGATATGGATGAGCTGAAATCCTCAGATCTACAAGAATGTTAATGGAAAGAAGGTCCACAAAGTGGCCCCCAGAGGCTCTCATCCTTAGGAGGGTCATAGGGGTGAGGTCCCTAATGTAAGTTTTTGTTTTAATGACAATCTGTCAGGGCTTTGGCTGTTTCCCAGTGCCACCTTGCTTAATTGGACTGGGCACTGTCCAGCACTGTAGCTATGCGTGTGGCTATCTGTGCTGAAAATGTAAAATACACACCAGATTTTAAAGACTTAGCATGAAACCAAGAGTGCAAAATAGCTCATTAATGATATTTACATTCATTACCTGTTGGGATGACAATGTTTTTGATATACTGGGTTAATTAAGTATATTTTAAAAATTAATTTTACTTGTTTTTTCTTACTTTTTAAAAATGTGGCTACTAGAGCATTTAAAATCGGGTATGTGGTTTGCATTATACATCCTTGGACAGCTCTGCCTGGACCATCCAGAGCAAAATTCCAGGGCTGATCTTGGCTGTGGAGATGACAAAGAGGGTCGACTGATGCTTGGGTCAGAGATTCTCAGAAATGGTTTGCTAAAAGACTGTCAAAAACCACTAAAAATCTGTTTGGCTCTTTCTGCCATGCTCGCAAGAGCTGACATACTTGGTTGAAGCGACGCTGGTGAAGATGCGGCCCAGGCTGCCGCCTTACGCTGGTGAGTTGCCGTTGCAGAAGCCTTGCAGGTGCTTCTCATCAAAGGATGACAAATCAATTTATAAGCAGTTACAGCAGTAAACAAGACTTGTCCCCTGCACAGAGCAGAGGCAGTGGATAAACCAAGGCCACGGACAAACGCTCCCCCCAGGGCTCAGACTTACTCACTGAAGGAGTGGAAAGGTAGAAGCCATGCTCTCACTTCCTACATCTTAACATGGCCCTTACATTAACAAGGGGGCCTACCAAGCACCACAGTGAGACCGCCCTTATACTCTTAGAAACAATGACAGAAAATATGTCACCTCAGCTTTTCTAAGTTAGAAAACAGTGGCCACAGAAAAGGGAACCTTGCTTGCATTTCTGGGCCAGACACAGATTCAGACTCAATAACCTCGAAAGCTGCTTACTTAATATAACGTACCACGCAATTTAGAAGCTTATTTTAAGACTTGTTACTCTCTGTTTTGTGCGTGTAAAGGCAAATCACAAGAGTAGTAGTAGTAATAAAAAAATTTAACTGGTAATAACAAAACAATACGGTATAATTGAGAATTTACTGTACGCCGGGTGTTATCAGTGCTGCCAACGAAGAAACAGAGCATCAAGGAGATCTGAGCAACTTGCTCTGGTGTAACCAAGCAGGACCCTATGGGGCCTTCCCAGAGCACGACTCCCCCCCTCCAGGTCCCCCACCTGCCTTTCGTCTGTAGAAAAACTTTAGTCAAAGAATAAATTTAACTGGAGAAAGGAAAATGCAGAAAGAAAGGAAACTTTCAAGCAAGACAAAATAATAATGTGGTTTAGCCATTAAACAAAGACGTCAAAACCCTTTTGTTCCTCCTCAAGGACTATAGGTCACATTCTGAGCCACGTCCTTTGAGCTGTTCGGCAGATACTGAAACCCTCACCAGGTAGAAGAAGTTAACTGTCTGCTGCTCACAAGCACACAGACCCCAGACCGATTGGAACCGGAAGGTTGATGATGTTGACTCCCAGTTACCTCACCACCAACCAATCAGAAGAAGGTCCATGAGCTGATCACACACCCCACAAGCCCCCTCCCTCACCCTCTCTTTATAAACCTTTCCCTGAAAACTGTCAGGGAGTTTGGGGGCCTTTTGAGCACTAGCTACCTGGACTCCTTGCTTGGCGCCTGCAATAAACACTGCACTTTTCTTCACCCCAACCTGGTGTCAGTAGATTGGCTTTCCTGGGTGTGGGCAAGCAGACCCAGGTTTGGCTCCATAACACTGGGTCACACAGAGAGCAAGAAGCAGAGGTGAGGAGTCCACCAAAGGGCCATCAGGCTGGTTGCCACTTTCCAGCCCTTCCCTGGGCACCATACACCAGTCAGGTTTCGGCAAGATTATAAACTCCTGTCTCTTCCTGGCTTCTAGCCACATGCCACCCACACCTGCTGGCTAAGTCCCCTTTTGCCCGTGATTCAACACAGGCAGCTGAGAGTGACAGCTTCAGGGAGGTAGGCGACCACGGCTTGAGCGCTAACTCCACCTTTTTCTAGCTGTGTGTCCTTGGACTTACCAAACCTCTCTGAGCCTCACCGCCCTCGTTTTTAAAATGAGGATGATGGTGAGGCTGATGCCTTCCCTATATGGCTCTATATGGCTGACTACGGGATCAAATGCATTCAACAAATGGCCACTGAGTGCCTACCCTGCGCAGGTCCCGCCCTCACCCTGCGGCCATACGGGGACTCTGTCCTCGGGGAGCTGGCCGCTTCCCCCCCACCTCAACGTTGGCATCAGGAGACTGAACACTGTGCTCACGTCCACTGGACACACCGTCCTTTGTAATGACGAGTAAAGATGAGATGTTTCTGAGGACCTTTCCATGTATCAGAAGGGGTAGGGGGGTGGTCCCTGGAAGGAAACCACCATCAGCTATTGTGGGAATGGAACCCACCTCCTCCCCTGGTCCCCCGAGCCTCAGCCTGTCCACCCAGCCTCTCGCTCTGGACAGTGAACCTCAGCCCATCTCGAGCTGCTGTCCCCAGGGCCCAGCACTGGGCAGGGCTTAGCAAATATTTACCGAGTGACTTCATGAGTCCATGGCCTAGAAAAATCCAGAAGCTGTTTATATTCAGCTTTCGATTGCGTGAGGTCATTTCTTCACACTAATTTATTTCTCAATTTGCTCTGCTTATGCAAATATTAAGAGTTTCCTGAATTTCCTAAACAGATACCATCTGGGTCGGGAGGGGAGTTAGTGAAGGGAATCAACACAGAATTGAAAATGAGCTGCAGGGGAACTACAGGTGGGTCACTGGGAATTCTCCTTATCATCGTTAATCACATTCATTGCTTAATCCATAAAAAAAGCCCCGGTGATTCACCGAAACTCCTCTCAGACTTTGACTCTGGGTAGAGAAAGCCATGCACAGATGGCTGAGTGGTGGCCCCAGGACAAAAGACGGCTCAGGAATGAAGCCGGGGACCGGTTTCCATCTCAGCCCATCAGCCCTCAGAGCCACACTTCCTCTGCCTCCTACAATGCTGTTCCCTTCATTTTAATAAACCCCAATGTGTAATCCCAAATGTCAGTGCAAATTAGCCTTGCTATAAACTAATCAGTATGGAAAACGAGCAAATCCCTCAAGGGCAAGAATTAAAAACACGTGGGTTGGAATGTTAGCACAGCACTCGGTGCCCACGGGGACTCGGGGTGTCTAGGACCACACTATCAGCCCCGGGTTTCATGCAGGCCCCCATCTGCCCAGTGCCGGAAAAATCCTGGCCTTATCTACTTTTGTCTTTTCCACCAATCACTTAAAGAAGGATAAAACCCATTTGTAAAATAAGATCCTACACCACTGAAAACAGTATAGATCCAAATTGCACAGGAGAGCATATTGCATCCCAGGGATAACATGGACCACGTGACTTTTGTGAGTACAGAGTTCAGTAATATTGAGAAAAGAATGAACCCCACCTGGGGGGAGGTGTTTCCTGAGAGTGTGCACCTGTGATGAACCGACCCGGTCACCTCCTCTGCAGCTGGCTCACTGGGCCCGGGGCCCTCCAGTGCGCCATCTTTGCTCGGAGGGCCGCCTTTGGGAACATCCAGAGTGAGACAGGGCAGAGGGGAGCCCAGACATGCCACCAGCTGGGACATCCCGTGCCAGAACGGTTCTTGGCAATTGCTATGGTCTATACAGCTGTACGTATAACACAGAGGGTCCCTTTCCAGACAGGAATGACAGTCATCACGACGCCAGGAAAATTGCTATGTGGTGCCACTGCTGGAATCGTAGTTTTAATTGAGGACAGAACCAAAACGGATGCTCTCATTTTCACAGTGAGGAAAACCTCAGCTCAGAGGACCACTTCCGGCAATAAGGCTTGAGCAGGACCTTCTGAATACCTTCAACTCCTGCCCCATATCGAGGACTATTCTATCAAATGTATGTCATCCGAGGAATGTGTTTCCATCTCGCCCTCGTTGGGAAGATGGTGATAACGAAGTGCTTCGGGCCAGTTATGCAATCAATGAAGTGTGCATTAAAGCTGGAAATGGCTTTCTTAGCCAACAAACAATGTCATAAATGACTGAGGCCACTCTAATGCCACGACAGAACATTGTAAATTTGCCAGGGACAATGTAGGTAACTTTACGGTTCTTCCTTATATATCTTATCTGGGCCTAAAAGTAAGGAGAGCAGAGGAAAAGTCATACACCTTAGAAAAGTGGACATCTTTGGTTTCTACGATCTTATCCCACATGTAGAGATAACAGCCTTGCAGGAGGGGCACGTGGACATTCACTTGGGTTTATAATAACCACGCCCAATACAACAGGCTTCAGACAATATGGGAGTTTTATCTATAATCCACTGATTTTAAAACAGATTCCGATAAGTCTTCTGTGACTCCCTTCAACTGTTTTTTCTCCTCTTTTCCTTCCTCCCTTACTTCTCAAGGTGATGACAAGGGATCAGAGGTGGGTCTCCTGGGAGAGACACAGGCCGGCTAGTCCCCATTTGGCTCGAGCTGTGATTAGGGGTTCAGAAACGTCTCCTGCCATGTTGGTAACATGGATCATTTTTATGCCACCTCATTTTACACCTCTGGTCAAATGTGTCTGTAACAGTTATTTTCTTTTGCCCTGTATCTCCATTCCAGCCTGTGATCATCGCTGAATTCTGTGGTGTGATGGTCCCGACACGACAATTAAATGGAAATAAAGAATCACATGTTTCAAAGGGAAGAGAGGAAGAGCTGGTCAGAGGAAAAATGACTCAGTCTAGAAGCATCATGAGCTACACAACATGCATCTGTTCCAATCAGAAAGGAAGGAGGTGAGCAGGAAGTATCTGGACAGGCAAACCAGAGCCCTGCCTTGATAAGCCACATTGGAAAACCATCGTATATCTTTGTTTTTAAACTCTGCTGTACTTCCTTTACTTGTGCTTTAAGTTATCTACTGGGAAAAGGTCTTTGATAAAGGACACTTTGCATACACACACACACACACACACACGTGCACACACACAACTGAAGATGTAAATATGACCCGTTTTCATGTACATGGTGGTGAAGGTCCAGTGGGAAAACACATAGGATGTACAGTCAGAGAAAAGCAAGGTATTAATGAGAAAATTATCAGTCCTATGTGCACAGTAGACCAAACCTCTCTCTTAGGAGAAAGGAAAAAAATAACTTTCTTTGGACTGGGTGAAAGATACAGCAAAAGTAGCTTCCCCATCATTGCTGTGCTAGGATGTTGAGGTGGAATTTTCCAGTTGCTCCAGAATCAGATGCAAACGCTGAAGGACACAGGCCTAAATGCACTCCACCCCGAATCGGGAGCAGCGAGGGAGGTGTCCACCCAGGGCGGCCCAAGCTGCAAACCACCAGCACCCTCACTCACCACCGTGTTGACCGTGCAGGAAATGGAGTCTTCGTGAGAGATGCGTCCCTGCCCAAGCCCCCAGCCCCGCATGGGGGCAAACAGGGAGTAAACTCTCCCACCCAAACCAAGTGAAGGAAAAGCAAGTCCACTAGACCCCCCCCTCTTCCAGCCAGGGTGTGTCCTGCAAGGAAGGCTGACGTCTGGTTCTCCCGTATGAACCTCTATCTGCGTCTGGTTCTCTCTGGAGCAAAATCTGAGACAAGGAGCTGAGTTCGGGCTGCTTTCTGGCCAGAGTGGGTGGTAGGAAGGAGGAAAAGTCAATAAACCGTGTGCTATTTATTGAGCTGATCACCACAAAGGCGACTGGGGCGCCAACCAACTGGGAAACGTCCTGGGAGAAGATGTGTGGAACACTCCTCGAAGCTGCCCCCCATGGACGTGGGGAGGCCGGAGCATTAATCTGCCCTCAGGGGCCTCACTCACTCCCCTTCCTCACAAGAGGCAGGGAAAGCCCCGTGGCAGAGAAGCCTGTCGGGTGCAAAGCTGTCAGTGGGCACAAAAGCGTCCACAGCTGGAGAGGGAATCAGAGGGAGGCCAAGGGGCTGGGACGCGGGGCGCATCAGGTCTCTGCAGCAATCCCCACCCACACGCCGACTCTGTGACGCACCGCCGCCCGTCGAGCAGAGATGAAGGGACGGGAGAGCCACAGCGGGGCAGAGGGCCTGAACCGGCCGACCCACACGCCCTCCGCTCGGTGTGGCAAAGATACGTGAGCTTCCTGTGAATCAAGGGAACCCAACAGAAGGGATCCTCCCAACAAGGGTGCCCACTGGCCAAGGAGACCCAGAGAAAGAGGTTGGGTGACACGTGAAAAACAGTGGTTGCCCCCATGGGGTGTTCACGTCAGGATCAGGGAGGCGCTGCGGTGGCCTCTGGGGATCCCGCACCCGCGTCCCACAAGAGAGGGGATGTGTCAGCATGTATTCACGGGGGTATCAGCACCTCTGTTGGCCGGCGGGCAGAGATGGTCCACAAGGAGAGGGTTACAAACACTGGACAGGGAAAGAGTTGAACTGGACGTATGAATGATGCTTCAAACTAGACTCACTGGGTGAGCATCAGTAACTGAAAATGCCCCAGACATCTGTATTTTCGGCCCAAGATACCATAGAGAAATGGGGGAAATGTGTTCAACAGAGCACAGCAGACCAGAGAACAGACAAACCACGATGCCTTTGTACCCTGCTGGGTAGAGACACCCCAATGACCCAGTTATGTTACAGAGCAGTGCGGTACCAAAGACAGAGACAGACGGATACCAAACCATTTGAGTACCAGTGATCTGCTTTAGAGGAGCCCAGTTAACCCCTGGGGTGACAGCTAACACTCCCTGGGCTGCTGGAAGGACCTGGACAAATCCAGTATGATTCAGGGTGACACACAGAGAATTAAACAGTGCTTTTTAGAACGATGAATTAAACAGGGATTATTATGAACAAAATGACAGTGAAAATTAAAAATGAAGGACCTGATTGTAGTTGGGTGTTTACATTTCCTCAGACGTTATTCTAAACCAAGTTTTCGTAACTTGAGAGCCAAAGGCCCCCTAGAGAGGGAATCAATAAGCTCAGAAGATCTGCATGCAAGTGTTTGCATGCAGTTGTCCGTATGTTTGTACATACGTGGTTTTGTGATGGAAGAAATCTATAGCTTTCATTAGATCCTCTAGGAAACCCTTGATCCCAACAAGGTGAAGAGGTACTTATTTGTGTTGTTATGAATTAGTATTGAAAATGTGCCATGCCAATGCAACTTTTTTATTTCTACAGGAAAAGCACCATCATTGGAAAGCATTCTGTTTCTCCCGGGACTCGGAAAGCCCCTGGCCTGGGAGAAATCTTCCCATCCAGGCTCTGGCTGTCTGAGCTCGGGCCAGACACCCCGTCCCCCTGGTGGCCACTGTGAGAACTACAGGCAAAGCCCCTGGTTCGGGGGAAACCTGCGAGTCCAGATAATCCTGCTGATGTCACAGGCTGGATGGGCAGTCAGCACAGTGAGAGACGATTTTTTAAATTATAAATGACTATGTAATTATGTTAAAGCGCAGTAGAAAAGCGTAAGAAAGGAACTGATTTTGAGTCATTGTTCTCTGTGTTAATAATGGGACAGATGGCTTTGGCACAAGAAAAGCCAAGATAATGCTTAAATAACTGAAGTGTGGAAAAGAGCGATCTGATTCGACCCCCTCCTTTTCTCATGAGGGGAGTGAAGTGTGGAGAAGGTAGGAAACTACGTCAGGTCACATAGAGCCGGGTAGTGTAAGAGACAGGACCAAATCCAGGTTTCCTGGAGCTCCAATCAGAGGTTCTTCAAGATACTGTGGGGACTTCCCTGGTGGCACAGTGGTTAAGAATCCGCCTGCCAATGCAGGGGACACGGGCTTGAGCCCTGGTCCCGGAAGATCCCACATGCCGCAGAGCAACCAAGCCCGTATGCCACAACTACTGAGCCTCCACTCTAGAGCACACGAGCCACAACTACTGAGCCCATGCGCCACAACTACTGAAGCCTGCACACTCTAGAGCCCGTGCTCCGCAACAAGAGAAGCCACCGCAATGAGAAGCCTGCGCACCGCAACAAAGAGTAGCCCCCGCTCACTGCAACTAGGGAAAGCCTGCGCACAGCAACGAAGACCCAACGCAGCCAAAAATAAATAAATGAATTAATTAATTGATTAATTTTTTTTTAAAAGATACTGAACCTCCTCCTTGCGGGGTGTGTCAAAAGCAAGGCTGAAGGAGTGTTTTCTCCAGGGCAACTGAACCATGTTAGAGTGAAGGTTCTTCCTCTCTCCCCCTCTATACACATGCATCTTGGTGAACCTACATGTAGATACACATATGTATCACATTCATTCATTCAGTGAATATTTATGGAATACTTATCATAGGTCAGCCACTGCTCTAGTGTCTAGGAATAAAAAGATAAATACAACACAGTCTTGTCCTCAAGGAGCTCACAGTCTGTCAGAGTAGACAGATATTCAAGAAAACAGATTAATTTAAGAGCCAAGGCAGGGGTGAGGTCATTCAAGGTGCTCCAGTAATTCAAGGGGTAGATGCTGTGACTGACACGGGCAAGGCTTCACAAGGATGGGAGCTGAGCTGAGTCGTGAAGAATGAGCAACAGTTAGGTGACAACTTCTACCACTTCGGCGTGTGTCAACTGCAGGGGCTGGTGACGCCTAGTGAAATTCCGGCTGCTGGAAAGCTAGGCAAGAACTGCACTGGAAAAGCTGTGAATGTCACACTAAGCAGCACAGACCTTATCCCAAGAACAATGAGGGCCACTGTGCATGACACGACGTTTCCACCTGAGGCATCACGGAAGATGAATAAGAGGGAGTAATATTGAGATCAGGAACACCAGCCAGGAGACCGCTGCAAGAATCCAGATCACAATTATTAAATCAGAATGGAAGCACTGACATGAGGATAAGCAAAGGGTGCAGGAATGCAGTAAAAGACAGCGGAGTCCATAGGACTTGGTCCCCAGTTAGACTGGGGAGTAAGGCCTAAGGGGAGGAGCAGAGGCTGAACCAGAGCTCTTACTTGGGTCACTGGGTAGATGGCGGCATAAGTCACTGAGACTGGGGATCCAGGAGCAGGGACTGACTGGGGAGAAAGAGAGTAAATTTAATAACTAGATAGTTTTAAAAGATAGTCAGTTTAGTAAAGGCAAGAATACAACAACACGGGCTTCCCTGGTGGCTCAGTGGTTGAGAGTCCGCCTGCTGATGCAGGGGACACGGGTTCGTGCCCCGGTCCGGGAAGATCCCACGTGCCGCGGAGTGGCTGGGCCCGTGAGCCATGGCCGCTGAGCCTGCGCGTCCGGAGCCTGTGCTCCGCAACGCGAGAGGCCACAACAGTGAGAGGCCCGCGTACCGTGAAACAAAACAAAAAAGAATACAACAACAGTAAACTTTTAAGGTAAAAAGGTAGTACACTTAGTAAAGCTCAGGGAGTTGTTCAAAAGAAAGCTGAGTTGTGGGCTGGAATTTTAGAGAGAGACCAGGGGTAGGGATAGAAATTTGAAGGAAATTAGGAACTTCCCTGGCGGTCCAGTGGTTAAGACTCTGCTGCCAGTGCAGGGGGCCCGGGTTCGATCACTGGTCAGGGAACTAAGATCCCACATGCTGCATGGCGTGGCCAAAATAATTTTTAAAAAAGAAAAAGAAATTTGAGGGAAATTAGTACATTAGTGGTACCTGAAGCACAGGAGTATCTGAGATCCCCCAGAGAGAGTATATAAAGTGGGAGGAGAGGATGGAGAAAAACAGAAGACAGAGGAGCATCAATATGAAGGGGTCGGGGAGAGAAACAGGAGCTCTTCAGAGATGGAAAGGAATGGCCCGCAGGGCAGCAAGAGCAGGAAAGAGGGATTTGAGAAGGCCCAGGTGAGAGAGTTTCAGGGATAAATCCGATTGATCTAAAGTTCTAGACGGTGCCATGACAATGCACAGAAGCATTTTAAGATGTCTTTGAAATTGAGCAACTAGAAAATCATTACCAAAGTTGGTAGCGGCCAAGATAGAAATCAGAGCCCAGTGGGCTCAAAAAGTGAATGGGAACTAAAAACAGCATCCAGGTAACTCCTGTGAGGAAAGGAGACAGGGTGAACAAGGTACGCCACGGGTTTATACGGGCTTCATAAATGATTAATAATATACTTCCGTGGGGAACATATTCGGTTGAGCGACATGAACATGCTGTCTTTACGGGTCGCAGTCAAATATGAGAAAGGGCAGGGGGTGTAACCTGAGCGAGAAAGCAGGACATCACCTTTACTTTAGTTCACCGTGCTCTGTGAGACGCTCAGCCGAGACCATAACAAAGCATCCCTCTCCAACTACATCATGTGTAGCTAAAGAGATGATCATTGGAGAGCAGGTGCCAGCTCGGACTCAGAGAGATAGCGTGGGAAGCTAGCTCCAAACTGGGACTCAAGCCAGACGCGAGGTTTTTGCCCAGGCTCGATACCCACCCACCGGGGGCCTGCACAAGTCCCTGAAGCCTTCCTGGGCCTCGTTTCCTCACCTCTAAATACAGATGGGGATGTAGACGATGATGTAATCTCCACAGAGATACATATATCAATATACAAAATCTACAACCCCCTGGAATTGTCTCGAGGATTCAATGAATTACTTCTCATTCATCAAAAGAAGAATACATAAGCAAAATGTGGTACATAATACAATGGAACATGATTCAGCCTTCAAAAGGAAGGAAATTCTGACACGTCACAACACAGACGAACCTTGCCTCAGTGAAATAAGCCAGTCACTAAAGGACAAATACCGTATGATCCCACTTATGTGAGCTGCACAGACTAGTCAAATTCATAGAGACAGAAAGTAGAAATGGTGGTTGCCAGGGGTTGGGAAGGGGGGACAAGGGAGTTAATGGGGTTTTTTAAATTGAAGTATAGTTGATTTACAATGCTGTGTTAGTTTCTGGTGTACAGCAAAGTGATTCAGATACATTAAAATATATATATATATATATATCCTTCCTCATATTCTTTCCATCATAGCTTATTACAAGATATTGAATACAGTTCCCTGTGCTGTACAGTAGGACCTTGCTGTTTAGCTATTCTATATATAGTAGTGTGTACCTGCTAATCCCAAACTCCTCATTTATCCCTCTCCCCCCTCTTTCCCCCTTTGGTAATCGTAAGTTTGTTTTCTATGTCTGTGAGTCTGTTTCTGTTTTGGAAATACGATCGACTGTATGATATTTTAGATTCCACATAGAACTGTTATCATATGGTGTTTGTCTTTCTCTGCCTTTGCCTGACTTACTTCACTTAGTATGATCATCTCTAGGCCCATCCATGTTGCTGCAAATGGCATTATGTCGTTCTTTTTTATGGCCGAGTAATATTCCACTGTATATATGTACCACACCTTCTCTATCCATTCATTTGTCGATGGACACTTAGGTTGCTTCCATGTCTGGGCTACTGTAACTAGTGCTGCTGTGAACATAGAGGGGGCACATATCTTTTCGAATTAGCGTTTTCTCTGGATACTCGTCCAGGAGTGGGACTGCACAATCATACCATTGCTCTATTTTCAGTTTTTTAAGGAACCTCCATACCGTTTTCCATAGTGGCCGCACCAATTTATATTCCCACCGACGATGTAGGAGAGTAGGGAGTTAGTGTTTAACGGGGACAGAGTTTCAGTTTTGGAAGATGGAAAAGTTCTGGAGATGGTTGGTGGTGACGGCTGCACACGGTGTGAATGTACTTAATGCCACCGAACTGTACACTTACAAATGGTTGAAATAGTCAATTTTATGTTATGTCTATTTTATCACAATAAAAATTTTTTTTAAATGAGTTACTTCTTAAAGCACTTAGGGACTCTTACGCAAGTAAGAGTGTTTCGCAAGTGTCTGTTAAATTAATAGAAACACAATACACTGGCAGATGCTAAAAACGGCCCAAGACTGGGGTGGAGGACCAGAAACACCCCCAAAGATCAAAAGAAAAGAAAGAATTAAGTAGAACGTCAAGTTGGGAAGGGCCTGTGTGAGAAGGGGACAGGAAACAAGGTGATACTTCAGTGTCAAATGAAAAAAGAATAGAAACATGGGATGTGAGATTCACCTGTTCTTTAAGAGAATCATGTAAAAGTTCACTCAACCAAGATTTATAAGGAAGCACCTACCAGGTACCAGGTACTCCGCTACATGCTTCCCGCAAAACTGCAGGACAGGCACGTGAGAAAATAACCAGCCTCACTTTCAAGACGGGTTCTAGGGAGCTGCCAAGATCAACTGAATGTAAAATGAGGACTAGGCCGGACAGGCCTGTGATTGTCAGAGCCAATTGGAAGCTGGAAGTAAAGTGTAATGGCTGTGGCCGTGTTTACAGCCAAGCAGAAGCAGACCTGCACTCTGATTAGGCTGACTGCATTCATCACTACCCCTTCCCCCTCAAGCCTTTACCCAAGGAGAAAGGCCACCAGCAGACAGAGGAGAACCATGGTTCACACTTCTCCAACAGGCCAGCACCTGGGACCCGGCCCCTGACAGCCTGACTTAGCTGGTCTGGGGAAGAAGCTGGACATTTAAAAACTCTCCAGGTGATTCAAATGTGCAGCCAGGATTGAGCGCCACCGAAAGAGTTTCTGCCTTCCATCTAGCCCCGGTCCTGGGAGCCCCTTGGGTAGCCGAAAGAGCAGAAGATGCTCTGGAGGAAGAGTCAGGAGGAGGATGTGCTTTCACCCCTCGGTCAGAGGGGACCATCTGTGGATCTTACAGGATGACAGAAGACCCAGCTGCCCTTGGCAAGAGGAAATCCACCTCCACCTTCTCAGGGGGTGGGCTTCCCGGGGGAGCTTAACACCCAGCCGTGCCTGTGCTTGTCGACGGGCCCTGCTGGCACTTAGCAGAAGGGCTTCCTAGGATGTGTGACCCACCCCGGTCCCTGCCTCTGGAAGGAGCCCTCACCTGTCCAACCAGCAGAAAGGGTGCTTCCCGGGAAAACGCAGCGAAAGGTCTCCCGGGCTCTTCACCACTCAGGAGCGGGGAGAGGGAAGTGGGCCCCCAGGGGAGAGTACGTACCTCTGGGCCGCCCGGTGCAGGCTGGCCTGGGCCTGTGCCCTCAGGTGGCCCAGGAAGCCACTGAGCGCCGGGTGCTGTGAAGGGAGCTGAAAGTGCAGGCTGCTTCTCTCTTTCTCCAGGGCCTCTAATCTTTGTTGGATCATCTCAGCTGGAAAACAAAAATGATGAGAGGGGAATAAAGCACCATAAAACTCAAAATAGACAACCCAGTGTCCCTGGGCTCCACCCCCAGCCAACGGTCACCTTAATGACATAATACAAAGGTCACCTGTTTCTAGGTCAGCACTTTCATCTCTTGGTTCATGCGTTTAAGAATCTTCCGTCTTTTTATTGAAAACGCAGCCCCCTTAGCTTTCATTCTTCTAACTATCGGAGGTTACAGTCTATGTATTTATATGATGATTATCATTATGACCATCACACAGGAGGATACATCATACTAATTATTTTTAAAACCATGATGGCTATTTGGGAGAAAACCTGCTAATTTTGATGAGTCTGTATATAACCAGTTGAAAACTATCAGTGCCCAAATGTTGATCTTTGAGAATGTTTCCTTAGAAACTGTCCATCAACAGAGAATCAGTCACAGTTACTGAAGTCACAGAAGTGATGTTCAACTGTCATGCTACAGCTGGCCGGAGACCTGCTTCAGCTTGGGTGGAGGGGAAGCACGCTCAGGTGTCGTGTGCAGCAACCCTGAGCCTCTGGGGAATGTCAACCGCAAGACCTCCCCGTCAATTTGCTGTATGCCTTGTGACCAGTAGCCAGAAACCTGCTCAGAGAATTTGCCAAGGATTCATTCTAGCAATACCAGAAAGGGTCGTCTACTTCCTGTGCAAGACCAAGTGACAGCTACTGCCAGGGCTCTCAGTCTGTGCCACCTTCTTCAAAGAGACAGCGGAGCGAATTCAGATGCTACACTTACAACACACGGTGGCGTCTGGCCTGATAGGTCTTCTAAGATAACGCCGAAAGGTACCTGACCCCGTTCTCTAACACCAAGCTTCATACTTTTAAAATATTTTATTTTATTTTAATTAACTTTTACATTTTTTAATTAATTTATTTACTTTATTATTCAGTTATTTCCTTGTTTCTTGCTGTATAAAATCAAAACTTCGGTGCAAAGCGAGCAAGTTCTTACCTTATATGCTTTAAAATAACATACTGATGCAGTCCTGATGCAGTGGTAAAGATGCATTAAGATACTATTACATAGGGATTAGGAGAAAACTGAGTTTGCACCTCAACTCTGACATTTCTAGCTGTCTGACCTTCAAGTGACTTAACCTTTCTAAGTTTCAATTTCCTAATCTGCAGAAACAGGCCTCATAATAGTCTGCACATCATAAGATCTTCTGAGGATTAAATGAGATAATCCACACAAAGCATTTAGCACCAGGCCTGGCACCTATAGCACATGTCCAAAAGGATCGGCTATTATTAGTAGTGCCAGCAAGTCCTGGCCTTCATGTGTCCACAAGAAAGTCAGAAACCCAGGCTGGCGTCCCTCTGCTGGCCACTGCATTGTAAACTGCACCCTCCCACGGCCAGGAGAAAAGTCCGCAGAGAACACAAGCTGATCCAGCAAAAGCAAACACTGGAAATGGGAAATTGACTGCTAAAAATCACATTCACAATGAATGGCAAAGGAAAATATGAATTATCCCAGGAAACAACTGTGATTAGGTATGTTCTATGCTGTCATTCATCTGCAGAAGTGTGGATATCTTAAGTTATTTCTATTTTATGATTTTTAAAAGTGCACTAGATCACTCCACACCAGTCAGAATGGCCATCATCGAAAAGTTCTACAAACAATAAATGCTGGAGAGGGTGTGGAGGAGAAAAAGGAACACTGCTACACTGCTGGTGGGAATGTAAACTGATACAGCCACTACAGAGAACAGTATGAAGGTTCCTTAAAAAACTACAAATAGAACTACCATACGACCCAGCAATCCCACTCCTGGGCATATATCCAGAGAAAACCGTAATTCGAAAAGATACATGCACCTCAGTGTTCAGTGCAGCGCTATTTACAATAGCCAAGACATGGAAGCAACCTAAACGTCCATCGACAGAAGAATGGATAAAAGAAGATGTGGTCCATATGTACAATGGAATGTTACTCAGCCATAAAAAAGAATGAAATAATGCCATTTGTAGCAACATGGATGGGCCTAGAGATTATCATACTAAGTGAAGTAAGTCAGAAACAGAAAGACAAATACCCTATGATATGACTTACATGTGGAATCTTTAAAAAAATGACACAAATGAACTTATTTACAAGACAGAAGCAGACTCAGGGACTTCAAGAACAAACTTATGGTCACCAAAGTGGAAACGTGGTGGGGAGGGATGAATTAGGAGTTTGAGATTAACGTATACACACAACTATGTATCAAAGGGATAATCAACAAGGACATACTGTAGAGCACAGGGAACTCTACTCAATATTCTGTAATAACCTATATGGGAAAAGAATCTGAAAAAGAATAGATATGTAACTACGTATAAATGAATCACTTTGCTGTACACCTGAAACTAACACAACATTGTAAATCAACCATAATGTAAAATAAAACTTTTAAAAGAAGAAAAAGTGCACTAGGATGGTCATCACTGACTTTATAGCTTACCATTGTCTCTAATTTCTAACTTATCACCCACTCCATCCTCCCAAATGGCTATCACTACTGGGACCTCCACTTCACATGCCAGCATCATCTTGGGTTGACATTGGGGTACATTCTACTGGTTGCCCCAAATTCCACCCCTACTGGAATACAGCCAATATTTACATGAAATATTTCATATAAATATTGGCTATATGTATAAATGGAACATACCCTTTAAAAATTGTGAACCATTATATTTTACACCTATAACTTATACAATATTGTACAGCAACTATACTTTAATTTTTAAAAAATAAGAGGGAAAAAAATGCCAGCAGTCACATAAGGTGATAGTTGATGTTTAATAGTAAGATGATCAACGTTATGTTCTTTCTTGGCATGGTTCATTTGATTTTGAGCCTGATGGCCCATCATCTGAATTATCTTGAATATCGTCATCATTTCTCCTTCTAATAATAAATTCATTTTAGACCAGTGGGGAAAAATTACACACCTATTCACTAATTAGATACTCCAGGCAGAGAGCGCTCCCAGCCAGGGCAAAGGCCCTGAGGTGACAAACCGAGGAGAGACGGAGGAGCAGGAGACGAGGAGAGAGAGGCTATGTCACGGGCTTCATCAGCAGGCCCATAGGCCACTGTAAGGACTTCGGCATTTACTTTGGGGGAGTCGGGAGCCACTGGAGGGTTTGAGCAGTGTGGTGACGTGATCCACTCACATTTAGCAGGAAACCTGGATGCTCTGTTGAGAGGAGACCACAAAGGGCAGAAGTCTGGAGCCCGGTCACAAGGTTTTTGCAGTTCCCTAACCAGACCTGATAGTGGTCCACTTAGAGGTGAAAGTGGGGTATGCGCAGATTCCGGATGTCCTTCCACAGATGGGACACAGGGGACGAGAGAAGACTAAGTCAAGAGTGACTCCAGTGTTTTTGCCCTGAGCAGCCAGAAGGATGAAGTCACCATGAGCTGGGGGCGGGTGGGGAGATCTGCTGTTCCCTCCCACCAAAACATCCTTCCCCCACCAGCCCAGGCAAGTCCTACTCATCCTCAGGGTCTCAGCATCCCCTCCACGGGGCACCTTCCAGGCCCTACCCCACCCTCCAGGCAGGCTCCCCAAGACACCCAGACTCCTCGCATGAGGTACCTCACCTTGTCTCCACTAGTTCAAGGCCTCCTGGGACCATGAGCAAAGAACCGTCACCGTGCTTGTCACATCTTGTGATCTGCCCCAAGGACACCACCTGGCTCAGAGGGGCTGTGCACAAAAACGTGTCCAACTAAACTCAAGTGTGGATGCCCTCATAGCGTCTATCGTTTTGTGTATTTTCACAAGTCACTTTCCATTCTTTTCATTAGCAGCTGGATGAATAAAAAAAAGCATAATACTCATCAAATCAAAAATCCACTGCCTACCTCGCAATATTTCACTGCTCCTTCCAAAGGGGCCATCTGGGCCCATCATCCGGGCCTGCAGCTGTGCATATTCTCTGACTTGGCTTCTTCCTAAGTTTCCAGGTCCTGGTGATCCTCCCTGTAGCTTCCCCACACTCACACCTTCTGCATTTGCTCTGCGTCCAGTCCAGCCCAAGTTCCACCACTTCTGTGGCTCAGTTACTTCCCACCCGGGACCTCGCACCCTGAGCCCCCCATCATCTCTGCGCATCATTCACAGGGCGCCACCTCCAGACACGCGGGTGTGAGCAGCTCACGAGCAAGAGAATGGACACAGGAATGCAGAGACTGTCACACGTTATCCCGAGGTGTTCTCAGAATCCTGGAGGAACTGCCTGGCCTCCAGGACCGAAGCCCAACGTCCGTGCCTGGCGTTCAGGACCACAAGCATGCTTGCCCAGCCTGGCTCTCTTCTGCCCCAGAGTGATGCAGTGGCGAAACAAGGTTGGAAAGAACACGGAATCACAATGCTAAGAATCAGGGCATCAAGCTGGTATAACCATTTGGGGAAATAGTTTGGCAGTATCTACTAATATACACTAAATATATACTGTGATCCTGTAATTCCACTCCTAGGAATATATCCAAAAGACATCCACCAAACAAGACATGTGATAACAGTCAAAACTTTATTTACAACAGCTTGAAACTCAAAATAACTCAAATGTCTTACTAAAAGGACCACAGATAAATAAACTACAATATGGTTATACAATGGAAAACTACATAGCAATAAAAAATGGACGGACTACTGCTACATACAACAATATGGGTGACTCTCATACACACGCTGTACGATTCCATTTACATAAAGCTCAAAAACAGGCAAAAAACCAAACTATGGTGAGGTCAGAATAATGTTTATCATGGGCATGGGAGGTAAAGGTATTGTCTGGGAAATGGAAATGAGGGAATCTCACTGGGTGTTGGAAATACGCTACATCCTGATCTGGGTGGTGGTTACATAGTGCATATACACATTAAAATTCTTGGAGATTTACAGTGTACAATAAAGATTTATGCACCTTATTACATGTTTTACCTCAATAAAGACAGTTTTAGTGCATAAAAAAAAAATCAGGGCACCTGAATTCTATCATTGGCTTCGACACCGATGGAGTACGTAGTATCTGACAGATCACTTCCCCCATTAAAGTCCCAGAGCTTCATCCGTTAAATGGGAATAACATCTTCACAAGGGGTTTAATGAAATCATGATTGTCATTAAACAGCAAAGAGATGTACTGGCGATGTCTGAGCTTTGGCTACTGTAACAAAGCATCACAGATTAGGCAGCTCAACAACAAACACTGATTTCTCACAGTTCTGAGGCTAGAAGTCTGAGATCAGGGTGGCCATGTCAGGTTCTGGCGAGGGCCCTTTCCTGGGCTGCAGATGGCAGACTTCTCACTGTGTCCTCACATGGCAGAAAGAGAGCAAGCTGGCCTCTTCTTACAAGGGCACTAATCCCATTCATGAGGGCTCCATCCTTATGACCTGATCACCCCAAGGGCCCAACCTCCTAATACCATCACTTTGGGATTGGGGTTTCAACATATGAGTTTGGAGGACACAAACATTCAGTCCATTGTATGCTTCAAAGGGGAAGGGGGAAGCTTCAACTAGAGTGGCCCCTTTTATCCATTAATATAGATGGTGTGGGAAAATGGTTCTTCTAAAGACGGAGGAGTGTTTGAAAATGATTGAAAATACTGTAGTATTTTTCACTTTCTAAATGCTATGCTTATTCGTTATTTCATGTGTTCATGCAATTAACAAATATTCTGGTAACTCAACATTATTAGGCTATAGGGTTGCAAAGATGAACAAGACATAGTCCTGGACTCAGTAACCTGGGACAAGGCTGAAAATTACAAACAGGCCTTGTCTTGTCTTCCCGTGCCGAGGTGTTGGGAGAGAGCTGCCCCACTAGTAGAGGGGGGATGTGAAGGAGCACACAGTTATGCCTGCCAGCACCTAGGATGCCGGGGGCAAGGGCCCCAGCAAGCCACACAGAGGCCTGTGGTGGCCGACACGGTAACGTGCCCACCAATGCCTGAGGCTGGAGCACACAGAGGGCAAGAGGCAGCAGGTAGAGGGGACAGCCAGGCAGGGGGGAGACAGGTCACACGGAGACATAAATAAATTGAGAGAACAAGTAAGTAAATGCATGGAGGATAAAGAGAGCCAGTTTTATTAGTACTGGAGGATATACTTACAATTATGGAAAGGGGTTAGGGCAGAAAGAACTTAGGAGTGTTGTATTTGAATTAGAAGATCTGCTATGAACTGCTAGTTTTTAATACAGATACTCACAGACAGCTATGGAAATAGTTATAGATGTAAGTGTGTGTGTTTACATATATTTTCTACCTTTATCCACTGAGAAAGCCTAGACGCAACGACAGCCCAGCAGCAGTAAGCACACAGAGTGCACCAATCCTGATTTCTAAACACCACGAAAGGCATCGGAGTCCCTTGGAGGAATGGCTGATCCTAGGCCTGAGGCAGGGTCAGCTCAAGATGAGTCTGGAATATCTTGTTGTACCAAAAAAGTTAAGACAAGCTAAAGACTGATGGGGACATGTCACGTGAACATAAGAGCCACTTCGAAGGGGCTCCCATAGGCCAAATCTGGGATAATTCAAGAATGAAATAACTAATGCTGTTAATGAAGTACAACCCAGCAAATAGAACAGGAACCCAGTGCATCCACGCCAACAGATCTCCAACTGCTAAAAAGGAATGGAGCTTTGGTGAGGTGCAGGGTGGCAGTGTAATCTTAGCATCTAATCAGTGCCCAGAGGACAAATGGTAACCTCGTGCTGAGAAGCCTGGAAGCCACAAGCATAACCAGATGGTCAAGGTTAACACCAGCAGCAGCGGGACAGGTCTACCAAGTGTGACATCTGATAAGATGCACCAAGAAGTACACGGTATCATTTCCATCACGTCCCTGTCAGGGCTGCATGACCTGAATCCAGTCACGAGGAAACGTCAGTGGACCCAGGCTGAAGGTCGGCCGACAAAATGTGAGGTCTGCACGCCTCGAAACTCTCAAGGACACAAGGCCTGAGTACTGAAGAATGGTTCTAAATAGGAGGAGACTAAAGGAACATGAAAACCACACGCAATGTGTCTTCCTGATCCAGGAGGGAGAAAAGCACAACGTTGGGATCGCCGGTGACGTGTGAATGGGGTCTGAGGGCCAGATGGCAGCGATGGGTCAGTGCCGATTCCTCAACTGGGAGGGCTGCAGGGTGGGGGTGTGAGAGTGTCTTCGTTTGGGGAAGTACATCATGAGGTACGCAGAGCTGATGGGGCATCACGTCCGAAGCTCACTTTCCAGCAGTCAAAAAGACTAGCGATACGTGCACCCAGCTGCGGAACCAGAGTGAGGGAGATATGCGAGTTCTTTGTACCGTACTTTCAACTTCTCTGTAAGTGGAAAATTATTTCAAAATAAATTCTTTTTAAAAATTATAGATAGCTAACTACAGCACAACTAAATGCTGTATTTGTGACTTCACGTCGTTTGTGTGAATCCTGCTGTTTCTCTAAGAAAGTCTCTCCCATCTTGCTATTTGGCCAGTGGTTTGAGGAAACATAACTTCACTGTCTCTGGCTTTTCCTTCTTGTAAACGTCTGCAAGATTTCTGCAGACAGTGTTCATCTGATTTCAGTTTGCAGCTCGAGATTGAAAGCCAGAATTGTAGAGAATGCTGCACATAGCAGGTGCTGAATAAATGCGGCTGACTAACCGTCTGACTGAGAGAACACCAACAATTTAGAATTTGGGTCACATTTGTAAACAACGCTGAATAGTAAAAACAAAGTGAACCATGAAAGACATTACCAAGGGCTAAGCAAAATGATGCATTGAATAATATGCTCTTAATGATACTGTAAATTTACTTTATGATTCTAACACACTTTATTTGTAGGACCTCAGCAAAGAAAATGCTAACCAACCTCTCATTCCATTTTGGATCAAGCAAATGCATTTCTTGATGCTGCTACAGCATACTTATTAATGTTTAATTTAGGCGCAGTGCTCATCTGTTATTCACTGGCACCTCAGTCCTAAGTGCCTGTTACTTGGGCGACAGTATGGAAACAGAATGAAAGAAAAGCACTTTCTACATCTGTGAATAAATAAGCAAATAGGCATTTACAGAGCAGCAAGAAATCTTCACACATAAAGACATCCTGCTACACAGATTCAATTCCTGCTGCCTTGTTCTGTCTGTGGGATGACAGAATATATGGTGTAAACCACTTTCTTGGCGGTGCAGCCATTCTACATTCTAAGGAGGCCCTTTAAAGTTAAGAAGTAGTCAATGTCTTCCTAAGTCATTTTCCCTTGGTTTGTACATAAGAAATGCTATTCATTGAGAGCAGAATATTGTAACAATTCCACATGACCACACACATCGTGTGAGATGACCCGTTTACAGAGAACAAGACTGTGATGAAAGGGCTTCCCTGGTGGCACAGGGTTGAGAATCCACCTGCTGACGCAGGGGCCACAGGTTCGAGCCCTGGTCCGGGAAGATCCCACGTGCCGCGGAGCAACTAAGCCCGTGTGCCACAACTACTGAGCCTGCGCTCTAGAGCCCGCGAGCCACAACTACTGAGCCCACGTGCCACAACTACTGAGCCCGTGTGCCGCAACTCCTGGAGCCCGCGCACCTAGAGCCTGTGCTTCGCAACAAGAAAAGCCACCGCAATGAGAAGCTCGCGCACCACAACGAAGAGTAGCCCCCGACTGACACAACTGGAGAAAAGTCCACACACAGCAACGGAGACCTAACGCAGCCAAAGATAAAATAAATAAATTTAATAGGAAGAAAAAGACTGTGATAAAATGTATTTCAGACTAATCCAAGCCAGCCCCTGACATTTCAGTGTGTTGGAATTTGCTAGACTCATTATCATAAAAATCAGCCACTGTTGGGGCACTAAAGCCTTCAGGCATAATAATCATTTTTGAGCATCTACTACATGTCTGGCACCATATATACATTATTTCTGAGCTTCACAGAAACTTGTAGAGTAGGAATACAAATGCAGAACCTAAAATGCAGAGAATTTCAGTAATGAGTGCAAGGCCTCAGAATGAGTAAGTCAGAATCTGAACCTTGACTCTTCTGGTGCCAAACCCTGGGGTTTTTCTATTATACTTCCCAGGAGCCACGCCTGACACCATGCCTGCTCCTATAGTTTCCCCATCACACAGGGATGCTGTCTGTCTATTCATTTGTCTGGCTCCCTGGAGATTGGCATCCACTGGGCAGGGCTGAGCCTTAGTCAACTCTGCCAATAACCAGTTCAGCGCTAGGCACACAATCGGTGCTGGGTAAAGGCTGAATAAATAAATGAATGTCTACATTTGTATGAAGAGCACTGCAGACACCGAAAAATAACAACCATTCTACCTTGCTATCTATCAATCATGTTATCCTCACAATGACCTCGTGAGGGAAATACGGTTGTTCCTATTTTGCAGATTGAAACACTGAGGCTCATGGAAAGTTTAAGAGATTTTTCTGGGTTAGTCGCACCGCTATGTGCATTCAGAAATAAAGCCAAGGTCTGTCTGACTCCAAAACCTGTGTGTTTCACACTGTGTTCTACAAGGACGATTACACCCTACACTGCACACCATAAGCTGAAATACACACCCGGATGTGTTATGCAAATGCAAACTATCAACACATCTTTCACCTGACCCACCTTTCTCACAGAAAGCCGTCAGAAGCCAAAACAAACAAACAAACTGGCAATGGTGAAAAGAGCCTCAGATACAATTCTAGGGGAATGGTTAAATAAACTATGGTATAGCCACTCATAAAGAATGGTATGTAGCAAGTCAAAAAACAATTAGAAAAACTGTGAGGGAGTATTTTAATATTTCAAGAGAAAAACAGGATACAAAATTATATGCACATAGGATCTGTATTGTAAGATATAAATATGGTTTTTTAAAAACCTGGGAGGGAGCTTCCCTGGTGGCGCAGTGGTTGAGAATCCGCCTGCGGATGCAAGGGACATGGGTTCGTGCCCCGGTCCGGGAAGATCCCACATGCCGCGAAGCGGCTGGGCCCGTGAACCATGGCCGCTGAGCCTGCGCGCCGGGAGCCTGAGGCCCGCAGCAGTGAGAGGTCCGCGTACCACAAAAAAAAAAAAAAAACCTGCGAGGAACTAAAAGAATTTTGGCCTGCGCCACCAGGGAAGCCCTTTTTTTCCCTCAATTTCACTGCTTATCAAATCAGCTGTAAAATCTTGAGCTGTTTAGTATTTAGAAAAGTATTCTATTTTTTTATGGCCTGCGCCACCAGGGAAGCCCTTTTTTTCTCAATTTCACTGCTTATCAAATCAGCTGTAAAATCTTGAGCTGTTTAGTATTTAGAAAAGTATTCTATTTTTTTAAAGCCTACTGGTTACTTATACTGCTCTTTGATTTCTGCATTAAAAACGGAGATTTGATTTCCTCCAATTCTTAATGCTAAACTGCTTAGGGTAAGCTTGGTCTACCTGGGTCACAGAGCTTTTCAGTGTATCCCAAAGAGGATTGCCAGAAATGTTATATTTTAAGCTCACCAATGTGTGGAAAGAAGACTAAGAAATCACTGCGGTTGTGGTATAAGAGGAAAAACAAACATTTGGGAGAGATACAAAAATTTCAGGAGACAAGCAATAATTTAACCGTGATACTTGCCCACTCAGCACTTAGCCCATCACCTTGTTCTTAGTACATATGTGTTGATTCACTCTGAAGTATTTCCATAGAATACTGGGTGTGAAGGATCTGTTCTTCCTCAGTAAGACTCTACCAGGCAAAATGAATTGTCAGTGATCAAAATAACAAAAGTAATGAAACTTCCAGGTTCTTCCCCAAGGTCTTAGATGTGTCATAAGCCTAGCAAGCACTGTGTGTGAGTGAGTGTGTGTGAAGGCTGTGCACACAAATGCTGCCAGTTGGCTTCAAGTAGCAGTATTCAGACACATCAGAAAACATACAGACTTCCTCAGGATCGTGAGGTTTTCAAAAGAAGGCGTGGTTATGGGTCCCTCCAAAATACTCTTTGCCTCAACTCTTAAAACTAAATTCACGGGGCTTCCCTGGTGGCGCAGTGGTTGAGAGCCCGCGTGCCGATGCAGGGGACGCGGGTTCATGCCCCGGTCCGGGAAGATCCCACGTGCCGCGGAGCGGCTGGGCCCGTGAGCCATGGCCGCTGAGCCTGTGCGTCTGGAGCCTGTGCTCCGCAACGGGAGAGGCCACAGCGGGGAGAGGCCCGCGTACCGCAAAAAAAAATAAAAATAAATTCATAAGAAAATGATTCTTTCACCAAATGTCCTAGGGAAGTAACTGACCAGCTGAATTTTGGTCACTTTTAATAAAAGCCTCAGATTTTCAGAACTATAAAAAAATCATCTCTAAAGTATGTTTTCAGAGATGCCGTGGAAAACTATCACTGCATCTGTGTGCTCTGTGTTCATCGTTCAGAATCTGCGGAGGCTGAATTTCCACTGGCAGCTCAGTTTTCCGTGTATTTCTAAGAGCCACGGAAGGGGCCCCCCAGCAGTCCAACCACTTCCTACACCACTGTTATCACCACTTCCACTCCCACCATCACCACCAGCCCTGCCGCCACTGCCTCACCCTACTGAATATATTAGGAAGAGAGACCCATCCAGCTCTCCAGCTGTTTACTGGGAGACATGAGTTGAAAGCACTTACAAGATGGAGGAACATTCATTTCCAAATAGCTGCAAAGTAGAGAACCCAAAAGAGGACAAGGGAGGAAAAGCCACTTAGCAGCACAATGAAAAAAGTTCAAAAGAACACACCCCAGGGCTTCCCTGGTGGCGCAGTGGTTAAGAATCCACCTGCCAGTGCAAGGGACACAGGTTCGAGCCCTGGTCCAGGAAGATCCCACATGCCGCAGGGCAACTAAGCCCGTGCACCACAACTACTGAGCCCGCGTGCCACAACTACTGAAGCCCACGCACCTAGAGTCCATGCTCCACAACAAGAGAAGCCACAGCAATGAGAAGCCCGCGCACTGCAATGAAGAGTAGCCCCCCATCACCGCAACCAGAGAAAGCCCGCGCGCAGCAACGGAGACCCAACGCAGCCAAAAATAAAATAATTAATTATTTAAGAAAACACACACCCCAAAATATTAACAGTGGCTATCTCAAATAAAGGTGATTTTTTATTTATATTTCTGAACTGTCCAGATGTTTTTACAATGATCATGTATTGCTTAAAATTCCTCTTTTATATAAAATCATCTAAATACCCCAGTTAAAAGGTAGAGACAATCAGATTGGGTAGAAAACCAAGATTCAGTTATATGCTGCCTAAAAGAAACGAGTCCAGCTTTGTTTGGATTAGCATTAGGATGATATATCTCTTTTCATGGTATTACTTTAAACCTTTTTATGTTTTTACATTTAAAATGTGTTCCTTAACAAGGACCTATGGTATATCTCAACGAACTATACTCAATATTTTGTAATAACCTATAAGGGAAAAGAATCTGGAAATGAATATTTTATATATGTGTGTGTGTAGATATAGACACACACACACACACACACACACACACACACATAACTGAATCACTTTGCTGTGCACCTGAAACTAACACAACATTGTAAACCAACTATACTTCAATTAATTAATTAACTAATAAAAACGAATTTTGATAGATTAAAAAATTCCAATTTTAGAAATAAAAGACAATTATCAGCTGGTTCATTCAGGCAACAGCAAGCAGGGTTCCTACCTGGAGTCAATTAGCATGAATTATGAAGTAAACACAGCTGGGTGTGATTATTTTTTTCAGCCATTTAAAAATGTATAAACTGTGAAAGAGAAACCCTTGTTTAAAATGTAATGGCAGGGCTTCCCTGGTGGCGCAGTGGTTGCGAGTCCATCTGCCGATGCAGGGGACACGGGTTCGTGCCCCAGTCCGGGAAGATCCCACATGCCGCGGAGCGGCTGGGCTCGTGAGCCGTGGCCGCTGAGCCTGCGCGTCCAGAGTCTCTGCTCCACAACGGGAGAGGCCACAGCAGTGAGAGGCCCCCGTATCGCAAAAAGAAAAAAAATGTAATGGCAGATCCTCCTACGTGAAACAATTTTTATGCCATGTCCTTCAATTTAATTGAATTTAGATATATGATCGGTCATTACCAAAATGGCGCAATCATTTCGGCAATTACTAACTCACTCAGCAATCTAGGTGCACGGCTGATAAATGGAACACCTCTGTGTACTGAAATTGAAGTTTATTGGTATGCAAAGAGCAATGCTTTATAGCAGACTGACCACACCGACAAGGCTGTAGGACATTTCTGGAAAGCAACAGCGCAGCTGAAGGATTCGGCCATTGATTCTTGGGCCTCCTATCGAATGACACTATTGCAAATCCAAGTGGCCACTTTTAAGCCTCTGCTTCATGGGCTCCTTTATCTTTCTCCACCTCTGTTAAAGGGCTTGGGACCATTTAATAGTTCACATGCCTCTCAGTCCTCCGAACCTTCTATTGGCACTGAGGTTATTTTTAGCAATCATACAAATGAGAAAAGTTCAAATGTCTATTCATTCTCCTTCTCCATTGGTTTGGGTTACACTCCATTTTCAGTATCACACTGGACATGGTATTCAGTTAGTTCCTATGAACAGATTTCTCACGAGTAATTTGCTCTGCTGGTGTTTTCAGACAAAATTAGCTGGACACATCTGCTTGTCAGCACTCAGACACCACAGGCTCCCTCAACCCTTTTAATAGTAATCGCTGCAACCTGTAATCTTTTCAGACTTAATTGTTCTTTTGTAGAACATCTTCAAACATATTCATCTCTAATGGAATCCGGGATATTAGGAGTGCACAGTTGATCAACCGCTGTCATTATTTTAAAAGTATAATGCAAATCACATTGATGTGTCTGTCCCTTTCGACAGTGGACAAATGGAACACACTGGTGTGATGCTCGGTGCCAAGAGGATTCTACTAAATTGATCTCTGGCTGATGACTTGGCAACATGAACAGCTTAAGTTCTCTGAGAGGCATAAAGGGATCGAGGTAAAACGGCATATATTCCAACAAATAAAACCGTGACCTTCGATTCAAAGGCAATGTTAACGGAGAGAAATCACAAAACAGCAGCCAGCGATCAGAATTACTAACAAAGAGCAACCATTTCAGCGTGCTGTGAGCCTGCAAAGGTACTGGTTTCAAGCAAAGCCTCTATAAAGAGTGAGGAGAAGCTACAGGACGTAGAAGGCTCTCTAGTTTTAGAAGCACCTTCCTGGAGTCCTTAGGCACTTTGCGGTTTTTAGAAATAAAACTGGACTTGGTAGGAACATTCTCCCAGAGCAGGAAGGCAATAGTAACAAAAAGCAGATAGAAGAAACACCTTGAATCCTTTGTGGAACGAACTAAAATCCCCACGTGGTCCCATGTGGCAGGCGGTCACGGGCCCCAGGCGTTAGGCCCTTCAATACTTAAGTATAACTCCAAGGGCAGAGCTTCCAAACCCCTGAGCTACAACAACAAGAGTGGTTGGCGGAACAGTGACCCTTACTTGATGAAGAAGTCCATCTGCTGGACCCAGAGGGGGACTCCTGGCCGGTGCACACCCGGAGCAGGAGGACCGAGCTCCTGAAGGCGCAAGATGACGTCGCCTTGTTGATGGCTGTCTCCCGCCACCTAACACAGTCAATATTTATGGACTTAGTCAATATGTATGGAGTGAGTGGGGAAGGCTATGTGCACACTCTCAGAACAAACCTCGGCTTTAAATTCCTGAAAAACCAGAATCTTAAAGATAAATGTCACAGATTGTATGTTACCCTAAAGAGAATACCTAAGGATGTATAACGTGATCAGGTAAACAGTTTAAAGGGGAGTGGTGTGATTCCTCTCTCTGTGTATAAGATCCCCTAGTATGAGAAGAAAATCCGGAATTTTTAATGATTTCTTTGCTTAAGGATCAGAAGCCCCGGATTTTAGTCCCAGATCCACTGGGCCCAACTTTGTAATCTAGGGATTATTTAATGTCTCTAAGACTCAGTTCCTCACCTGAGGATATCTGAAGAATCATATCAATCAACTTGTGCCACCGGCTTACTGTGAAATGGCAAGGAAAGAACACCTGTGAATGGTTTTGAAAAATACAAGTGGCAGAGTTGTTACAAAAAGTAAAAATGATTCAGAGAACTGCTGTGATGGCCCAACTTGCTGACTCAGATTTAATTCAACTCAGATGACATCACTTTAGAATGCAGCATGCATTCCGCGTGGCCCAGCACCTGGAGGGCTGTCAGCTAGGGGGGAGTTTATGCCGGGTCTTGCTGTGTGCGTCCTTTAGCGTAACGTAAACCGTCCATCAGCTTCCTGGCTCCCTGCCCATCCTCCGTTCACACACGTAGGCAGCACAAGCTTTAGCTTCCAGGGTAGCAATTGTTCTGAGCCACCCGGAAGTCAGGAAGCCCTTGGAGGAACATCATGACACACTGGTAGATGAGATATTCACAGAAATATCCATAGGTGTGCCAGATAACATTACAGCGAGGGGCACTGGTGTCCAGGAAGAAGAGAGAGAAAAAAAAACAAAACTGTAGGACTAGGCATGACAAAGACTTTGAGTTTTCCACTGCTTATCTTTTGCTACATACATGTTCATCCATTTTATTATGTTGCAGCCCCCAGCAAACAAGTGGTAGCAGGCACCGATGCACTGGTTTTTTAAGAAAAAATGATGATATTACTCATGACCAAATATGGACTGCATTAATACGTCAGCTCTACTCCTACGTAGATTGTATTCAGCATGCAAGTCCTCCCTGAATTAGCAATCCTGAACTGTTCGCACACCAGATTCCCGCAGGGAGGGTAAAATCTCACAGTTGACCCTTACCTGTCAACACCTAAGGAGGAATGTGTGTATTTCCAGAAGGATCGTGCAGTGCACGCATGACTCTCCTCTTGGACTCTAAAACCACCTCCTGAAGTAGGACAGAGTAGCAAAGCCACATGACTTGGGACCACATGGTGCTGGCCACCTCAGAATTGATTTTGCCTAAATGCATTTCGGGGCGATACTATCCACCCGTAAGAACTGGTCCCTGAGAAGTCGACTGCTTCAGGGATATTGTGTGACATCATGGGGAGGAAATGCATCTCCCCTACTCCTTAGGCATCCATGGGGAGGGCTTTCCCTACCTGCCGCCAACCCCACCTGCCCAGGCAGATGGACTGGGTTTCCTAGTTGGTGAGGCTGAGAGCAGGACTGAGCAGGTAGAGCTCAGGGTGGACCCCTAACAAAGGGGAGATTGCAGCTTCTCACCTGTGGTCCAGTGGGTAGTTCTCATGCTGGGGTCTGGCAGTAGGAAGCCCACTGTTGCCATCCACCCAAACCACATTCTAGAATGTGGGCCTTAGCAGTTCCAGAGCCACTATTTAGATCTCCATCTGGGTTTGCCCTTTCTGTTATCTCTCCACTGGCTCATAACACGGGGAAGCAAGGTGTCATCAGGGACGTGCTAGTTAGGAAGCTACTGTCTCTCAGCTCCCACCTTCTTCTCTGCGGTGCTGAGGCTGGACCTTGGCAGAACAACCACCGTGGTGACTGTCACAGGCTCCCCTCAGGCTCCGTTAGAGAGAGAGGCTGCGAGGCCAGGGGTGGCCATCCTGTCCTATCTGGGACACCCTGGCAAGGCCAGGCTGCAGCATTCCATCCCAGGAGCTGCGACTCACTCCAGTGAGTTTTCCCAGCGTTCACAGGACCGGCCTCACCCCCTCCAAGGCCCTGGGCCCAGCGGGCCGGGGCCACCTCCTCGGTGTGTGGACACGGGGGCTGGGAACCAGCTCAGGCAGGGCCAACTTGACTTTCTCAGCACGTGGGGAGAATACCGCCGTTACTCCAAGATGGATGGAAAATGTGTGACTTACTGCACTCAGTAACCGAGACAATTCAATCTCCCTTGACCACGGCCCCTCCGGGAGCCTGATCACCGGGGACCTCCTCGGGGTTGGTGGGGACCCGGGCTGAGCCCCATGTCCACTTCCACACCCTTGTCACTCGGGACCAGGACTGGCAACAACTCAGGTGCAGGGCCTGGAGCCAAAGCCATTAGGGACCCAGCTCACTGCTTCTAGAAACAGACAGGGACCCCACAGGCACTGGAGAACCCGTCCATGGTGAAGGGGACAATAAAGAACAGGAGTGGAAAGGAACCCAATCCTGCAGAGAAAACCACGGATCTGGTCAAATGGCAGTGGCATGTTGTTTGTAAGAATAAAGCTGTGGGCTTCCCTGGTGGCGCAGTGGTTGAGAGCCCGCCTGCCGATGCTGGGGACGCGGGTTCGTGCCCCGGTCCGGGAGGATCCCACGTGCCGCGGAGCGGCTGGGCCCGTGAGCCATGGCCGCTGGGCCTGCGCGTCCGGAGCCTGTGCTCCGCAACGGGAGAGGCCACAACAGTGAGAGGCCCGCATAACGCAAAAAAAAAAAAAAAGAATAAAGCTGTGCTGGACACTTGGTCCTCAGGGTCACCTGGATGACTAGCCCCACCGGACAAAGTGAGACTCGAGACGGCAAAATAACCATCGTGAAGCTTTCCTTTCCCGGGAGAGGTGGAATTGTTCAGAGGAATGTCGGAATTACAGCGGGCACGGGCCACAGCTCAGAACAGAAGGTAACGAGGTGCCTCATCCATAAGGCCAGACTCTGGAGCCAGCTATCTGCCCATAGACCGCTGAGAAGGAGTTCCAGGACAAGTCTGCCCTGTGTCTACACACAGAAGCCAAAGAGAAGAAGCAAGGAGAAAGGGCTGTTCGGGAGGACAGGGTGGAAACAGAGCCCATGGCACTGCATAGTCCTGCAGGGCAGGGGTTACTGCACACTGTTTCTCTCCCCGAGGTCAAGGACCTCAGGAAAACCACCTTGAAGCTGGGGGATATCTAAAAGAAGGGTAGGGCTTCCCTGGTGGCATAGTGGTTGAGAGTCCACCTGCCGATGCAGGGCACACGGGTTCGTGCCCCGGTCCGGGAAGATCCCACGTGCCGCGGAGCAGCTGGGCCCGTGAGCCATGGCCACTGCGCCTGTGCGTCCAGAGCCTGTGCTCGGCAACGGGAGAGGCCACAGCGGTGAGAGGCCCGCGTACCACCAAAAAATAAAAAATAAATACAAAATACAAAATAAATAAATAAATACAAGAAGGGTAAACTGCATCTCATCTGGGGCTAAATGTTTGCCAAGTTCAGAACCCACAGGCCACTCTGGTGCTACCTTCAAACATGGTAAGAAGCCCTCGGGGAGAAAGCAGAGTGGGGAAAAAGGCAAAAGTCTCTCCTGGAGCCCTGCTGTTTCCTGAAGAGCCAGGGACTTCCAGACTTCCCGAAGAGCCAGGCAAGCAAGCAGGGGCCCCTGGTGTCCCCAGGGACAGCCCAGCAGAGCAGCACTGCCCCAGCCCCATGCAGGGCGTGTGCCAGCTGAGTATTCAGTCATCCGAGGAAGAGAACTGCACTTTTCAAAATGCTGGCCCAGCCCGTTAGTGGGTGGTAATATCAATGTAAAGGATGGAGACCAACATTCACTTTTCCTGAACTAGAATAGAACAAATGCCGTGTCGAGGGGACTGTGTTTTCCTCTGCGCATGTATACGGTCAGGGTGTGTTTCTTCCTGTAGATCACTGCCAAAAACCACGAAATTCACTGACCTGGGCAACTAATTGTCCAGACAGCAGCAAACTTGCCACCAAGCGTTTGAGGTTCCTCGGGTGAGTGTATGAAGCCCTTCCACGACCCCCAAAACAGTGAGGAGGAAGGGAGGGAGAGGATGAACCTCTGTTCTGGGCACTCGTCATCCCAGTGGGTCCTGGAGGCTTCAGAGGCTGATGTGCAGGGGAGGAGGGGGCAGAGGCTGGAAGGCTGAGTTTGAGGATAACAGTGAGTAATAAGCCAATCGATGAGATAAAAGTCTCCAGAGCAGACTATATAAGTTATAAACCAGAAAGGGACCCATATTTTAAAATATCTGCTATGGGCTGACTGTCAGAGAAGTCTGATATGGTCATCGTGTTATAAGAAATCTAACCGTTGTTCGAAGTGTGAGAAGGAAGGACTCCCACTTCAACTGGACCAGAAATAAGTTCCATGAAAAATGTAAGTCCATAGCCAGTGCATCTGACCTCATGGCAACATTTCTGGAGGAGACGAGTGACTGTCATCACCTTACAGACCTGAGTCTGCAGGGCAAGCGACTTCCTGCCCAGGTGCTCTGCCTGCAATTAGTACATGTTGCCACCAGGGGGAGAAGGAGTGCTCAGTTATGGTCCTGGAGGCCCCAAAAGCTAAGTTCCCATAATTCACATTAATCGCCGCATATTTTTCCTTTCACTTTTGGGTGGGACTTTTCCCCTATAAAAATCTAATTGTCCTGTTCATTGCAGCACTATGTACAATAGCCAGGACATGGAAGCAACCTAAATGTCCATCGACAGATGAATGGAAAAAGAAGATGTGGCACATATACACAATGGAATATTAGCCATAAAAAGGAACAAAATTGAGTTATTTGTAATGAGGTGGATGGACCTAGAGTCCGTCATACAGAATGAAGTAAGTCAGAAAGAGAAAAACAAATACTGTATGCTAACGAATATATATGGAATCTAAAAAAGTGGTACTGATGAACCGAGGGGCAGGGCAGGAATAAAGACACAGACGTAGAGAACGGACTTGAGGACACGGGCAGAAGGGGAAGCTGGCATGAAGTGAGAGAGTAGCATGGACATATATACGCTACCAAATGTAAAATAGGTAGCTAGTGGGAAGCAGCCACATAGCACAGGGAGATCAGCTCAGTGCTTTGTGACCACCTAGAGGGGTGGGATAGGGAGGGTGGGAGGGAGACGCAAGAGGGAGGGGACATGGGGATATATGTATGCATATGGCTGATTCACTTTGTTGTACAGCAGAAACTAACACACCATTGTAAAGCAATTATACTCCAATAAAGATGAAAAATATTCAAAACAAAAATCCAATTATCCAAACAGATGTTGAACAATAGTGGGTTTTCACACCATAATAGGGGACTGGGGCATTAGTGGGCAAAGTCTTAGGGTGGGAAGAAATGCCCAGTTGACTTTTCTCAGGCCCATGGCCAGCATCCAAACAACTGCTCTCCTGAAAGAAAGAGAGAAAGAGAGAGAGAGAAGAGGGGCAGGATGCCTCCCTGATCTGGAATGAGCATATCCTGCCATCCAACTCCTCTTTTTCTTTTGTCTACAGAAGTAATGGTTGGCTCTGTGTATATCTATTTGTTTTGTCTCATTTAAATTTTGGAAGTTTCATTAATAGGAGTTTGGTTTAGGATGTCGAGCTTTCCCTGGTGGGTCCAAAGCAATTGGTTCCACTGCCAAAAAGAAAATACATCCCTCTAAGTGGTATGGACACAGAATAACATCATTGACCGAGATGAACAGCGTTGGAAGCGCCTGCTGTTTATGCTGGAAAGCCGCACGTGTATGAGCTCATCGGACGCACCCGTGCTATGTGGGTAACTAGAAGGGTTTGTTTCATAGCAAAGCACACTTGCCAATCCTGTCCTTACCGGTCAGGACCAGGCTCGACTCAAGTTCCATTGTCCTTCCAGGCTGAGCCCTTCCAGCATACTGTGTGTCTTTGGACACTCAGAGGTCAAGCTTCCATTACATATGAAAAAGAAGCCTGGATGTAGAAGGGCTCTCTTCCTTCCTCTCATCCAAGTTTCAGAGTTTCTGAGGCATCATCTTTAAGTCCTTATCATGGTGCTTTTCAACTATTTTTGTTTACTTCTTGGTTTCTCGTTTTGTTTTGTTTTGCTTTGCTTTTTTAGCAGTGGAACACTTTTTGAGATGAAATTTTAGAGGTGTCCTAAGAACGGACAAAGCCAAGGCACTCGTGCTCTGGACGGTCCCCCAAGGCAACCCTGGGGCCCCTCAGAACACAGCTTGAAAATCACAGCCTTCCGGAATTCTGAAGAAAATACACAGATTCAAAAGTGTTAAGGAGCTGCCAGCCCCAAGCTCCCAAGCGTTTGTTGCTGCCCCAACTTCATACGATGCAAGTGAGCATTTCACTGTATGAGGTCTTTAAGAACAACAAAAGGTTTACATCTTCATCCACTGTTTTGATAGAGACTCTTATTTCAAAGATGTGAGTGAATTTCTGATTCCACAGATATGCATAAAATATTAATCTCAGCAAGATTCACTTACTTGAAACATGAGGCTAAGTCCCCAGCTGTGGTACTGAGGGCTTTATCAGATTTCTAACTTTCCAAAGCATGTTTTTAATATTTTCTTTTCCCTCTTGATGACTTTTTTCTCTTTCTGTTTTCTTTTTTTTTTAATTTGTAGAGACCACTATCCACGGCTCCCCAGAGACAGGTCCAGCCAACATTTTGGCAAAGTTCTTTCAATCAACCCACTTTCTGTATCCATTATTGCCTTTGTTTCCCACATGGGTTCAGAGAGGGGGGACAGGGCAGATGCAATTGTACCCATTTAGCAGATGACGATGTGATTTCTCACATCCAACAGCTCTGGCTCTGGAAAAAGTTCCAGAACGACACACTCACTTTCCATTTTTAATTTCCATGATTGGGACCACCCGTTGCCCTCCACCCCAAACAAAAATGGCCGCCTTCCAGGGGCTTCCTAAAGCAATGAAGCTGGTCACCTGCAGTTGGTACCAGAACTAGGGTGACAGCCTAAGTGGATTGGTCCTCGGCAGCATGTCCCTCCGCCAAATCCACCAGGCTGAACCTCAGCATATGTCTTTTCGCCTCCCAGAGCCACTCCTGCCCCACCGCGGTCTGGGGACGGAGCAAACGTGCGAAGGTCACTGGCCAGCCCTCCTGGGGAATCGCTGGATGGCAGAAAACTAAAGGGAAGTATGAAGTGTAGGGAAAGGCAAAAGTGAAGCTGCAGAAACAGTGAGGAGACAACATCCTGTGATGTTTTGGCAAAGAGAGCAAGAGAGCTAACAAAGACAGAAAGTCACAAGAAAGTCACAGAGGGACCGAGTCCATGGCAATAAAGATTCATTATGAACAAACCTCACTGAAAAACAAACTCCCAGAGGAGCTAATTACACGAGATGCTCTGGCAGTGACTCAGGCAGCAGGCATTCTAAGCCACCTCCAGGGACACGTGAGCCACCACATCCCACAGCTAACGGGCTGCCTATCTCCTTGCAGACAATAAGCTCCTGTCAGGTCAGCGTTCTCTCAGGCCTGTCAATTGTAACGCAGTTTGTGTTAGGAGACAGGCTGGCACACTGTATAAAGGTCAAGTGGAAAACTGTCCCTTCTGCTACATCACTGTCACCAGCTGATAAAGGTCATATCCCACCCAATACACTGCCGTGACGGAAAATAACTTAGTTTGTCTACCACGAAATATTCAAGAGTCCCTGTGCTACGGGCCTTCTGGTCTCTCTCTGCTCTCGGAAGGCATTAAACTGGGCACTCCAAGCTACTCCAGCTGCTACTAGGACAACTTGTTTGCAAACAAATCTGAGCAGAAAAACACAAAGACAGCAAGTTTAAAACACTATAGAGACTCATACTATGTAAACATTTTAATGCTGATTATAATCGTAGTAACTGACATTCATTCAGCATTATATATCACCCAAATATTTAGTGAACACCATCTCATTTAGTTCTCAAAACAACTCTATTATCCCATTTTACAGATGGGAAAACTGCAGCTCAGAAGGATTAGGTAATTTGTCCAAGCTCATACAGCTACAATTGTCAGGTTTTTAACGAGGTTGACCTGAAAGGCACTAATACTTTATGACTCAATTGTCAGAATTATCAACTCTTAGTAACATGGTAACTAACAGTACTCACCATCATTCATAGATAAGATGTATCTTAAACGTTCATTTGTTCATCCAACAACCATTTCTTGAGAGTCTACTTTGACCAGGCACGATGCTAGGTGCCTGGGGATAAAGGCTCAAATGAGAGAGGGTCTCGGTCTCTCCCTGCAAGCAGCTTACAGTTCAGCCAAGGGCACAGCCAACGGCTCTATTAAAACATAATATGGGACTTCCCTTGTGGTCCAGTGGGTAAGACTCCGTGCTCCCAATGCAGGGGGCCCGGGATCGATCCCTGGTCAGGGAACTAGATCCCACATGCCGCAACTAAAGATCCTGCGTGCCGCAGCAAAGATCCCACACGCCGCAACTAAGCCCCGGCGCAGCCAAATAAATTAAAATAAATAAACTTAATGTATACGAGGCTAGGGAAATGTGCAGAGCACCCAAAAGAAGGGACCCTGAAACCAAGTCTTGATGGCCTAGTAGGATCTAAGATGGAGAAGGGAGTAGCAGGTGCAGGCAGAGGTGTAAAACCGTACGGGAAAAAGCACCCTTCTCCCGTAGGGGAGTTACGCTGGGTGGAAAAGGAGTGGCGAGAAATGAAATCAGTAGGCCAGGCAGTGGTCGGGGTGAGAAGGTGTTACCCTAGGCCGAGATTAACATTCATCTTGAGAACGTTAGTCATGGACAGAGGTGAAAGGGAAAGTGGTCCTCTAGGCATTGGAGAAGGACGGCTGGCTGCAGTGAAAGCCAACTTGGAGAAGGGTGGGGAGGGAAGCAGGGACCCTGGAGAGACTAGTGTGTGAGTCCAGGCAAAAACCGATGGATCTAAGGACAGAAGGAAGAGATCTTCAGGAGGTGAACCCCAAGAGATGGAGTGGCTCAATGTCCAAGGAAACGTGAGAATCCGGCACGGCTCCCAGTTTTTCTTGCTTGAGCTGCCATTCGCTGCAGGAGGAAATCCAGCAAGAGGAGCTGCGCTGAGACGTAACAGAGTTCAGGACTTTATACAGGGAGAGGTGGCAGGGAACATGTAGTCTTTGCATCTTAGGTTGGACATTTTATACAATCGTTTTGGAGGGGAAAGTGATGCCACAAATTCAGGTCCAGTTTCTTATTATTTAGAGACATTTGACCATCAGAAAACAGATATACAATGAAAACCGTTCTCAGGAGGCAAATGAAGTTAGGAGGCGACAGAACTGTCTGATGAATGTGTTGCTAGAACATGCAATGGAAAGGTGTTCCATTTGTGGGTTTGGAGACTGATGGCTGAGGTCGTCTCTCTCTTCGCTGCTTTATTTTATGACCCCACTCAGTCCCTGCTCCGAATACATGCCTTGCCACCTTGACCCACTTGGTCTGCCTTTCCTCCTTGACAAACAAGACCAAAAGGGCAATGACCCAGTGGCCAATGACCGTTTGGCCACTGGACACACACAAATGTGAGGCTCAGCGAGGCAGAGGCAGAGGGCGAACTGGTCCAAAACCGTGTCAAGACTCTGGGTTGTGACGCCCAACAGCCAGCACCAAAGCAGAGGTGAACTACTCCTCCTATACCTTTCCACCCACAAGCCAAGAGATGTCCTTTCCTTCCGGAGAGTGTCTGACTCCTTCCAACTGAAGACCCCGGGAAACCTTCAACTATTTATATACCATAAAGGTTTTTGTTCCCATGTCTTATAGAAAACTTATTCAAATTTCCCTAGATAACTTTTTTTTAAGTGGGTCACAATTAATCTCCCAAAGACAGGGCCTCCAGAGCAGCTGATGCATTCACACCATGCTTTCAGTCCTCACAGATTTGGGGACAGGAACAATGGACCAATGGACAGAGAGCGCCACAGAAGGTGGGCTGCAGAGCTTGTGAAATCGGGAGGGAAGACCCACTTGTTCTCTTCTGGTGTGTCTCCGTCACCCACCATGCATTCGTTAGTGGTATACTTGCTGTCAATTTTTTATTAGAGGGAATGCAAGATTTAATTAAGTGCCTGGGCAGTTTATATAAAAAAAAAAAAACAACAACAACAACAGTATCTGTCCAATGATGCATCACCCCGTGCAAGAAGCCATGAAGGAGCAGGGGCCCCATATCATTGCCGTTATGCAGAGGAAATGGACAGCGTGTTTATAAATGACCATGTTAAATGGATTAAATCATTGTCCGGGACCTGCACCTTCACCCTCTCTGCCCATGAGGGTACAGGTCACAAAACAGCAGAGACCCACAGAAAAAGGACCAGAACAGAGAACCAATCTTTCGTTCAATCTCTTCTTCTTCACCCTTGTCTTTAGCCCTCCACGTATGTCTCATTTTCTTCCTTTTCCATTTTTTTCCATCCACACTCAAGACCTTTGAAAAGCAATTCTTTCAAAGCCCAAGCAGACTTTCCATTTCGTTTTCTCAGTGTCATCGAGTGCCATGCAACAGAGAATGAGAGACTCAAGATCACGAAATTCAGACTGCAGAGGAGAAAAGCAGTTTGCCACAGGAAGACGTGAAGAGTAGTCAGGCTCTAATCCCTCATTATAATTTGCAAGTTTTATTATATATTGCTTTACCTCATTTCCGAATTTTTTTTTTTTGGCAGCTTGAAAGAAATCAGGCTATATGCAAATAAGCTGCTTATCGACAAACAGAAAATAAGAAGCCACATCATTCTATCTTATTTTCTGCATGCTACTGATGCTAACTGCTGGCAGAGAGGTTATTCAGAAGCAGCCACACTCTACACAGCATTTTCCAACATGTGGTACCCAGGTACACGGGATGAGGGTGAAGGGTGGGCAAAGAAAGAAAACGGAACAAGCAATCCATCAATACCTGTGTACCAGGTACCCCACATACCCACATTGGCCATTATCGTGGTTAACCTTCCACCCACACAGCAGCACCCTGTGCTATGCCTAGCTTACCCAGGGGCAAGCTGGTGCCCAAGGGCAGATGACAAGGACGAAAGGGCACCACCACACTGACCCTGGGTCTCCCCGCCCACTTCCGGGACTCTCCATTCTGCCTGCTGAGCTGGTGAGTAAACACTTCACAGCTCACTGTAAGTAAATTACACCTCAACTAAAAATATACAGAATTGAGACTAAATACGTAAATAAACACTCGATCAATTTTTCACAGCTCCCGAAGGTGTTTTTAACTACCGACTCTCCCAGGTTGAGTAAGAGTAAATTATTTCTAGACAGCAGAAACTAACACAACATCGTAAAGCAATTATACTCCAATAAAGATGTTTAAAAAAAAGAGTAAATTATTTCTAATTGTCACTTCATGTAGAAATAGAAGAGTTGATCCTGCCAGTGGAATTCACCCACCTATCAATTCAGTGACAGGATGTGAGCCAATCAGCCCCACATTATACATATATATATATAAAGTAACCTGCTGATGGACTGAACTGGTCCTGAGTCGAACACACAAAGCCCCTCTAGATGCTGCCACAGTCAGAGACAAATCAACGGTTACCTTGCTTCCCTGGGAGGATTAGGACAGAAGTCTCTGGAAAATCTCTAATAAGAGGCAATCTGTGAGAGCAGGTTTGCGGGGGGACTGTGTGTAATCCAACTCACTCCCCACCATCCATCCAGCAGTGCTGGGAAAAGGTGGGTATCCAATCGATGCTTCCTGACTAAATGAATGAACTCTGGTGAGTGTTTTCATCGTGATCATCTTGCATGTTGTTAACACCCCTCATTTTGTAATTCACGTTGCTCTCAGTCATTCTTTTTATTTAATTAATTATTCATTTATTTTATTTATATATTTATTTTAGGCTGCACTGAGTCTTCGTTGCTGCACGTGGGCTTTCTCTAGTTGCGGCGAACGGGGGCAACTCTTCGCTGAGGCGTGCAGGCTTCTCATTCCAGTGGTTCCTCTTGTTGCAGAGCCCAGGCTCTAGGCATGCGGGCACATGGGCTCAGTAGTTGTGGCTCGCGGGCTCTAGAGCACAGGCTCAGTAGTTGTGGCGCACAGGCTTAGCTGCTCTGTGGCCTGTGGGATCTTCCGCGACCAGCACTTGAACCCGTTTCCCCTGCATTGGCAGGTGGATTCTTAACCACTGTACCACCAGGGAAGCCCTGCAATCATTCTTAGTTACCTTCACGTCTGTGTGTTTCACTCAGCATTAAGTGTCCTGGATACTATTTTTATCTGCTCGGCAACCTCATCTTCTTGTAACAGATGAGCCCCACCTCATCACAGACACAGACGGGTAAACACGCTTGGCTAATGGTGGTACCTCACCACTTTAGCGGCAGTAAGTGGTCCAAAAGAAGTTGGCACCTAACCCAAGCTCTCCCTGAAAGTTTTTGTACTGGATCCAAGGAGGGAGGTTCCCATCCTCCTTTAGTCATGGTCCTGTTAGCACAAAAGCCTTGAATTGCCACGTGGAATGAAGTGGTGTGATCATTTTCAAACATACCTCCAACAAAAAGTGGTCTACTTCCTCTCCCCTTGAAGGTGAGCTAACTTTGGTCACTTGCTTCAAACGAATACGATGTAGCAGAATTGACACCACATAATTTTTTAGATGAGGTCATAAAAGATGATAGAATCTCTAGGTCCATCCATGTTGCTGCAAATGGCATTATTTCATCCCTTTTCATGGCTGAGTAATATTCCATTGTCCGTCCGTGTGTGTGTGTGTGTGTGTGTGTGTGTGTGTACACACACATACGCGCACACACACTATAACTTCTTATCCATTCCTCTGTTGATGGACACCTAGGTTGCCTCTATATTTTGGCTATTGTTAACTAGTGCTGCTATGAACATTGGGGTGCATGTATCTTTTTGAATTTCTGGGTATATGCCCAGGAGAGGGATTGCTGGATCATATGGTAACTCTATTTTTAGTTTCTTAAGGAAACTCCATACTGTTTTCCATAGTGGCTGCATCAATTTACATTCCCACCAACAGTGTAGGGGGGGTTCCCTTTTCTCCACATGCTCTCCAGCATTTATTATTTGTAGACTTTTTAACTGGTGTGAGGTGATACCTCACTGTAAATGAACTGATTCACAAAACAGAAACAGACTCACAGACTTAGAAAACAATCATATGGTTACCAAAGGGGAAAGCAGGGGGAGGGATAAATGAGGAGGTTGGGATTAACAGATACTCACTGTTATATATAAAATAGATAAACAACAAGAACCTACTGTATAGCACAGGGAACTATATCCAATATCTTGTAGTAACCTATAAAGGAAAAGAATCTGAAGAAGAATATATAGGCATATATATATACATACACACACATATATATGTACACATATACGTATCACTGAATCACTTTGCTGTACACCTGAAAGTAACACAGCATTATAAATCAACTATATTGATACTTCAATTAAAAAAAAAACTTTTTGGGGGCTTCCCTGGTGGCGCAGTGGTTGAGAGTCCGCCTGCCGATGCAGGGGACATGGGCTCGTGCCCAGGTCCAGGAGGATCCCACATGCTGCGGAGCGGCTGGGCCCGTGAGCCATGGCCGCTGAGCATGCGCGTCCGGAGCCCGTGCTCCTCAACGGGAGAGGCCACAACAGTGAGAGGCCCGCGTTACCACAAAAAAAAAAAAAAAAAAACTTTTTTAAGATGACAGAGCTTCCTTCGGCTGCCTCTCTGTCTCTCTCTCTCTCTCTCTTTCTCTCTCTGTCTCTGTCTCTCCGTACATTCACCATCACGTTGTGAGGAAGCCAAGCAGCCCCATGAGCCATAGCCCCTGCTGAGCCCCAGTTCAAAGCCAGCACCAACTGCCAGACTTGAAATTGAGCTTTCACACGATCACAGGCCCCACTTAATGCCAAATGGAGCAAAGAAGGGCTATCTCGACTGATAGTTCCCCAAATTATAGATTTTTGGAGCACAATATATTTTGTCTTTTTGATAAGCCACTAAGCTTGGGGGCAGTTTGTTACACAGCAACAGGTAACAGGAAAAGGATTTCGGTGCCACATCGGTGCTGCTGTAACAAAGAACCAAGCACGTGGCAATAGGTTTGGGGCTGGGGAGCTGTGTGGAAGTTGGAAGGGCCTTGAAGAGACGGTTAGGAGAAGCATAAAGGATCTTGAGAAGGCTACTGATGAACAAGTAAAGGAAAGGAAGGAAAATGTTATTGGAAACCAGAAAGTGCCTTGTTTAGCGGCTTTTTTATTTGAAAACTTTTAAGTTCTAGATTTATTTTGAAACCAACTTCCAAGGGACCACCTGGCTGCTTCTCACTCCCCATAGTATAATGTAAGAAAAGAGAAATAAGCCAAAGAAATAACTGTTACCATAAAGGAGCCAGAACTTACAGGGCTTGAAATTCAAATTATTTCTTATTCCCAGCCTTATTCTGGATGACAAATGACGCTAAGATTAAGAAACAGCTTCCAGGCAAAGATCAAATCCAGACTGCTGTCAGGAAAATATGGTCAAAAGATGAGGCCAAGGACATAAACTGTAAAACCCTTTTTAAGACCACAGGAAGATTTAAGGTAGCGCATCACAGACCCTTTCAAACAGTCAAACAGCCAAGTAAGAGTCTGAGGAGCATTGCCCTCTGCCCCTCCAAGCCTTAAAGGAAGCCTGAAAAAAGAGGCTTATCTTGAAGATATTTGTGGGTATAGCTTTTGTCTGATGGAGATTATAAATGGATTCATATAAAACCCAAAACGGGGACTTCCCTGGTGGCGCAGTGGTCAAGAATACGCCTGCCAATGCAGGGGACACAGGTTCGAACCCTGGTCTGGGAAGATCCCACATGCTGCGGAGCAACTAAGCCCGTGCGTCACAACTACTGAGCCTGCACTCTAGAGCCCGCGAGCCACAGCTACTGAGCCTGTGTGCCACAACTACTGAAGCCTGCTCACCTAGAGCCCCAGGCTCCGCAACAAGAGAAGCCACATCAATGAGAAGCCCGTGCACCACAAAAAAGTGTAGCCCCAGCTCACCACAACTAGGAAAAGCCCACACGCAGCAACAAAGACCCAAAAGCACCCAAAAATAAATATATTTTAAGAAAAAATTTTTTAAAGAATTATGCCAAGTTGGAAAAGAAAAGAGAAAGTACAAAATGAAAAAAAAAAAGGCATTTGGACCCCCAAACCTGTATGAGTGGGAAGCAGGCTACTTTTATGGAAAAGGAAGCATGACTCAGAGTGTAGAACCAAGAGTCCGGAGGTCAGAGCCTAGAAAATCATTTCCAGGCAGTAGGCCTAAACCCTAATCAAGGAACTGACCACAGGTGGATTTCAGAATTGCTATGCACCAGTGGCTGCTGGGTGCCTCCCACTTGCCCCTTTGTGAACAAGTATCTTTAGCAGTTATCCTATGCTGGTCCCACCATCGTAGGTTGAGATCATGGGGGGTGACAGCCTATCTTATTAGTGCACAGGTGTTCAGATAATCCAGAGAAACTGAACTCAAGAAGCCGTGCTCGGGCTTCCCTGGTGGCGCAGTGGTTGGGAGTCCGCCTGCCGATGCAGGGGACGCGGGTTCGTGCCCCGGTCCGGGAAGATCCCACGTGCCGTGGAGCGGCTGGGCCCCTGAGCCATGGCCGCTGAGCCTGCGCGTCCCGAGCCTGTGCTCCACAACGGGAGAGGCCCGCGTACCACAAAAAAAAAAAAAAAAAAAAAAAAAAGAAGCCGTGCTCAAGGAATCACACCTAAGGAGCCTCACCTGCACCTGTACCTGAGTTAGACCTGTACTCATCAAGCCTGAGCCTGATGCCTTCATATATGAGAACTCTGAGGGGTCTTGAGAGGGAATGAGTATATTTTGCACATGGAAAGAATGTCAAAGCATCTGAGAATAGAGGGCAGTCTGTGGTGGTTTAAAAAGGTGCCCAGAAATTTACAATAGCCAGGATGTGGAAGCAACCTAAATGTCCATCAACAGAGGAATGGATAAAGAAGATGTGGTACATATATACAATGGAATATTACTCAGCCATAAAAAGGAACGAAATTGGGTCATTTGTAGAGACATGCATGGACCTAGAGACTGTCATACAGAGTGAAGTAAGTCAGAAAGAGAAAAACAAATATTGTACATTAACGCATATACGTGGAATCTGAAAAAATTGGTAGAGACCATCTTATTTACACAGCAGAAACAGAGACACAGACGTAGAGAACAAATGTATGGACACCATGGGGGAAGCGAGGGGTGGGATGAATTGGGACATTGGGATTGACATATATATACTATTGATACTATGTATAAAATAGATAACTATTGAGAACCTACTGTATAGCACAGGGATGTGCTACTGTATAGTTCCTCTACTCAATGCTCTGTGGTGACCTAAATGAGAAGGAAATCCAAAAAAGAGGGGATATATGTATATGTATAGCTGATTCACTTTGCTATACAGTATAAACTAACACAATATTGTAAAGCAACTATACTCCAATAAAAATTTTTAAATAAAATATTAATTAAAGATGCCCACAAATTCTTTAGACCCTCCTCCCATCAACAGATGGAGTCTAATGACCCTGTGCTTGAGTATGGGTCACCCTTAGTGACTCACTTCTAAGGAACAGAATGCAACAGTAGTAACACTACCCGACTTCCAAGGTTGTCCATAATAAGTGACAGTTTTTGCCTAGATCTCTCTCTCTCAGGTTGCCATCACTATGCTATAAGGAAGCCAAGCAGCTACATGGAAAGGCTACAGGTAAGTGATCCAGCCATGGTCCCAGCCAGGTACCAGTAGACAGTCTGCATCAACCACCAGTGGCATACTGAAGTCTCCAATGGTTGGAGAACCATTTCTCCCTTCAATTCTGTCAATATTTGCTTCATATGTTTTGGGGCTCTTTTGTTTGGGGTATATATGTTGAAATTTGTTACAGCTTCTTGAAAAATTAATATGTTTATCAATATATGATGCTTCATTTTTCGCTTGTAACAGTATTTTACTTAGTCTATTTTGTGTGATAGTACAGACATTCCAGCTCTCTTTTGGCTACTATTTGCATGGAATATTCTTTTCCATTTTTTCACTTCAATCTATTTGTGTCTTTGGGTCTTTTGGGTCTAAAGTGAGTCTCTTGTAGACAGCATATAGGTGGATCATTTTTTTAGTATCCATTCTGCCAATCTCTGCCTTTTTATTAGAAAGTTTATTCCATTTACATTTAAAGTAATTATTGATAAGGAAGGACTTACTTCTGCCATTGTTGTTTATGTTCTGTATGTCTTCTTTTTGTCCCTCTTGCCTCCATTACTGTATTCTTTTATGTTTAGGTGATTTTTTAGTACTGAACTGTTTTGATTTCTTTATCATTTCCTTTTGTGTATATTTTGTTGATAGTCCTTTGTGGTTGCCACGTGGATTGCATTTACTATCCTTAAGTTACAACAATCTGATTCAAATTGATACCAACTTAACTTCAATAGCTTACAAAAACTTTGCTCCTATACGGTTCCATGCTCCCCCTTTGCATTATTATTGTCACAAATTACATCCTTTTAAGTAAATTTATAATAACATAATTCAGAATTTTATAAATTATAAATGGTATACATTTGTCTTTTAAATCATGTAGAAAATAAAAAGTGGAGTTATAAACCCAAAATATAATACTACTAGTTTTTATATCTGCCCATGTATTTGCCATTATTGAATTCTTTATTTCTTCATATGGCTTTAAGTTACCGTCTAGTGTCCTTTTACTGCAACCTGCAGGATTCGCATTAGCATTTCTTGCAGGGCAGGTCTAGTGGTAAAGAACCCTTTTAGCTTTTGTTATCTGGGAATGTCTTAATATCTCCCTAATTTTTTTAAAGAACAGTTTTGGGGCTTCCCTGGTGGCGCAGTGGTTGAGAATCCGCCTGCCGATGCAGGAGACACGGGTTCGTGCCCTGGTCCGGGAAGATCCCACATGCCGCGGAGCAACTAAGCCCGTGAGCCATGGCCGCTGGGCCTGCGCGTCCGGAGCCTGTGCTCCGCAACGGGAGAGGCCACAACAGTGAGAGGCCCGCATACCGAAAAAAATAAAATAAAATAAAATAAAGAACAGTTTTGCTGGATATAGAATTACTGATTGACAATTTTTTTTTTCTTTCCACATGTTAAATATATCTTCCCACTGCTTTCTAGTTTCCATGGTTTCAGATGAGAAAACTGCTGTCAGTCTTATGGAGGATCACTTGTATGTGATAAGTTGCTTCTCTCTTGCTGCTTTCAAGATTCTGTCTTTGGCTTCTGACAATTTGATTATAATGTGTTCCCGTGTGGGTCTCTTTGAGTTTATCTTACTTGTAGTTCATTTAGTTCTTGAATTTTTAGATTCATATCTTTCATCAAATTTAGGAAGTGTGCAGCCATTATCTTTTCAAATATTCTTCTGCTCTTTTCTCTCTTCTTCTTCTGGGACTCCCATAGGTATATGTTGCTCTGCTTGATGATGTCCCAGAGGTCTCTTGGGCCTTCCATTTTTTTCATTCTTTCTTCTTTCCACTCCTCAGACTGAAAAATTTCAATTGTTGTATCTTCAAGTTTGCTGATTCATTCTTCTGCCTGGTCAACCTTCTGCTGAACCTGTCTAGTGAATATCATTTTACTATACTCTTCTGCTCCAGAATTTATTTCATTCCTTGTCGTAATATCTATCTCTTTATTGATATCCTCATTTTGTCTGTACATCATTTTTCTGATTTCCTTTAGTTCTATGTCCATGTTTCCTTTAGCTCTTTGGACATCATTACTATAACTGCTTTAAATTTTTAGCTAATAAATCCAATGCCTGGGCTTCCTCAGGAATGGTTTCTGTCCATTTATTTTATCTCTTTCAATGGGCCAGGTATTCCTATTTCTTTGTATGCCTTTTGATACTTTGTTGAAAGTTAGACATTTAAATATTTGGTAACATATTAAATAATGTGGTAACTCTATTCATTAGCTTCTCCTCCTTCCCCATGGTTTTCTGGGTTTGTGGGGCTTTTTTATGGTTGAAAGCTGTAGTGGTCCATCTGTTTAGGTACTTTTTCAAATTATTATTGCCTCTTCCAACTTCCAGCAGCAGCTAGCATTCCTTGGCTTGTGGTCACATCACCTCCTCATCTTCGGTTTGTCTAATCTCCCTCTGCCTCACTCTCATTAGGACACATGTTATGGCATTTAAGGGCCACCCAAATAATCCAGGATAATCTCCTCATCTCAAATCCTTAACTTAATCATATCTGCAAAAACCCTTTTCCAAATAAGGTAATATCTACAAATTCCAGGGACAAAGATGTGGTTGTCTTTTAGAGGGGTCCATGTTTCAGCCTACCACATGAACCAACAGATAAGTGAAACAAGTGGTTGGAGAGAATAAGTCAAACAACAGAGAGAAAAGTGAGGGTCCTAACACCCTTGGTCCCCTGACCCCAGTCATCCCATCTTCTTTTCTTCTGGCACTAGTTTAAACTGGGTCTCTTCCTCTTGAAAGCAGAGGTCCTCATGCAAAAAAAAAAAAAAAACCAATTCTAATGTTAACTGAACTTTTACATATTTATATACATATCGTTTATCCCAACTAAGCTAACACTCCTTGAGGGGAGGTCATCTCTTACACACGTGCTGGTTCACCACAGCCTGGAAAACCTGGCAAATATTCAGTAAGTAGTTGTTCATGTGAAAGAGTGAGGTACATGATGTACTGGCTTAAAAGCCAGGCTCTGCTCTTAACTTGATGTGGAGTTTTGGACAAAACAAGATGCCAGTTAACAGCCAGGCTCCTTTGTGTGCAGGGAAAGAAACAGTCAACACACTTACTCAAGTCACAGAATTTCCCCCCTTTTTAAACTTTTCTATCAAATGTCTACCTATGACCACAGAGTGGTCAAACCAAAGTATTCAAACGTTTGTAGAAATAGCTGTATGTGTTTCGTATTTAACTCTGCCCTAAGCCCATTAGGCCTCTCATTACGGGCTCAAGTGTGTGCTCCTAAAATTTATATTTTGAAATCCTAACCTCCAAGACCTCAGAATGTGGCTGTATTTAGAGACAGGGTCTTACACAAAATGAAGTCATCAGGGTGGGCCTTAATCTAATATGACTGGTGTCCTTATAAGAGAAAGAGATCAGGACAGGGACACATACAAAAGGAAGACCATGTGAGGATACAGGCAGAAGACGGCCATCTACACACCAAGGAGAGAGGCCCCAGAAGGAACCAACCCTGCCCACACCTTGATCTTGGACTTCCAGCCTCTAGAACTGTGAGAAGTAAATGTCTGTTGTTTAAGCCGCCCAGTCTTGTGGTGCTTTGTTATGGCAGCCCAAGTAACTAGCACATTCCTCCTGCTAAAGGAAAGTCAACCGTTTGTACTGAAAACAGAGTTTGGACCTGAAATGACTGTAGTGGGAAGATTCAGTCCTGTTTAGGCTTTTTCCCCAACCACAGACACATCCCTTCCAGGTGTGTTGGCTACTTCACAGTTGGCAGACAGAAGGAAAATGCTCCTTGAAAACAGCTGACGTTTCCATTTCACTTGAAAAAGTGAAATTGTTGACATTTCTACAGTCCTGGATGCCCTTACAGGAGTGGTGATCACTGTAGCCCAGTGAGCTGGCCCCAGATAATCTAAGTCACTGCCTTGTCCTGTGTGGCCACCTGGAGAGCAGCTGAGTTCCTTGGACCCAGATGGAGAATTCCCGCAGGTGAGCCTGTTGTCCTGGGAGCCCAGCCAGCCTGTCAGCCACTCCAGGAGAGAGGCAGGAACACAGAAAACCTGTGGGAGCAGCTTCAGCACAGGAGGAACTTCCTGCCTGCCCTCCTGCTGCGTCAACCAGACTCTCCAGCTTGAGAGACTCGTGTCACCTGCAGAGCCCCAGGCACATACACACAAAGAGACAGGAAGATGCGTCCACTATCAGCACAACCACCTAACTAACACCAGTTTAACAAGTGCTGCAGTTCAGCCCACAAAAAAGTGTGTCCAAGTTCCAACTAATTAGACAGAGGAGGTGGGAAAAGAGATTTTGTGTGTGTGTGTCTTGGTGTTTTGTACTCAGCAGCACGTCTAACCTTGGAGCTGTCAGGTTTCATCGTGAATAATGACCGTGCCCACACCCCACGTGATCCTCGCAGGGCAGACCAACTTCCTCACAACTGGGGAAGCAAAGCAGAGGCCACCTAGAGACCTGTGATGGGGTCACGAAGAGGGACATCCGCTCCCCTGTGCTTCTACCCCCAGAGCACCAGGGGCTCTAACATCCCACACTTAATACCAACACAGAGAGATCTGGGTGTGCACCCAGCGGGAACACGGGGAAGAAATGGCATCACGCTAAAATCATGCTTTCATCTGCTACAAATGAAAGCGACAGATATCATATGTAGATAAACCCTCTGGGTCTGTGCACAAAGCTCCAGTCCCAAGTAGGTGTTACATGACTGACTGCACCCTTAGCACACATGAAAAATGCCAGCACACAAACCTGCACACACAAACAGTGATGCGAAAAGCTACCATTGGCTGAGATCTCTGCCCTCAGCTCACAGAATCAGAAATTCTCCTATAAAGAGGAAAAGACCCTAAGACAATGTAACCAAGGGACGTAAACGGCATATTGTACATATTCTCATTCTGCAGCGTTTGTTTTTACGTTTCGCCTGTCTCCCAATTTTTAAATTTTAACTAAAATAGGAGGCAGACACACAAGCTTCCATTCTTGTGAGAATGATGCTAAAGATCAACACTGAATTAATACAAGTGCTCATCTCCTAATAACCTAATGGTTTCAGAAAAAATCATGGGCCGTGTTCCTGATGCATCTCCAGCGTGGAGCCCCCATCCGTCCCTTCCCTAGGGGTCATATAAATAAGAGTTTCCAGAATCCAAAACCTTCCTAGCTAGGTTTTAACCCCACCGCCCCTACAAAGCTGTTTTCCACGTGGGGATGCAAGATGCTTTCGACCCAGCAAGGCCGGAGGCAAAGCAGAAAGACGGCCGGAGCACACGCTGGTCTTCTCTGAGCAGCTCCCATGGCCTCGCCTGACAGAGAGGGTGGTGACACCTCCTCCCGGGACTGGCCAAGATCTCAGTTGATGGTGACTTGGATGGGTCTTGTGCTGGCATTTTTCACAAGTGACAAGGGTGCAATCAGTTGAGTAACACCTCCTGGAGATCTGAGCTTCTGTTTGTGTGTTTAATGGAAGCCTCATCGTCCCAGGACCAGGGGAGACACTGCAAGCAGCGCTCAGAGCAACGGAGGCTGAGCCCTGTGGATAACGTGCCAGAAGGACAACGTTTCCAGACCCTGGGAGGTGGGGAGAGGAGGGAACGGTGTGGGCAGGAGGCTGTGGACAGACGCGGCACCCACATTCACATCGGGGTTCAGGGCAGCTCGTTCCAAGTCAGAACACAAAACAGTACAGGCTGCCGAGAGTCACGTTTCTGTTCTGGGGACCCCAGCACGGTGCCCAGCTCCCGCTGATTCTGCTGTCCTGCGGGGATACAAACGACCAGATTCTACTCAAGCTTGTTTTCTGCTTCCCAGGCTCGCATGAAATGCGGTGAAAAGGAATCCGTGGGTTTTTGCTGTGCTCAGTCACGTCTGAGTTCTGAGACAAGAAGGCATTAAACTTCAGGAAGCCGCGGGAGGACACTCGGAGTGGGGTCCCCGTGAAAGAAAGGGGTGTTGGCTTGGATAATCTGCACACTCACCAAAGAGCCACTGTGGACAGAGAAATCTTGCTAAAGAAAGAATTCAGAAAAAAAAAAAAAAGAAAATGATGGCAACTTAGACAAGAACCAGCCACCTTCTAGCACCGTTTCATGCTTGGCCTCTGTTGTGATCATTTTCCTCAATGCTCACATTTTTATCGTGCTGGAATTTTGTCACAATGACTACTGGTTGAGACGAGGAGAAGAGAAAGGAAGTCAGTGCTGGCCATTCTTCACTCCAAGAAGGAAAGTCTAGACAAGGAGGAAGGCCAGCTCCGTGACACGGCACAGCGACACGAGTCACTTAAGGGCTGCACTCACCTACGCACAACCTCGCCTCGTGCGCTTGGGAAGCGGACATGGTCACTGGGGGACACGGGAGGCCAGGGGGCATGAGAGGCCACAGATCCACGCAGGAACAACTAGGACAGTAACCATATTGAAATTCGTGGTCCATCGCAGACTTAAGAGAATGAACTTATGGTTGGTTACCAGCGGGGAAGGGTGGCGGGAAGGGAGAGTTAGGGAGTTTGGGACTGACATGTACACACTGCTATACTTATTCAATAAAATGGATAACCAGGGCTTCCCTGGTGGCGCAGTGGTTGAGAATCCGCCTGCCAATGCAGGAGACACGGGTTCGTGCCCTGGTCCGGGAAGATCCCACATGCCGTGGAGCAGGTGGGCCCGTGAGCCATGGCCGCTGAGCCTGCGTGTCCGGAGCCTGTGCTTCGCAACGGGAGAGGCCACAGCAGTGAGAGGCCCGCATATCACAAAAAAAAAAAAAAAAAAAAAAAAAAAATGGATAACCAACAAGGACCTACTATACAGCACAGGGAACTCTGCTCAATGGTATGTGGCAGCCTGGATGGGAGGGCCGTTTGGGGGAGACTAGATACATGTTTGTGTATGGCTGAGTCACTCTGCTGTGCACCTGAAACTATCACAACATTGGGAATCGGCTATACTCCAACATAAAATTAAAAGTTTAAAAAAAAAGATTTAAAAAAATTTTTTTAAGGTGAAAGAAAGAAAGGGATGGAGGGAGGGAAAGAAAGAAAGAAAATCGTGGTCCATGCTCCCCTTTTCTCCCTCCCAGCACATCACAGACCCTGGCCACTCCTCCCCCATCTCTGAACGGCAGTGTCTCCCACCGTGGGACTCTGAGGTCTCATCCTTGCCCCCCCAGTGGACATGGGATAAGCAGTAATGCGCTGAAACCGAGGAGCATTTTGAGCCTCTAGGAGAAAGACCGTAAGCACAAACCAAATGGCAACATTCTTTTTCTCCCAAGCCCTCCCAGCTTTATGCAAGAATATAAGGAAATATTAATCTTCCCTCCCTAGCGAGGGAGAGATGTAATTAGAGGCCTGAGAAGGTCTCCCCACAAGGCATCAGCGGGTAACTCTGCCAGCCCTTTAATGAGATAAAACATGGAACTTTCTATTCTGGGCTTACGGCTCCTTGCTCTGGAACACAAAGTCATTTTGATGAGTGACTCTAGAAAGACGGAGAGAAAAGCAAAAAAAAAAAAAAACCAAGGGGATAAGGTCACCTTCTAGATGCTCCCAGCTAACCTTGTGGACACCGGCAGACGCCGTCCCCAGAGACAGAGCACAGCTGCACAGCTGCTCCTAACAGAAAAAGAAGGGAGCCCACACGAAGACGAAATGCTGAGTGGCAAGAAATTCTCAGCAACTCTGAAACTGTTGATTAGTAACCCCGCATAGAGGAGAAAGGAAAATTGTATTCAAATCCTATCTCAACAAATCTCAGGACAACAAGCTCTCCACCTCAACGCTGTCCAAACTTCCCTAATGCCATAGCAATCAGTTTACGAGAATTTATTGATCACCTGCTACGTGCTAGTCCATGTCCGTGCACTGGGCCCTGCAGCGATCCGTTTCAGACAACAGCCAGTTTCAAACCTCCTTTCAAGGCAAGCAGACTTTGGGGTGGTGGCTTGTAGCAGTGGTGGCTCTTCCAGATCTTGGCCCTTCTGTAAAATACCCTTCCAGCGTATCCTACTCACCCCTTAGGGCCTAGATACATTGCCACCTCCACCAGGAGGGACAGGGCCCATGGACTGAACCCCACCTGCTGGACCCAGCTGGCCACTGTACCACCGGCCTGATTCTCTGTAGAGGGAAGTCCTACACCAGCATTTGCCCAAATGTCAACATGCACCCCAAGCACCTAGAAGGCTTGGGAAAGCACAGAATGCTGGGCCTACCCCAAAACTTTTCCTTCGGTGCACAGTGACACACAAACAAGGACAAGAGACAGGCAGAAACACTGGATAAAGGTGCCTTTATTCTTGTAGCTTCCCTGTGAGGTGTGTCCCGTTCAACCTCGTTCCCTGAGGTGTTTCAGAGACATTTGGAGAAAAGACTAAAGAAGTGAGGCCTTCATTTAATGAAGCCCGTCAAGAGAACCACGTCCAGAATGTCCGAGTTTTTCTTGATCAGAAAAAGAGGGCGTGGTTTTCCATCTGTGTCAGAAGCTTTGTGTGTTACAGAGAGAGCTGTGTCGTTAAAGGAACCAAGACTCAGCCCGTGGAAGAGAAAATAAACGCGTGCCACAGCTGGGAGCCTCAAAACCTAGGTGTAATTGTCTTCCGGAGACAGAAGCCCCCAGGGGCACCCTGGTCCAGGAGCAGCTCATCTGCTCTTGGTCTACAGCTGGGCGGGGGAACGGGCTACTTCCCCAAGCCTCGGATCCGCTTCCTCTCCCACACCCCTCATCCCCCACCTGGCCTCATTCTGAAATCGAAAGGACCTGTCAAAGAGAAGTGGCAGGGGCTTCCCTGGTGGCGCAGTGGTTGAGAGTCCGCCTGCCGATGCAGGAGACGCAGGTTCGTGCCCTGGTCCGGGAAGATCCCACATGCCGCGGAGCAACTGAGCCCGTGAGCCATGGCCGCCAGGCCTGCGCGTCCAGAGCCTGTGCTCCGCAACGGGAGAGGCCACAACAGTGAGAGGCCCGCATACCGCAAAAAAAAAAAAAAAGAGAAGTGGCAGGGTTCACAGTGTTCCGCCTCTTTCCCCAAATTCCTCTCCTTCCTCCCTCCCCATCACTTTCTAAGCCCCACCCCAGGGCTGTGTGAGGACTCCAGACAGCATCAGCTCTGGATGTCTCCTAGAACAGGACTGGCACCCTCCTTGTGGAAGTCACTCACCCCGTTCCTGCAGCACCCCATTTCCTAACGGTCTGTGACGAATCCCCTGGGAAACCAGAATATGGGCCCATGAGGCTGAGGACCAAGCCTCAGGGCTACCCAGCTTCCTGGGGATCCTTAGATCGACGTTATTTCTAGACCAGACGTCGGTGTGCTAAGCTCGGTTATCACCAGCAGTCTACCTCAAGCTCCTGAGTGGCTGGGGGAAGCTGGAAGTCCTTTTAGGCCCTCTCTTTTCCCCTGACCCAGAAGAAATGGGTGCGAGATATTGCAGTCGGCACCTGCGTCCTTAAGATCCTTCCCAAGCCAACCATACCTGCGACCTTCCCTTGAAGATGGTCCACCCTGGGTCCACACAGCTGCCACGACTGCCCTCGTCTGCTATGACCCAACTCCTATTTGGGGGCCTCATTCTGTTTTTTCGGGCTTCTGACCAACTCTCCCGTCTTCATCTTATGACTCCTCCTTTCCAGCTTGGCTACTTCAGGCCATCTACATGGGAATTTGGATACATTCGTGCCCGTAGGCACAGCCTGGCATCATCTCTTGAGCTCATCCCATCTCCTACACCTGGTCCCCGAGAGCATGAAGTCAGAAAGCTCCATGAAGGCTCATACTCACAGCACACAGTAGGTGTTCAACAAACATTTTCTGATGCGTGAATAACGTTTAGATATATCACACCTTAGGCAGATAGATGATGAGTTAATATAACTTATATTGTGCCAGTACTCAGAGTGTTTCCGGACAATCAATAAAGTTATACTTATGACCCAAAGGATTATTGCCCACCAAGTGCTTTGAAATCCACAAAATAACAGTGCTGTAAAATAGTCAACTGTTACTGAGTGGGCGTGATCAAAGGAACAGATTATGTGATTCATTTGGGGTGTGGATGATAGGGGTAAGTAAGGAGGGAAAGAGAAATTGGACATTATGGAAAAAAGGAAGAAAGACTCAATAAGCAAAGTAAAACTCACCCTTATCATAATCATCTTCCTCAACCGCTTTTTCTTGAAGTTTCTGAAGCTTTAATCTTAGGGATTTTACCTATGTTGGTTTGAAGGGGAAAAAATGAAAACCAAATTACAATCGCATTCACGTAAACTTATTTTGCTAAAGCTAAGAACACTTAGAAACTATTTCGAAGCTGAATCACTTTATTCTCCTTTTAAAAAAAGAACCACAGATGTACCTTTTTTCGAAGCCAGATGCATTTGTTTCTCCAAAAAAAGTTATACAGAGAAAAAGTGTAATTTGAGCATCAAATCCACAAAAAGAGTTAGAATGTTATTTTAAACAAAAACATCACGCTGTACCCTTACCTGTGGGAAAAATGCATAATAAAAAGGAATACAAATTTTCTGACCTGACCAAATGGTTCCTGTTCAAAAAACCACATTAAAATTATGGAAGTAAACACACCAACGTTAGAAGAGAAACCAAGAGAAGAAAAGCATGAACTTCAACTCAACAGGCTGTCCTGAGGGCTAGGCAAGAATGAAAAGAAGGACTTTACCAAAGACATCCTACGGTTCACACATCGTCCATTACGGAAAAGGGCGCTGTCTCACTTAACACGCATGTGGACTCAACCATCCCATCACTTGTCTGAGAATTACCAACGTGTTCATTTGTAATTATTGCTCTTCTCAACAGGAGGCCCCGGGATTTTCTGCAGGGAGATTCTTAGCCTACGGATGAGTGGATTTAAGCTTGCTCCCTGAAAACGTGCCTCCTCCCATCCTTTGCCAGCTCACACCTACCTCTCCTTCCACACCTGGCTCAGGTGTCACCCCGGCCAGTCCATGTTAAAAGTCCTTCCTCTCTCTGGCCATTATCAAACTGTACTTGTACTTATTCACAAGATCCGAGCCATTTAACAAATATTTATTCTAAGTGTCAGGCACTGTTTGAGGGGTTGCAGATAACAGCACAAAATTCTTAGCCCTCTAGCCTTACAATTTCATGTAGGAAGGCAAAAAAATAAACATAATAAGTAAGTTTTATGGAGCCTTAGAAATGGATTAGGGTTATGAAAGAAGGAAAAAGTAGAACCACGTCAGGGGGGTCAGGAATGCTGGCTGACAGTGGGGTTGCGATTTTCAGTAAAATCTCATTGAGAAGGTGACATCTGAGCAAAGATGTATACGTAGTTAGGGAGTGAGCCGTGAGGCTCTCCGGGAGAAACACGTTCCAAGAGAGAGAAGAGCTGGCCCAAAGGGTCCAGGCAGCAGTGCTCTGGGCTCAGCAAAGTAGAGCAGGAGGCCACCGGGCCTGGAGAGGCTTGGTTAAAGGGGAAATTGTAGGAGATGAAGTCAGAGGGGTAATGGGGAATGTGGGACAAAGAAGATGAAGTTTAAACATTTAAAAGTTCTGATTTAGGGGCTTCCCGGGTGGCACAGTGGTTAAGAATCTGCCTGCCAATGCAGGGGGCACAGGTTCAAGCCCTGGCCCGGGAAGATACCACATGCCACGGAGCAACGAAGCCTGTGCGCCACAACTCCTGAGCCTGCGCTCTAGAGCCCGCGAGCCACAGCTACTGAAGCCCGCACACCTAGAGCCTGTGCTCCGCAACGAGAGAAGCCACCGCCATGAGAAGCCCGCGCACCGCAACCAAGAGTGGCCCCGGCTCGCCGCAACTAGAGAAAGCCCGCGCACAGCAACGAAGACCCAACGCAGCCTAAATAAATACATAAACAGATAAATAAATAAAAGTTCTGATTTCACTCTGAGGGGTACAGGAGCTGCCGGGGGGCTCTGAGCGAAAGAGTTCATGATCGGCTATATGTTTGAACCGTTTCCTCCTGACTGCCAAGGGCAAGGGCAGAAGTCGGGTTGCCAGGGAGGAGGCCCTGGATATAACCCAGGAAGGAGGTGGCGGTAGCCTGGATTCTAGCGGGAGCGGTGAAGTGATGAGAAGTGATCTAACTGTGGATATGCTCAGAAGACAGCTGGCGGGGGACAGACCCAACAGGATTCGCTGAGAGATCCCGTGTGCGGGGTGAGAAAGCACAGGGTGATGCCTGGTTTTTGGTCTGAGCCACTGAAGGATGGAGTTACAAGAAGTTGTCTTAGTACTTATCACCCCAGGTGACAACTATTGTTGTGCTGGGTTGTGTTGTGGGTTTTTTTAACATTTATTTACTTGGCTGAGCCGGGTCTTGGTTGTGGCACGCGGGATCTTCGTGGCCTCGTGTGGGCTCTTTAGTTGCAGCAAACGGGACCTTTTAGCTGTGTCTGTGCGCTCCATCCGACCTTGAGCATCTGGAGGGCAAAAACTACTTTGCATCCATGTAGAAGATGGCAGCGGTCAGCCTTATCTGGTTCTCCACTGATCTGGGCTCCCGGAAGGACTACGCTTCCTCCCTTCCCAGTTCTGCTTAACGGGGTGTGAATGGAAGGGACACAGGTGGCTCGTGCACTGCAGCACTGAACTGCTCCTGTGGGTCCCTCAGCCTTCTCGTCTCAGGGGCTGAGGGGCCTGTGCGCTCACGGGTGGGGCAGAGCCCCCAGCCACCCTGCGGAACGTGACGTGTAGGCAAGAAACACAGCTGTGTTCCGTGAAGCCTCTCCTGTTGCAATGCTGCCTGTTACTAACCTATTCCAACTCATACAGCCTCCAAAGCCAGGCACAAAGTGTCGTACGATTAGTCGAAGGCAAACGCTTTCCGAAGGAATGAAAGAATGAGTAAATAAATATGTTTATCCTTGAGTTGATCCATGTGACAGGTACTGATTTTGCCAGTAACTTAATCTCATATATTAGGGATGGAGGACAGGTTCAACTGCCATGTAAAGTTACAGCATCACCACCACCACATCCAAATGATGGGGTTATTCAACCCTAGAGCTGATGCAGAAGAAATACAGGAAAGAAGGTCAAAGAAAAATTTACAACCAGTGCCCACCTCACCTTACCCCCTCACCCAGCTATCCCTGTAGGACCCTGAATTGATGCCCTGCGACGCGTGTGAATGTCCATCTCGGCTGGAAGCACTGCCACCGAGGCGCATGTCTCATCCAGCGACACAGCCCAGGTGAGGTAGGCACTTTCTCTCCGTTTCTTCCAGCTCCACAACCTCAGGTGGGACCCAGCACGCAGGGCCCTCCCCACTTCCCTCCTCTGCACCCCAGTTAGTATTTCCTTTCATGGCGATTCTCTCAGCCCCACCCAACTGCTGGCAATGTCCCTGGGTGGCTATTCCCCAACAGTGTAAAATGCAGTCGACTCTCACGCGTGGTCGTTATGTTCTATAGAATCGCTGGGAATGCTCAGTTAGCAAATACCAAACCACTGCCTCCAGGGGAACTACTGAGTTAGGTCACAGTATTTTTTTTTTTTTTTTTTTTTTTGCGGTACGCGGGCCTCTCACTGCTGTGGCCTCTCCCGTTGCGGAGCACAGGCTCTGGACACGCAGGCTCAGCGGCCATGGCTCACGGGCCCAGCCACTCCGTGGCACGTGGGATCCTCCCGGACCGGGGCACGAACCTGCATCCCCTGCATCGGCAGGCGGATTCTCAACCACTGCGCCACCAGGGAAGCCCAGGTCACAGTATTTTGCCAACTGATCAACACATAACCTTGTTTTATGTGTGGTTCCATTTAAAGATGCCGGATTTGATATTAATTTCCGCCTCATTAACACTGAGCTCACGGCCAACAGCACAACGACCCACACCTGAACGAGGCTCATCTAACACACACATTGCACACTAGACACATTGCAGGCTCCTTGCGCTCAGGAGCACCAGACCGCACTGCCAGCCCTGTGCTCGGGGGCCAGCTTAAACAGTGACATCACCAACAAAAAGAAAACAAAAATTGTGAAAAGCATGGCACTAAAAAGAAAAATTTTTTTTAAAAAAAGAATCACTCTGCTGCTCACCTGAAACTAACACGACATTGTAAATCAACTAGACTCCAATTTAAAAAAATAATTTTTTAAAAAAAACTTTATACGAAATGTGAAAAAAAAAAAGGCCACCAGAGAAAAGGGAATCCTTTTGCACTGCTGGTGGGAATGTAAATTGATACAGCCACTATGGAGAACAGTATGGAGATTCCTTAAAAAACTAAAAATAGAACTACCACACGACCCAGCAATCCCACTACTGGGCATATACCCTGAGAAAACCATAATTCAAAAAGAGTCATGGGGCTTCCCTGGTGGCGCAGTGGTTGAGAGTCCGCCTGCCGATGCAGGGGACGCGGGTTCGTGCCTCGGTCCGGGAGGATCCCACGTGCCGCGGAGCGGCTGGGCCCGTGAGCCATGGCCGTTGAGCCTGCGCGTCTGGAGCCTGTGCTCCGCAACGGGAGAGGCCACAGCAGTGAGAGGCCCGCGTACCGCAAAAAAAAAAAAAAAAAAAAAAGTCATGCTCCACAATGTTCATTGCAGCTCTATTTACAATAGCCAGGACAAGGAAGCAGCCTAAGTGTCCATTGACAGATGACTGGATAAAGAAGATGTGGCACATATATACAATGCAATACTACTCAGCCAAAAAAGGAAAGAAATTGAGTTATTTGTAGTGAAGTGGATGGGCATAGAGTCTGTCAGACAGAGTAAAGTAAGTCAGAAAGAGAAAAAACAAATACGGTATGCTAACGCATATATATGGAATCTAAAAAAGCGATCCTGATGAACGTAGTGGCAGGACAGGAATACAGATGCAGACATAGAGCATGGACTTGAGGACACGGGGAGGGGGAAGGGTAAGCTGGGACAAAGTGAGAGAGTGGCACGGACATATATACACTACCAAATGTAAAATAGATAGCTAGTGGGAAGCAGCCGCATAGCACAGGGAGATCAGCTTGGTGCCTTGTGACCACCTAGAGGGGTGGGAGGGAGGGAGACGTAAGAGGGAGGGGATATGGGGATATATGTGTACATATAGCTGATTCACTTTGTTGTACAGCAGAAACTAACACACCACTGTAATGCAACTGAACTCCAATAAAGATGTGGGGAAAAAAAAAAAAAAAAAAGTCCACCAAAAGGACACTAGTTTACAGTCTGAGCTGAAACAAGACCTCAACTAGAAGCTGCACGTTGGGTGGCTCAAATTTTTAGCCATTCTGTGCATGTCCACAAACGACCAGCAAAGCGCTGTGAGCACTGACTTTGGTCTTCAATAAATATGAGCAAGTAAGTGAATTCCCAAATACAGAATCCGCGAATACGGAGGATGGACTGTTATTCAAAAAGGAGCTAAAACTCAAATTCCTGAGATCTGCATTTTTACTTAAGGAGAGGGGAAAGGGGGTGAAGGAAGTAGAATATAATATCTGAAAGATGCCGGAACACTAGAATCCCAATCTTTCCAGGGATCTTTTGGAAGAGCCCAATCCTCTCTCCAGTCCTGTGGCCCAAATGAGCAATCTGGGGTCTCTGCACAAACATGATGGAAAAAGCAAGGTCTCGCTCATCACACCCCACTCCACGGTCAGGAACCTCCTCCTCCACCTGAAGCAAAATCTGCCTTCCTGTTAATCCGACACCCTGGCCCAGTCCCCTTCTGTCACTCTCACCGCCCTGAATAAAGGTCCGCCCTCTTCCACACATCAGACACTCAAATCGCTGCAAAGAGCGTCATGTTTCTGGCTCCCCAGGTGCTGGATTACCATAAACAAAGATACTTGGACAACAGATAAACTGTGTCCAGCGCCTACCCTTCGAGACAAGATACGAGTTTAATTTGAACTGTGGGGAGACGACTGAATTCTCTGTTGACTCAAATTCTCCTAATCTGAGCTACTTCTCTAACGATAATAATGAGCAATATCCTGGTTTCTTGCTAGGTACCAGAACCGGTCTGAAGCCCTGCGCACGGACGGGCACTTTAATCCTCACGACGATCTAATGAGGTAGGGGCTGTGGTTACCTCCACCTTCTACAAGAGCGTCTTGAGGCATAGAACAGGGAAGCAAATGACCTCAGGTCACACAGCAAGGAAAGGAAAGCGCCGGGCTACCACCCAGGCAGTCCCACCATCCTGCCAGGAGTGCGAGCCCACAGGCGACCCAGCAGTAACCAAGACCCCACAAAATATAGCTCTCCAGTGGGTTACGACCAATTACTCATTTTTAAAAGCTGCATGTGAGCAATCAAGGAGAAAAGAAGAGCTATATCTAGGGCGGATTTTATTTCTCTTTAAAACTAAAAAATCATGAAATCCAAAAGGTGAGTCAAGGTGGTTCTCCCCAGCCAGCCACACAGACCCTGGAATTCCAGCTCCCGGGCCCCCCAGTGTCCCGGTGGTGCAGGGACCTGGCATGGTGAACCCGTGGCACAGCTCGTTCCCCAGAGAGCACATCTACTCAGGGTTTCACAGACTCCAATTTACCAAAACTCCTAGGTTCACAGGAGGACACGATCTACATCTGGGTAAGAAGAGTTAAAAGGAAGGGAAAAACTATTGGTGCCACCAAAACCCAGCGGGCCAGATCCTGTGAACGGACTGCAGCGGACCCACTGCCAAGCAAGTTTCTGTTTGTTTAGTTATTTGGGAGGTAGGGAAGCTAGTCTTTATAACTGCATTCTACTTTTGCTTGACTTGGGTCAAAACTTGGATTTTTGAAACGGAGAAATGCAGATATGTTGCCGAGATTTTTTTTTTTTAAAGCTCTCAGAAATAAAGTGCTGGAAACTGGCATCTAGAGTCTGAAAAGCACAATGATGCAAACCTCCACGGAGTGTCTGGATCCTTGTATGTGCAACTCTCAGCATCTCTCCTTATGCCTCAGACAGCCAATCCAAGAAATCTGTCAATTAGGTACCTGTGCCCCATCTTAGCAAGATAAATTATTTCACTGAAACTAGAAGTTAATCAAGCACCAGGCAGTATGCGAGGCACCAGTCATCCAAAAATGTCTAAGCAAGGTGACCTGTAGCTAAGGAGCTCCTGGTCAAGTGAGGAACTTGGACCCCAGACAAAGGATTATTGACGTGACGAGAGCTGTAATGGGGCATGTGCGCAAAGGGCTGTGGGAATGGGAGAGAACGGAGGGGGATTTGGTCTCGGGCGGTAAGAGAGGTCTCACGTGGACGTGGCTTTGAAGCCACACCAAATGGCATAAGGAGAGCTGGGCAGGTGGCACAGTACAGGAAGGTCATTCCGGGCAGAGGCCAGAGGCACAGGAACAGGAAGCAGCCCCCGAGGGCTGAGCCGGCAGGAGTAAGGCATCTGGATAGCCGGACAGCTGGAGCAGGTCGGGAAAGGTCTCGATTATCAGGATGAGGAATTTGGAGACCGTCCGAGAGAAGCAACAAACCACCCAAGGCTTTAAGCCAAGGCACGACGCCATCCCATCAGTTCCCCAAAATAACGCTGCTGGCCACGCGGAGGATGAACTGGGGAAAAGAGACGCTGGAGAAAGGTAACTACATCAGGAACCTGTTGCAGGGCCCAAGTGAAAGATAACAAGGATTTGAACCCGGCAGGGGCCGTGGCCATGACCGCGGGAGCGGGCTAGCTGCAGGACCGACGGAGCTTGGAGACAGAGCAGAGGTGGGGAGCAAGGTGGAGGGAGGTGTCGAAGAGGCTGCGGTTCCTCTCAGGAGCCGGATGGATCGTATTAACTCGAATCGACAATTACAGATCAACAGCGAGGCCCGTTAAGAGCGGGCTTGGTGGGGAAGACAGTGGCGTCAGTTCGGAACACGTCTGGCTCAAAGATTCCACGCATCACCTGGGAACAGAGACCCGCACGCCGGCCCGGCTGCACTATCTCCCTGGGTGACGAATCGATGGCTGGACTGGGACAGGACAAACAGGGACGGGGCCAGGAACATCAGGCCACGGGTAAGGGATTGAGGGTAAATGAGATCAGTTGCTGGGAATGAACCTGAGCCTCACATTTTCAGGTACTCCTTCCAAATCCTGATGAGTTGGGCTCTACTCCCCTCCTTACGTGTACATATGCCACACACATGTGTGCGCACACTTACACGTGCCCACACATATGCACACACATACACATGCACACACCCCAGAAGGAAAACAGTCTTTCAACAGGTCGAGCCAACGGGTCACCACAAAGCATCTCTGCCCGGGTTTCTCTGGGAACTCTAAGGCGTAGAACACCCTTGCCTACTCCCAGGTGTACCCACCCCTCAGATAACTGGGTGGACAGCAACGTCATGATGCTAGGACTGACATCTATACAGCCTGTCCCAATTTCCAAAGCACTTACAGTCCCACTTGAACCACAGAACAATCCCGTGTGGTGTTATCGGCTCTAAATAAGGAAATTGAGGGGCTGAGAGGTTTAGCGACCAGAAACAAAGTCTCCCGACTCTATGTCAGGAGTTCCCACGGCTACAGTACAACATGAGTGCTGTAAATGCAGAAGCAGCTCTGGACCGCCGCCAGTTCAGAGCAACACTGTGTTTATATCCCCCAACCCTGTCCACACACCAGCCGGCTCCATCTCCCCTGCTCCCTGGCCCCAACCCCCCGTTTCAAAGCAAAGCTCAGCTGAGCTAACCCAGCATCGCCCAGGCCCAGAAACTGCAGAGCACCTGCGGCCCAAAAGGCAACAAACCTGAGCATCTAAGGCACAGAGAAAATGAGAACAGATTCGAGTTCAAGCTGAAAGAGAAGAGACGACAGCAGTGAGGCAACATCTTTTTGCAGCCAGCCGCCAAAGGAGCTGCCAGCCCAGAAGTGCTGTTTCCTGCCCTCTGTCCAGAACTAATCTGAGCCGTGACCATCACCAGCCCACAGGCCGGGGAGACACCCACCTCCAGCCGCCGCCGCTGGCCCTGCAGGCAGTGCAACAGTGCCAGCTCGCAGCTGCTAAGCAGAGGATCCCAATGGTGAGCATTCCCCGAGTTGCCGCCCTCAAACCACGAGGGATCCGGGGCGTGGGAGGAGGTGGCATCCGTGTCCGACAAGGGAAGCGTCTCACACTCCAGCCTGGGGCTGCCCCCCGAGGTCTGGGCAGCGTCTGCCAGGCCCTGAGGGGCCTTGAGAGTGAAGGGGGAGGCGAGGACCCGAGGGTGCTCGCGGGGTCCGTCCAAGCTGGCGGCCTTGGCCTCCGTCTCCTCGGGGCTCCGACGCGGGGCCTCAGCCTCTCTGGATGGCGGGCAGCCCTCTGCTTCTCCCCGTTCCCCAGCAGAACCCAGGGAGAGGCGAATGAAAGTAAAGTTGGAGGTGAAGACATCCTGAGAGCCGGCAGGGGTGGAGGGGGCCTTGGGGCCACTTCCGAGGCCGCAGCTGGTGCCCTTCACCTCCTCCGGGGACAGACGGCCTTTGGTCCAGGCTGCTTCCCGGCGAGGGCTTGGGGCCTCTTGAGTGTCCATGGATGGCAGCTCCTTCGGACACCCGGCGTCCCCGGGGCCACAGGTCCTGGGCAGCCTCTTGGGCAGGGTAGTGCCAGCCCTGGGCTGCGTCCCACGGAGCCCTGGGCTTCCTCTCACGGCCACCAGAGCCAGGCCTCGGTGGCCCACGGAGGTCAGAGCCAAGGCTGCTGTGCTCCTGGGATCGGGGCTCCCAACCGAGGGACCTCGCCACTGGCCTCCAGGGTCAAGGCCACACGGCCCGGCCCTGGACTCAGCGTGGCGGGACTTCTCACCGCGCGCCCCTCCCTGGGCCAGGAACAGGGCGCCCACTGGCGGGGAGAGGAACCCGATCCGGGGCCCAGCTGCGCTTCTCATGTAGCCCGGCCTCCGTGCCAGCCGCCTCCTCCGCAAAGACGCTGCCGGTGGTAAGCGATCTTCGCTGCCTGGGAAGAAAGAGAAAACAGCACCGTAAACACGCACGTCTCCCTGGCTCGGCTGGAACTGCGTTTGGAGAACATCCCCGGGTTCAGAGGTCATCCCTCGGGGCGTCTGTCAGAGATGCCGGCTCAGTGGTCCCCAGGCCAACCTGGTATGAAAACTCAGATTATCCTCGGGAAGGGTCTGCCTAGGATGTGTAGACACCGCCCGGCATCCGAGCTCCTCTGTTGGCGCAGAACAGCCGGCACTGCTGCGAGTTACGCCAACACGTCAGCAAGCGCGTTGGAGGCACAACGTCGGCAGCTCCTGCCGAGCCTCCAGCACTCCTGCCTGGTGGTCTTTTAAGGCGCATCACCACTTCCGTCCCGGACTGGTCTGGAAGGCAACCGATCTGAAGCCGACTGCCTCCGCACTCCCCCAAATGAGATCCACTCGCCGAATCTGGCTACTCTTAACGCGTCCGTGTGGCTTCGTTATCTGAGTTACCCATGTCCCCGGCACACCTGCGGACCGTGGAAAGCCGGCAGACACAATCTGTGCCCATCTATTCGTCTCGCAGGGAACTACAGGAGGCCCTGCTTGCTGTGTTCTCCAAAGCAGGGGCCGTGTTCCCTTCCCAGCTATGCGAGAGGGATAGAAACAATGAAAATCGCTGATACCTCTCAGACGCATGATGCCACAGCAGTTGGAGAGCGTAGGCTCTGGCACCTCGTGGCCTGGTTCAAACCTGGTTGTGCCGTTGCTGGTTCTGTGACCTTCCACAAGTTACTCAGCCTCTCTGTGCCTCAGTTTGCTTATCAGTCAAATGGAAATATCCACAGTACCTCTCTCCTAGGGTGGTTGCGAGCATGAAACTAAATGAGTTACGACAGGCAGGCAGCTCAGAACAGTGCCTGGCATTCATAATAAGCGTGATTAAAGTGTTAGTTACTATTTTAACATTTTAAAGCACCCCGTTACTCATGATGTGTCTTCACCCACATTAATTTCCTTTGCTCCCTACCAAGGTCATGTGAATCAACCAGACCAGGAATTATAACTTTCCTTTTATCATTAAGGAAACTGAGGCTCAGAGAAATTAAACAGCTGCAAGCGGCCGAGTGACCAGGGCCAAAGTCTCCTGACTCAGCCCACGCAGTGCTCTCACTTTGGGGCCCTGCCGCACCTCAGATGAGACTGGACGGGAAGGGTAAAAGCGGGAGAAGACAGCATGAAGCACAGCTGTATACATACACAGGCTGTGGCAAGAAGCAGAATACAGATCCCTGCGGGTCCACGCATCTCTCCCCACCTCCCACAACACAGATGCTCCCAGCATCCTTGTCACGGTAAACAGACAGCACTGGGCGTCTAGGGTACCACTGTGTTACGATCATGCCCTGCATTTAAGTTGCTTGATAAATGGTGAATGAATGAATGGATGCATGGATATATGGAGGGAAGGTAGAACAGATGCATGGCTGGATGCATGGCTGGATGCATGGACGGACGGACAGACTGGGGCCCATGTAAGCCCTAAACACACGCTCTTTCTGTACCCTTTGCCTCAAAGTGTATCACTCAGGATGACAATCTGAAATAACAAGAAGTCAGAAGGAAGAATTTTCTTTTTTCTTCATTTATTTTTCTTTTCTTCCATGCAAAGTTGTAATTAGTAGAAAAGGACATATGGAAAGTGTATAGAAAATGTACAAAGGGATCATTAATAGGCCAAATTGGACCACTCACTAGGATGGCTACTAGCTACTACTACTACTACACACACACACACACACACACACACACACACAGACACACACACAGAAAATAACAAGTGTTGATAAGGATGTGGAAAAATGACACCAGTGTGCACTATTAGGTGGAAATATTAAATGGTATAGCTGAAAAGAGTATGAAAATTCCTCAAAAAATTAAAAATAGAATTACTACACGGTCCGGCAATTCCACTTGTTGGTATATACCCAAAAGAACTGAAATCACGTCTCAAAGAGATATTTGTACAGCCGTGTTCACTAGTGGCATTATTCACTATAGACAAATATGGAAGCAACCCAAGTATCCCTCAATGAATGGATGGAGAAAACATGGTCTATCCATAGTGGGAAATTACTCAGCCTTATAAAGGAAGGAAATTCTGACACCGGCTGCAACATGGGTGAACCTCAATCCTGAGGACAAGATGCTAAGTGAAATAAGCCAGTCACACAACAACAAATATAGTTTGATTCCACTCATCTGAGGTCCCTAGAGGAGTCAAATTCATAGAGACAGAAAGTAGGAAGACGGTTGCCAGGGGCCAGAGGCAGGCAGTGTGCTGGAGGGGCAGCGGGGACAGAGCTTCAGTTCGGGGACATGAGAAGGTTCTGTGGATGGACGGTGGTGACGGCTGCACACAGTGTGGATGTAATTAATGCCACTGAACTGTACACTTACAGATGGCTAAGAGGGTAATTCTATTTTATATGTATTTTACCACAATAAAAATAAAATTAAATAGACCAAATGGCATCACCATGCTCTCTGGTCCCAAGGAGACCCGTCCCTTCCCTCAGGGCTCTCGCGCGCGCACCAATTGGCAGTCGGCGCAGAGCTGCAGGGGCTCAGGACAGGGCGAAGGGAGGCCTAGAAGGTCTACCTCTCCTCTGCCTGTAGAACAGGCAAAACAGTTTTGCAAGAACAAGGAATCCAAAAGGAAGTAGAGAGAACACTGAATTCTGGCTTCAGTTACCAAAGGAAAACAATCCAGCAATTTCATATCTTGAGAACAAAGTCCTGTGACATCTATATTGTCTTTTGGCTTAAAGAGACCTTTAACTAATTTTTTTTTTAATACAAGTCCAATCACCCAAATAACCCTTCTGAAGTTAAAAAGCAATGCTAAGTGGAAAATAATTTGCTTGAAATTTCATTTCTTTTCAAATGCCTCTGGGCCCTTGGGCCTGAGTAGCCCTTCGTAAAGCCACTCAACTAAGGGTCCGAAGTCTCCCCAGGCCAGGTCCAGCTGCCACGCCAAGCAGTTCCCGGAGGGGAGCCCGTGTTCCTGGGGGTGGGAGGAGTTTCTGGTAAGATGCTGTCAGGACACAGTGAGAGACAGCGGTCGGGAATGGGGGTGGCCCACCTGTGCCCCACTCCAGGTGTGAGCCTTCCAGAAGGTGGCCTCGGAAACAAAGACTGTCACACACTATCAATCCTCACCCTCCAGAGAGGGCAGAGGAGCTGACAGAGTCGGATCCGGAGGGCACCCCTGGAATGAGCTAGAACGATTAGAAGAAACCCAGATGGGGCGCAAAGCTGGTCTGAAATCTCTAGGGAAAACCCCAGTTCCCCATAACCAAAGTCCCCCTTTCCACTTTTTTTTTAATTTTTATTTTTTGAGGAAGTTTATGATGTCCCTCTAGCCAGAACCCAATTGTTACTTATATATCCTGCCTGCAATCTGAACCTGAAATCCAAGCCCTGCCTTCACACCTGGCATTTGAGAAAGGGTTATGATGCATTCAGAGCTTGAGAGGAAGATTCCTTCCTGACAACTTGCTGCAGTCAGCTCTGGGAACAGAGGTTCGAGGGTACAGGAAGTCAACCACGGCAAGACGAGGGAAGGCCCAGAAACCAGCCGTGCCCTTTGTTCTTTGTAAAACCCAGAGATGGCTCCATTCTGTCCGTCCGGCCCCAGAAAGGCTGGGGTGGAGACAAAGCTTCAGGCAGCCTTCTCCATCTCGTGCCGCCCACTCTCCATAACAGGTTCTAGGGAGGGGAGCGCATCCCCATCGTGCGGACCTGCAGGTCCCTATTTATGTGGGATCCCCACTCCACGCCCATCCAGCCCAGTGAGCTCTGAGATTGAAGGGAAGTGAAAGACAGGGGCTTCGACTAAACCCAGATGTCAAAGGGCTTCCATATACAGTCTGGATAAGGTACCTAGGAGCGCCTACTTACATAACTTATGGGAAAAATTGGAGAAAGCCGATGTTACCAGCCAGGCCAGCAAGAATCCTGTCTGCCCTGCCTCGAATGCTCTCCCTTCATCCCTCCAAATCCCCCCCATCCTCCAGCCCCTTCCCCAACAACCACTTCGTCCAGATCACCCAGCTCCCAGTCCTTCGCCATGAGGCCACACCTACTCCCCTCCCCAATTTATTAACACCCAGCACTGTCAGTTATCTTCTTTGCTGTATATAAACTGTCCCCAACTTATGCTACTTATAAGCTTCCTGAAGTCCTTACAATTCCCCCGAAAATTCTAGTATACAGAGAAGGCATCAATATACGTCAGTCAGATCATACTCATTTTTGAAGAGGCAATCTCAAATATGCAATTTTTAAAAAAATGATACTCATGAAATTACTCAGAAGATCTTAAAACCAAGCCCCGAAGCTAAAATCTACACAAAACGCTCATGTGGGCTTGGGCAAGTCCCTCAGTGACTCTAAGGCCCCGTGGGGAAAGCACATCTGCCTTGGGAAGCGTAATCATAGGGACCCGGAGGCCGCAGCTGAGAACGCATAAAATATTTAGAGAAAAGCAAACACACAAACGCTTTACAAAATGTGACCTGGGGATAAATGTACAGTGGAAACATGAATGAACTTATTGTTTGCATGGAAGGAATTTTAATCCTGTTTGTCATGGTCGGGGCATACACTTTTGTAAAACGTTCAGATGAACCAAAGGTTCTGAGTCATAGAGAAACCACACGTCCCTGTGGATTAACTTGTTTTCCAAGAACCAGAACCCAATCAGATACACTAAGCACAAACACCCGACTGAGCAACTGAGCCCATGCTCATCTCTCTCCAATAGTTCAGAGAGCGCCTGGGGATTCGGAAGTGCCTTCAGGTCACTGTAAGAAGCATCTCGTGAGCAAGACAAGTGCAGGTGCGAAATAAATCAAGCTTCACCACGTTTCCCTTTTAACTGTGTGATGCACATCAACAAAACCGGTCCTCCTTGAACACGGGATGCTGGGTGGGGGTTCAGGCAAGGGCAGGACGCCGCCCCCGCCCCCAGACTGCTCATGATCCAGCAGGGGATGTAAGTCGTGCACAAAACTTGTCGCGGATGGAATGGCTACTGAACCACAGAGGAAGGAGAATTCAATTTGAAGTTAAATGAGTGGCTCGCCTCGTTGGCTCAGTCCATTAAGCTGACATTTCTCTGACCTTCAGCAAAGCAGAGGACTCCCTGAGCCCCAGAGGGTCCCCCAATGTATTTGCCACCCCAAAACTCACCTCCTGGGGTTGAAGGGAAGGATGGGGTGAACGCGGACCATGCCAGGGGGGCTCAGCATGACTCTCACAGCCAACTTGGGCCCGACAGCTCCCTGCCAGCCGGACCAGAACTTTCTTGCTTGTGAGACCTCCTTCCTTCCATCCCGGGGTCCTCGGCAGGCTCTCCTGCCCCCTCCCTTACCCTTCAGTGGCATCTCCCTCAACCTCTGCCAGGTCTCTGGGACTTCCCTGGCGGTCCAGTGGTTGAGACTCTGTGCTTTCACTGCGGGGGGGGGGGGGGGGGCGGGGGGGCACGGGTTCGATCCCAGGTCAGGGAGCTAAGATCCCACATGCCGCGGGGAAGCATGGCCAAAAACAATTAATTAATTAGAGAAAAACAAAAAACCTCTCCCATGTCTCGCCCCCTCTCGGCCTCTGCCTCTCAGAGGACCCAAACCCTGTCCTAGAGGAAGCACGGTGAGTGATCGCAGGGGACCTGCCCTCCTGGGGCTGGCCATCCTGGGGGCGGGGCAGGGGGCAGGTGGCGATCACGCAACCACACGGATGAACACGGATGGGGAGGGGGACGGACAGATCGGTGGTGGCCAGGCACAGGGGACAGGGCCCCTGGCTTTGTCAGGCGGGGCCTTGGAGTGGCATTTGGCTGAGACCCGACAGGTGAGCGGGAGGTATAGGGAGGTCCTGGGGGAGGCCGCTGGGAACAGTCTGAGAGAGGAAGGAACGGGCTTGTCGACATCTCGAATTCACAAGCTGACACCCTCCATCCCCTTGAAAGGCAGGCTGCTCCCCAGACATGATTACTCATCGGCTGCCCTGGGCGAGCAGAGCCCCTTCACCCTGATCTAGCATCACCGTCATCTTCCAAGCCGCGTGCGCTGCAGGTACACACGCCAACAGGTGTGCAGGCTTGGGGCCCCTGTAAGAGCAAAGCTCTGTCCTCCCGTCAGCCTCCTGGTCACCCAAAGACCAGGAGCTTTGACTCCAGGGCTGCTGACATCACTTATGACAGTCTTGCCGTTGGAAGGGCTGAACTGCGATTTAATTGGCTACAGCGTCAGCCCTGAGTCAATGAAACTGAACAGACTCTTCTGCTTGGAACACAAACCAGAACAATATGCTCAAAGTATGAAGAAAAAAACAACAGCATAATCTGGTCAGGGGGAGGGGGACAGGACGCAGGAGGGATTTCAAGGGTAACGTTCCACTTCTCAAGCTGGGTGGTGGTTACATGGGTGCTGACTGTGTTACCATTCTCCAACGGTATATGCAAGCCTATGTATAATTATACAGGAGACACATATATATAAGTTTTATAACTGTGAGATATTCTATGCCAGTTTTTCAAAGCTGCGGTCCCTGCACGAAGGCAGAAATACCCAGAAGCAGGCACAGACCAGACTGTGAGCAACCCCACACGGGAGGCGGGGGGAGGCTCAGGGAGGAGGTGCCCCTGGAGGTGAACTGAAAGGATGAGGTTACGGAAGCCAAAAAGGAGGGTGAGGCTGTGTGCAGGCCCGGAGGGCTTCCAGGTGGAGGCGGGGTGAGGCAGGGCCCTGCGCTGGAGCGAAGAGGGTGGGAAGCTCACCGTGTGCGAGCAGAATAGGCAGGAGAGTGGACAATGCCATCCAGGGAGGAATATTCTGGAAGAAGAGGAGGGCTCGGGAAAGAAAGAACCAGAAGGGACCCAAGGAAGCCACTGGTGATTCCAGGAGGCGTTGGGTGAGGGACATGCAGCCCCTGTGTCCAGCCCCGTCCTCGGCTCTAGCTCTGCAGCTGAAACGCTGAAACTTTGGATCCGTGGTTCCCAAACGAGGCTGCACATTAGAGTCACTTTTAAATGTCATCTTTTAAACATTCCACAGTCCAGGCCACACTCCAGGCAGATGACATCACACAGGTGGGGAGGGGGACTCAGACCTGGGTCCTGGGGATGCTCCCCTGCTGATTCCATGGGCAGCAGGGCTGGGAGCCTCTGCTTTAGGGGGGAGTCCTGTGTAACCTCCTAGCACACTTGGATTTCAAGCCCATCGTAAACTTAACAGTCACAGCACTGCAGACCGTGTCTCTCTGCAGAATCTTCCTCTTTCATTTCGTGAAATGTGGCTATAGCTGCCGACTGCTACACGTGGACAGAGTCTGCTCTGTATGTAAAACTTGTCCCCATACGTCTGTTCTAAGTCTTCTCCCCACACGGGGTTTCCGCTTTGGATCAGACAATGGGAGCCCTGGGTCCCACGACGTGACCGCCCATGCGGAAGAGGCAGGAGGCCGGCAGCTGCTGGGCAATGTCTCACTTTCCCAGCCGGCAGTCTCCTGACTCAGGGCCCAATCGTGGCTCAACATTCAGCCCACTTCGGTGTTTAAGGGTCGCAACCCACACATGCAACATGCAGTGTGGGATCCTGGACTGGATACAGGAACAACAAAAGGAGATTGGTGGGTGAAACTCCAATAAAATCTGTAGTTTAGTTCATTGTACCAATGTTAATTTTTTAGTTTGAATGACCCTACTATGACCCTACCATGATTTTATATATATATAAAATCATATATATAAAGCTTTTAGCATGGGGAAGCTGGATGAAGGGAATTCTGTGTTATCTTTGCAACTTGTCTATAAATCTGCAAGTATTCCAAAATAAAAAGTTTATTTAAAAAGCACATATGCGCACATACACACGATTCATGGACCTGTATTTTGCAGTAGGAAACGGTATGGGCTCTGGAGACAGATTACCTGAGTTTCAAATTTAGCTCTGCCACTTCCGAGTGAGTGTTGTTGGGTTACTTGCCTCTCTGCTGCTTGCACTGTCTGGTCTGTCACCTGGGACTCTACCTCATGGCATTGCTGGGAGGGTGGAGAAGGTTATGAATTTGTCTACCGTGCCTGGCACAGAGTAACCATTCAAAAACTATCTTTATTTGCAATTCAGGCATAGAGCAAAGACAAGAACATCATCCTAAAACCAAGGCACCTGGACATGGCCACCTGTAGGCAGGGTTCAAGGCAAAGCTAAACCCGAGAGGCCTCAGCTCTGACTGTAAGCTGTTTTCTGTACTGAGGAGGCTCCTGGGGGACAACACACACACACACACACACACACACACACACACACAGACAGCATCCAGTGTGGTGTCTCTGGACACTCAACCCATACACATACACACACACACACACACACACACACACACACAGAGCATCCAGTGTGGTGTCTCTGGACACTCAACCCATGCTCTGTTGTTGGCCAATCCCTGCCCAACTCTCGGATCCAATTTCCTGAGCTGTTTTCTTTCCTATTTCCCCCTGGATCTCCTTCCTCCACTTGAAACAGGTCGTTGAGGAATTTAGCAGTTAGAGACTCATAAACCCCGCGAAAGGGCTTGCTCTGAAATCACTGAGCAGCCTCTCTCCGTGGTGCTATTAATTCTCATAAACGATTGCCTTTTTCTTTCCATGTAAAGTGCTACTCAAAATCTGATCACCACCTGAACTCCCTCAAGAGTGCTGTTAGCTACAGATGGGTGTCTCTAATGAATTTTTTAACTGCTGCCCTAATAAAATATGGATGAACCAGAAGGAGCCCTCTCTGCAGCTGTTATTTCAAAACAACTTAAGTTTCTGCTCTTATTTTTGCAGCAAAGAGCTGCAAGCTCTCACATCCACCCTAACAAAAGAGAGCTTTGCTCGGGCTAGTCATCTGTAAAGTTCAGTTACCTTTTTAATGCCGTATATTTTATGCATGGGCTTATTTTCAAAGCCTTCTAAATGCCCCGCTTTGCATGCCAAATTTGAGATGTGTTTATTAAAAAATGATCTTAAGTTGTCAGTACTTCACACATAAGGAGTACCCTAGGGACCAGGCTGTCTTTCAGGGAAGTCCCTACATGGCACTAAATTTTTATAATACTCAGAATTTAAGCCCACATCAAAGGTTTGTGCCACTTTAAAATGCCTGACCTTAAAAATGATACAATTATCGCATTGCAAATGTCTGCCCTATGATCCTACTAGAAAACAAGAGGAAATTTGGGGATCTTTTTTTCTTCATTCCAATATTGGATCGTGGTGCACTGGTGTGAAGAAATAAGACAGAAACTGGCATTAAATAATTCCTAGCTTATAAAGATGCTCTAAGCAGCTATGAGCGTGGGGATGGGTACTGAGGGTGACCTGTCCCTTAACTGGTCTCAGATGTAAGGAAACATTTTATAACAGAATATGATTGTCCTTTGTCTACACTTGAGGATTCTTCCTTCATAAAACTTTTCCGGTCTCACTTCAGATTGAGATACTATATATAGCTTCCACGTTTTAAGAGCCCATCTCTCCATCCAGAAAGCTCAAATCTTTCCCATTGATTCAAACACCATTAGTGTTTTGAGTTGATGAAAACTAGGCATAGGCTGGACTGGACTTAGCCTTTGCACCACCTACAAAGAAGGGGTTTGTTGAAACAGTCCTACTTTCTGGAAGATGACAGTGGAGAATACTTAGGATGTTTAAGAGAGCAAACTGTTTTCAAGTACCCATCTCCATTCATACAGCGCAAACTAATTATACAGAAATCTTGTCTCTTCTCGCTTTTATAGTGCCTCTTCACTCTGGAATCATCTTGAACAAAGCAATACATTTTACTGTGAAGACCAATTCTCCACAGATGCTTTGATGCTTAAATATCTGAAGTACACTTTGGTTATATCAATATGTTTCCACACTGTGGAAAGCAACTAAACATCCTCACTGAATTCCTTTGGAAAGCTTTTGTTCTCAAAGTGGCATATTTAGTGATTTTTTTTTTTTTTTATGAAGATGAGATGCTAGTGTCTTCACCAGCCACTACTATCAGAAGGGCATCACAGAAGCTCTCAGATCAGGACCATCTGCCAGAGAAGGCAAAGAGCTAGAGGTGCGGGCCGCTCCCCTGAGGGCTGGCATTCACAGTGTGGTGATGACACACTCAGATATCACAGCCGGGCCCAGGCCAGCACTGAGCTAGGTCACCAGGGGAAATCAGTCCTGCAGGCCAGGCTTCCCAGGGAGGTGCCATGTGCGTTGAGGGATGCAAAGTCCCGGCGGGCGCACGTGGGAATTCAAGCCACCCACTGGGACCCAGCCCTACAATCAACCATCTCTAGAAAAGAAACTAAGGCTCAGCATCCCAGGGGTGACAGGACTTGAAGGAAGGAGAATGACCTTCTCAAGAGAGTCTGAACCTACCTCTGCCCCTCAGAGCTCCTTGGCTTGTCAATGTAAACCTTCTCCGGGCTCGGTTTTCTCCCCTGGGTAGTGTTAACAATCTCCTCCTTGCAAGCGGGGAGCCCTAGCATCTTCCTTCAGATTAGACCCATACAGTGTGTGAGATGTCAGTTTTGTATTCCAGGCCTGCCTTCCTGAGACTGTGGTCAAGTCACCTTGAGGGCACAGTGTCTACGGACAAGCCCTGCGTTCCCTCCAGAGATGACTAATGTCCTCTGTTAGATATGAGATCACCAGTTCAAGACTCAGAGAGCGGGTCTGGCACCACAAACAAGAGCTGGATTCTGCTGGCTCCCATCTGAGGGATCCAAGAACATTACTTAGCCCTTCTGTGCCTCAGTTTACTTGTGTATAAAACGGGCATAACCCCCATACCTTGAAGGACTGTTCTCAGGATATGATAAAATCACTAATGGGTATTTTCAAAAGCCCATCAGAGCTTATGATAAGCGGTGATATGGGCTCAGAAAATTAGCTTCTTTCCCCAAGTTCTTCTGGGCACCTAAGTCATCACTGTATTCTAATAACACCTTACAATTTTCCTAGATAGTGTTATTCAATGTTATCCAACAGTCTGCTTCGGAGTTAGTTTTGTGTTAGGTTTTTTTTCTCTTCCTGTCTTCCTAATAGGGTCTTCCCTATTAGGAAAGAGAAAATAAATGGGTGACCATAAAAGCACAGAAGTCCACGGAGATTTCCAAACTATCAGAAAAATATCAGACAAACTGTAAGCAATTTCCGACAAATAGAAGAAACTCCTGAAGATTTTAGTTGATCTATATTTTCTCCCAGAGCTACAGAAACCCATGCCACGTACATGCCTCAACCAGCCATTGCTTTAAAAATCTTCTCATTTTCCTTAAGGGAACAGATAAGGGGAAGAATGACAGTTCACACTTTTTTCTGAACACTCAGAAAGTGTTTGGTCTCCCTCTCTCTTTTTATTTACCTTTTTGGTCTTTAGGCTATTTTTCTCAACTTCCAGCAAAATCAAAAGGCCGATTCCTTTTTCAAAAAACGTGTTTAATAGCAAAAACAAACTAGATGAGTCTGTTTTTCTCTAGAATGGGTTTTAAAACTTGAGTTAACTCTCACTAAGGGAATAGAGCTTCCTCTGTACACAGAGTATTTTGAAACAAATGAGGCAATCCTGGGTAATAAATTGGATTTAATTCACTTATTATACTAAAGGAATGTGAAAATGAGATCGGGCAATGGCTGAGGTGTTCTTTGAGAAATCTGGGAGAACAGGAGAAGGTCGAGAGACTGGAAACACACAAGCATGCTGCTGGGTTCTAAAAAGGGAAGCAGATCATTCCTGCAAATTGAAGCCCAGCGATTTCAGATGAGCTGCCGAAGATTGGTAACAGGGTTGTTTGTGAGCACTTACTAATGGAGAGAGCCTACATGGATTTATTAACAGTAAATCATGTCCAGGACTTCCCTGGTGGCGCAGTGGTTAAGAATCCGCCTGCCAATGCAGGGGACACGGGTTCGAGCCCTGGTCCGGGAAGATCCCACGTGCCGCGGAGCAACTAAGCCCGTGCGCCACAGCTGCTGAGCCTGTGCTCTAGAGCCTGCGAGCCACAACTACTGAGCCCACGTGCCACAACTACTGAAGCCACACACCTAGAGCCCGTGCTCTGCAACAAAAGAAGCCACTGCAATGAGAAGCCCATGCACCGCAATGAAGAGTAGCCCCCGCTCGCCACAACTAGAGAAAGCACGCGCGCAGCAACGAAGACCCAATGCAGCCAAAAATAAGTAAAGAAAATAAATAAATTTCTTTTTTAAAAAAGAAAGTAGAGAGAGATCAGCCAAGATGGCGAATTAGAAGGACCCTGAGCTCACCTTCTCTCACGGGCACACCAAAATCACAGCTACTTACAGGAAAACCATCGATGAAAAAGACCAGAACCTACCAGAAAAGCTCTTCCACAATGGAAGACATAAAGAAGGAACCACGACAAGACAGCCATGGAAGGGCAGACTCACGATATAGTCAGGTCCCCCCGGGTGGGCGACACACAAGCTGGAGAATAATTACAACTGCAGAGCTTCTCCCAAAGGAGTGAGGGGTCTGAGCCCCACGTCAGGCTCCTAAGCCCAAGGGTCCTGCACCAGGAAGATGAGCCCCCAGAGCATTTGGCCAGCAAGGCATACTTTCCAGAGTCCCAGAGGGCTGAGGGAATAGAGACCCCGCTCTTAAAGGGTTCACACAAAATCTCGCATGCTCTGAGTCCCAGGGAAGGAGCCATGAATTGAGGGGAGCCTGGGTCAGACCTACCTGCTGATCTCGGAGAGTCTCCTGGAGAGGCCGGAGGCAACTGCAGCTCACCCTGGGGACATAGACACCAGTGGCAGGTGTTTGGGGGAGCTCATTCTACCACGTGGACACTGGGCTGGCAACGGCCTCTGTGGAATCCTCCCTCCAGCTATTAGCCCCAGGACCCAGCCCTGCCCTGGCCCAACAGCCTGTAGGCGTCAGGGCTGGGGTGCCTCAGGTCAAGCAACTAACTGGGTGGGGACACAGCCCTGCTTACCAGCAGACAGGCTGCCTTAAGACTCCCTGAGCCCACAGACCCCTCTGGACATGGCCCTGTCCACCAGAAGGCCCAGGACCCAGCCCCACCCACCAGTGAGCAGGCACCCACCAGCTCCAGGGAGCCTGCTCTAGCCTCCAGAGCAGCCTTACCCACCAGGGGCAGACACCAGATGCAAGAAAACCCCAGTCCCAGAGCCTGCGGAAACAGCCCGCCCACCGGCAGGCCAGCTCCTACACTGGAACAGGCTGGGCCCTGGCCCTGCCCACTAGCATGACACCCCAGCCCCTGCACCCAACTGTGCAGTAACTGGCCCCCAAACACCAGCAATCCAACACCACCTCAGGGACCCATGGGCCCTACAATCAGACTCAAGACTAGCTCTGCCTACCAGCAGACCAGCACCGACCCCAGGACCTGGCTTCACCCACCAATGAAGGAACAACAGCCCCGGAGTCTCCAGGACCCTGACTCTGACCATCAGTGAGCCAGCAATGGCCCTGGGCCCCCAGGGTTTGGCAGTCAGCCACCCCATGACTGGCCCCTGCCAACCAGTGGTCTGCCACCTCCACACAAAGCAGGGCCTGGCAACCAACCAGACTGGGGGCCAACCAAGCCTGCCAGACCACCCACACAGCTCCCCACAACCGAAGGACCCAAGCAGCCCTCATACAGGGAACCCCTAGAGCATACAGCTTGGGTGACAAGAAGGGAATGTGCTGCTGGGTCACATGGGATATCTCCTACAGCAGGCCACTTCTCCAAGGTTGGTAAACATAACCAACCTACCAGATATGCAAAAATAAAAACATCAAGTTAGGGAAAATAAGGCAACAGAGGAACATGTTCCACAAAAGATAAATGCCCAGAAGAAGCATGAAGTGAAGTGGAGATAGGCAATCTACCCAAGAGTTCAGGGTAATGATCATAAAGATGATCAAAGTACTTGGGAGAAGAATGGATTCACAGAGTAAGAAGTTAGAAGTTTTTAACAGAGTCAAAGTATAAAGAACAACCAAGCAGATATAAAGAATACAATAACCAAAATGAAAAATACATTAGAAGGAACCAACAGTATATTAAAGATACAGAAGAACGGATCAGTGAGCTGGAAGACAGAGCAGTGGGAATTACTGAGGCTGAACAGAAAAAAAGAAAAAAGAATGAAAAGAAAAGAGGGCGGTTTAAGAGAACTCTGGGACAACATCAAGCACACTAACATTCACATTATAGAACTCCCAGAAGGAGAAGAGAGAGAGAAAGGACCTGAGAAAATATTTGAAGACATAATAACTGAAAACTTCCCTAACCTGGGAAAAGAAAAAGTCACCCAAGTCCAGGAAGCACAGAGACTTCCATTCAGGATGAACCCCAAAGAGGAACACACCAAGACACACTGCACTTTAAATGGCTAAAATTAAACATAAAGAGAGAATATTAAAAGCAGCAAGGGAAAAGAAACAAATAATATACAAGGGAACTCCCATAAAGCTATCAGCTGATTTTTCAGCAGAAACTCTACAGACCAGAAGGAAGTGGCATGATATATTTAAAGTGATGAAAGGGAAAAATCTACAACCAAAAATACTCTACCCAGCAAGGCTCTCATTCAGATCTCCTGGAGAGATCAAAAGCTTTACAGACAAGCAAACGCTAAAAGACTTCAGCACCACCAAACCAGCTTTACAAGAAATGTTAAAGGAACTTCTCTAAATTAAAAAGAAAAGGTCACAACTAGAAACATGAACATTACAAAAGGAAAAAGCTCATCAGTAAAGGCAAACATACCGTAAAGTTACGAAATCATTCACGCACAAAGCTAGTAGGAAGGTTAAAAGACAAAAGTAGTAAAATCATCCATATCCACAATAAGCAGTTAAGGGATACAAAAAACCATTCAATGTAAAACATGATATTAAAAACAGTAACCTTAGCAGAAACTAACACACTATTATAAAGCAATTATACTCCAATAAAGATGTTTGAAAAAAAAAGTAACCATGATGGGAGGAGAGTACAAATGTAAAGTTGTTAAAAAGCATTTGAAATTAAGAGATCAGGAACTTAAAACAATTTTATATATATATATAATTATATATATGTATAATATAAAAATCATGGTAACCACAAACCAAAAATCTATAATAAATACATACACAAAAAAGAAAGAGAAATACAAACATAACACTAAAGATAGCTATCAAATCATAAGAGAACAAAAGAAGAAAGGAGCAGAAAATATCTACAAAAACAACCCCATACATATCAATAATTACCTTAAATGTAAATGGACTAAATGCTGCAACCAAAAGACAAAGAGTTGCTGAATGGATACAAAAACAAGACTTATGTGTATGCTGCCTACAAGACACTCACGTCAGATCTAAAGACACACACAGACACAGAGTGAAGGAATGGAAATGCAAATGGAAATGGAATGAAAGTTTCATGCAAATGGAAATCAAAAGAAAGCCAGGGTAGCAATACTTATGTCAGACAAAATGGACTTTAGAATAAAGATTGTTACAAGAGACAAAGAAAGGCATTACATAATGATCAAGGGATCAATCCAAGAAGATATAACAATTGTAAATATACATGTACATAGGAGCATCTAAATACATGAAGCAAATATTAATGGACATACAGGGAGAAATCAACAGTAACACAGTAGTAGTAGGAGACTTTAACACTCCACTAACATGAATGGTCAGATCATCCAGACAGAAAATCAATAAGGAAACACCAGCCTTAAAATACACATTAGACCAGATGGACTTAAATATATAGAAAACATTCCATCCAAAAGCAGCAGAATACATATTCTTTTCAAGTGCACATGGAATATGCCCCAGGGTAGATCACATGCTGGTCACAAAACAAGCCTGGTAAATATAAGAAAACTGAAATCACATCAAGCATTTTTTCCAACCACAATGTTATGAGACTAGAAATCAACTACAAAAAAAAAAAACTGCAAAAAACACAAACACATGGAAGCTAAACAATATGCTACTAAACATATCCCAGGAATGCAAGGATTCTTCAATATACACAAATCAATCAACGTGATACACCATATCAACAAACTGAAGGAGAAAAACCATATGATCATCTCAATAGATGCAGAGAAAGCTTTTGACAAAATTCAACACCCATTTATGATAAAAACCCTGCAGAAAGTAGGCATAGAAGGAACTTTCCTCAACATAATAAAGGCCATATATGACAAACCCACAGCCAGCATTTGTTCTCAATGGTGAAAAACTGAAACCATTTCCACTAAGATCAGGAACAAGACAAGGTTGCCCACTCTCACCACTCTTATTCAACATAGTTTTGGAAGTTCTAGCCACAGCAATCAGAGAAGAAAAAGAAATAAAAGGAATCCAAATCAGAAAAGAAGAAGTTAAGCTGTCACTGTTTGCAGATGACATGATACTATACATAGAGAATCCTAAGGATGCTACCAGAAAACTATTAGAGTTAAAACTGGACAGCTACCTGTAAAAGTATGAAATTAGAACACTCCCTAACACCACACACAAAAATAAACTCAAAATGGGTTAAAGACCTAAATGTAAGGCCAGACACTATCAAACTCTTAGAGGAAAACGTAGGCAGAACACTCTATGACATAAATCACAGCAAGATCCTTTTTGACCCATCTCCTAGAGAAATGGAAATAAAAACAAAAACAAACAAATGGGACCTAATGAAACTTAAAAGCTTTTGCACAGCAAAGGATACCATAAACAAGACCAAAAGACAACCCTCAGAATGGGAGAAAATAGTTGCAAATAAAGCAGCTGACAAAGGATTAATATCCAAAATTTATAAGCAACTCAGGCAGCTCAATAAAAAAAACAAACAACCCAATCCAAAAATGGGCAGAAGAACTAAATAGACATTTCTCCAAAGAAGATATACAGATTGCCAACAAACACATGAAAGAATGCTCAACATCATTAATCATTAGAGAAATGCAAATCAAAACTACAATGAGATATCATCTCACACCGGTCAGAATGGCCATACTCAAAAACTCTAGAAACAATAAATGCTGGAGAGGATGTGGAGAAAAAGGAACGCTCTTGTACTGCTGGTGGGAATGTAAATTGATACAGCCACTATGGAGAACAGTGTGGAGGTTCTTTCCTTAAAAAACTACAAATAGAGCTACCATGTGACCCCGCAATCCCACGACTGGGCATGTACCCTGAGAAAACCATAATTCAAAAAGAGTCATGTACCAAAATGTTCATTGCAGCTCTATTTACGATAGCCAGGACATGGAAGCAACCGAAGTGTCCATCGACAGATGAATGGATAAGGAAGATGTGGCACATATGTACAATGGAATATTTCTCAGCCATAAAAAGAAATGAAACTGAGTTATTTGTAATGAGGTGGATAGACCTGGAGTCTGTCATACAGAGTGAAGTAAGTCAGAAGGAGAAAAACAAATACCATATGCTAACACATATATATGGAATCTAAGAAAAAAAATGTCATGAAGAGATTAGTGGTAGGACGGGAATAAAACACAGACCTACTAGAGCACGGACTTGAGGATATGGGGAGGGGGAAGGGTAAGCTGTGACGAAGTGAGAGAGTGGCATGGACATATATACACTACCAAATGTAAATTAGATAGCTAGTGGGAAGCAGCCGCATAGCACAGGGAGATCACCTCTGCGCTTTGTGACCACCTAGAGGGGTGGGGTAGGGAGGGTGGGAGGGAGGGAGACGCAAGAGGGAAGACATATGGGAACATATGTATATGTATAACTGATTCAGTTTGTTGTAAAGCAGAAACTAACATGCCATTGTAAAACAGTTATACTCCAATAAAGATGTTATTTAAAAAAAAAAAAAAAGGTGTGCTTCAAATAAACCAACCAATCAGCCAACAAACAAACCAGGACAAGAAAGTCAAACCGACAGGGACCGGCCCACTAGTTAGGGGACAACGGTAACAGATAAGAGAGAAGACAGGGTAGGATTACACAGCTCCAAGTTTCAGCCTCATCTCTATTAAAGAAAATGATCTTCAGAGTGGAAAGGATAGTGGTATAGCATAGTTCAGGAGGAAGTGAAGCTCAAGAGAGGCGAAAAGATAGAAAGAGACGGCTTCCCTGGTGGCGCAGTGGTTGAGAGTCCACCTGCCGACGCAAGGGACACGGGTTCGTGCCCCCGTCCCACATGCCGCGGAGCAGCTGCGCCTGTGGGCCATCGCTGCTGGGACTGCGCATCCGGAGCCTGTGCTCCGCGACAGTGAGAGGACCACATACAGCAAAAAAAAAAAAAAAAAAGATAGAAAGAGAACACCTACCCCTTCAAGTGAGTTCATGTCCCCAAATGAGGTCAGATAAATTATGATCCAGCCCTAGAGGAACTCATGGACGTGACCACAGAAACGTATTCATGGGCTCTGAGAAATCCTGGGCCTACCAAGCACAAGTGTTCTGGTTCCAAGAAGGAAAAATGTAGAATCTAAGAGCCATAGAGTGGTCAGCCAGATATATATCCTATAATAGATACAATTCTAAATGAATGCCTAAAGAACTATGTTAGGAGCAAAGAAATCCAGCAACCTCAGGGGCAAGAGAAGGGAACAAAGACAAGTTAATTGCATGTCCGGGAAGCCCACTGAAATAAACAAAGAAGAAGATGTTGGGGAGAAAACTTTATTGACAACGCATGATCACATGCCGTATCCATTTAAGATGCCCGCATAAGGTGCCTATATATTATTTGTGCCAGGCACTGTTATCATCACTTTACAAATATTAATTCATTTCATTCTCATAACAGCCCTATTACTCGCCTCTTTCTACAGATGAGGAAAACCGGGAAATCGAGAGGTTAAGTAACTGGCCCAGACTCACTTGGCTGGTAGCTGGCAAAGCAGGAATGAAAACACAGGCAGTGTGCTCCAGGGCTATATGCTGCTTCTCAAAACTGTGAGGAATATTCTCCTAACACTGTGAAATGTGGATGAAATTAATAGCAGACACCCAAATCAATACATTCCTCTCCAGTTCTTGAGAAGGAAAGAAGTGTTTTTCCAAGGTGTTTCACTCAGAAGAATGAAGAGGGCAGCCATGAGACGGAAAGAAGGCAGCTTGTGGCCCGCTGTTAATTTGAGAAACAGTAACATTACAATTTTTAGAACACAATACCTAGGATTTACCATAGGCCAGTGAATGCCTGCCTGGGTGTTCTGTTCAGTTCAGTTCTAAAACGAAGCCTTCTTGAGGTAGGAGGTAGACGGGCCCCTGGGCTGAGCAGCTGAAGCTCGTCAAGCAGAGTGAAGTGAAGCTCTGTGTTCCTTCGACACTCCCAGGACCAAGTGAATGGCGGGAGCTGAGCTCTGCCGGAGCAAAGAGATAAGATGTCCACATCTACCACTCCTGAGGTCAGGGAAACCTCCCTAAAGGCACATGCACAGGAAGGCTCCTCGGGGGTCACAAAGGGGGGAGTGCCACCCCATAACGGGTGATGTCAAACCCCCCACAGGCCTCTGCACTGGAATCCACCTTGGCAAAAAGATGCGCACGCATACCGGGCAGGGTCCTAGGGAAGAGGTCAGATGTGGGAAAGGAAGTGAGATAACTGGCCAGGGGAGAGCAAAGACCTGGAAGAACTGCCCCATATAAATGATTTAACCACCTCTTTACTGCGCTCCTCCTCATGAGAGAGGATGCCCACACCCTTTCTCTCTGGGTGTGTATTTCTGCCTTGCTTCTGTCTTAAATAAACTAACTGTTTCTCTGTGTGCTCTCCAACATGTTGTGCTGTGTCTCTAATAATAAACTTTATACCTGTTTTTACAGTTTTTGTCTGCTTGAAACACTCTTGCTTTCAAATGCGGCAAGAGCCAGGGTAACTTTGCTTCTAACCTTTATCCCCTGATGGACTACCAGCTAGGATGCCTGGTTTTCATCCAGGCTACTCAGGTTCAATTCCTGGGCAGGAAAATAAGGTGCTGCCTCAAGACCGTTCACTGTTATCTCTCCAAGAACAATCTCAGAAGCAGCAAGAAGTATAGTTTCAGCTGAAAACAGAGTCACTAACTTGGAATGTCAGCTTAAGAAAATGACAAAATGCAATAGAAAAGGTAAAGAAAAAATCAAAGAGAAGATGATATACATACAGGGTAACAAACATATGGATGATAGGTGTCCCTCAAGAAGAAAAAAGACATAGGGAACCAAAGTTACAATAGAAGAAAACGTCTATGGAATAAAAAGAATCTAAATCTATAGATTAAAGGTATATCCAGTATCCAGGAACAAATATGGAAATATTATGACCAACACCAGGATATCTGGTAAAATCACTTAACTGCAAAGAAAAAGTATGAATCCTATGTAAATCTCAGAGAAAACTCAAGTCACATATATAAAGGGCAAAATTCAAGCTGGCTTCCAAGGTAACATTCAATGCCAAGTGACACTGTCAATACTTTGGGGGTTGGGGTGGGGACACTCAAAAATTTTATACCCAGCCAAGTTGCCAAACATTATAAAGAGAACAAAAAGTTGTTATTCAATATGCATGGATGTTGGACAGTGTAACAGCCATGGACCTTCTTGATAAAAACCTCTGGATGGTAAAATCCAGACAGCCAAGAGATAAACCAAGGTACAGGACCCAGAAATGGAAGATCCTTTTAGGAAAGGACTACCAGGGAGCACCAGATCCTTTTAAATAAAGCACCAAGGCTAGACAACTATGAAAAGTATTGATATAGAATAGAATGTAAATGTTATAATGGGGACAATATAAAGTAATAATACAACTTATGAAAGAACAATCATTTTTGACATTTGTATAGCACAGCCCGACTAACCAAAGCATTTTCCATGCAATCCCTCATTTAATCAACCAAACAATCTTAGCAATGACAAATCTTTAATAAAGCTCAGAGAGGCAAGCCACAAAGACATTCTCACAGACTTTCCAACCTGAATCTCAAAGAGTTTCCAAATTCTCTGCCTGATGTGAATATTTCAATTTCATTCTGCTTACAGCCTCTATTTTGTTCATCTATATAAAGCCATTTGAGGACATAAATATCACTCCTGAATCTGTACCCAACTGTTCCTCCTGACAAGCGCCAGGCAACCTCCCTGCTGTGATTCTTCTTTCCATGTCATCCCTATTGGTCCCTAATTTCCCTTTCTCATCTCATTGGAGGAACTGCTCCCTGATAGCAGAACAAGGGCTGCCACTATACACACGATGAAAAGGGAGATTCCCCAAGAGAGAAACTGACAAGACACACACACCTAGGGTAGGGGCAACACACAGCACATGGGGAGAATGGGAAGGGTGAGGCAGAATGAAAGAAAGGCCCAAGGGGAACATGAGTACTGCCTTCAAATATTTAAAAGACTGCCATGTGAAACAGAGTAAATTGTGGTTTTTCTGTTATGAAGGACCGTACTCTGAACAGTGGCCCATCTCTCAAGGCCAACGGAGAGCCACGTGTCCAACCAACTTCACCGTGCTTCTTACAGCAGAACACCACCTGTATCAATATTTTCTTTATACTTTCGCTTAAACTGGTTCATTCCTTCTGCTCAAATAAATATATTTTAAAGAATACTTCACAGTATTACTAACATAAATGGGATATGACAACACACTTGCTGTTATTTAGAAGACAGCCATACAAATAAAGACAATGAAAACAAACGAGCATTTTGCAGGGAGCCTGCTTGGCTCCTTCTTTATTACAAAGGGAAATTCGTTTTAAAGAAGGTGAAGGGGGCTTCCCTGGTGGCGCAGTGGTTGAGAGTCCGCCTGCCGATGCAGGGGACGCGGGTTTGTGCCCCGGTCCGGGAGGATCCCACGTGCCGCGGAGCGGCTGGGCCCGTGAGCCACGGCCGCTGAGCCTGCGCGTCCGGAGCCTGTGCTCCGCAACGGGAGAGGCCACAACAGTGAGAGGCCCGCGTACCGAAAAAAAAAAAAAAAGAAGGTGAAGGGCACACTAGCAGCAAATTGAGACTTTGTCCTTGGCAGCAAGAAAATATATGAAGGTGAGCCAATGGCATATGCCATGTCACATCATCCTGGGACTCTAAAGATCATCTCTTGTACCCCTGGGGACACATCCCTCACCTGTACAGGAATGAGTGTGTGAGGGGAAAAATGTTACTAAATAATTTATAAAGTTATTTTACCTTATATTCACAACAAGCCAAACAGGAGTTCAACATGAAAATGCATGTTATAATAAGTAAAGCTGGCAATGATGGAAAAGGCGTCTTTACAAACGCTAATAATAGTTAATATTTGTTGATCAACGATACTTGGATTAAAAAAATAGTTAACATCTGTTGAACGTTCTACAGTTTACAAAGCATTCTCATTTACCTCGTTACGCGTAATCTAGTTGAAGTAGTGACTATTCTGTCCGCAGAAGAATTCGACAAAGCATCCCTCAGGACAGATGACAGCTAAGGCCCCTTCCAACAGCAACAGTCTCAGGATCTGAGCTGCCTCACCAACCTTGCAATTTGAATTGCTAATTTGTAAAAGAAAAGGAATTTTAAATTAAAACTTTAACCTATGGTCAGTTAGAAATCTGAATTGGATTTACCAGAGTAGAAAGCAATTTAACTCAGCGAGGATAAAGCACATCCAGGGGACAGTAAACTGGCAATCGCTCTGTGTGTGTTAACACAACACAGATCATACGAGCAAAGATAAGTTCCCCGCAGTGAACAGGGATGGAGAGCTGAGGAAAGGTCACTGAAGATGAGAACGCACTGAAGCCCTGCTTCTGCCACTTAAAGAGAGGTAACCTCCAACGGATCTGACTACAAAGCTCAAGTGTGCAAATTAAAATTTTCTTCCTATATCCCCTGCCCCAGATTTATCCAAACCAGACCTCCGTGGTCCTCTTGGGTAACTTAAAGTTAATGGAGAGCATCTCACCAACTGCTTTCCTCCTTTTTTTAGGGGCACTAACTCCTAGTTGTTCTGCAAGGACTTCCTTTAGGACACGCGTTCCTGTCCTGCCTTCCCTCTACCAAATGTGCAAGGTGATCACAGCCAGGGAGCCAACTGGTTTAGCCGCTTCGGAGGTAGAGCATCTTAGCTGCATTGTTTGAACCGTTTTCCCAGGAATGCATAAACATTGAGATACAAAATTCCAGGAAGCCCAGAGGGTTCAGGGCTCAGCCGTTTTGAATTTTAAAGGAGAGAACTGTTGAGAATTCTCAACATTATCTGGGCATCCTCCTCTGAAGCTAGCCCTGAACTCTCCTCTCCAGATTCTCAGGTTTCCAGTCATCCTCAGAGCCCCTAATGATTGGGGGGTGAAAGCCTCTTCTTTTCCCTGAGAGCATCTTACCCTTCTCTTCAACCTGGCAGCGCCACAGATGTGCCACGTATTGAAATGGTTGGGAGATCCCATGCCCTCTGAAGAGTGGGGTTGAAGCAGCAGGAGGGGGTGGCATAGAGGATGCGCAAGTACCTACCCTGTGTCTCCCCGCTTCCCTCAGCTTTTGTATCATACCAGTGATTGTTTAAAAATAACCTTTCGATGGACCTAGAGTCTGTCAGACAGAGTGAAGTTAAGTCAGAAAGAGAAAAACAAATACCGCATGCCAACACATATATATGGAATCTAAGAAAAAAAAAGTCATGAAGAACCTAGGGGCAGGACGGGAATGGAGACGCAGATGTAGAGAATGGACTTGAGGACACGGGGAGGGGGAAGGGTAAGCTGGGACAAAGTGAGAGAGTGGCATGGACATATATACGCTAGGAGACATAGGGTAGATAGCTAGTGGGAAGCAGCCGCATAGCACAGGGCGATCAGCTCTGTGCTTTGGGACCACCTAGAGGGGTGGGATAGGGAGGGTGGGAGGGAGGGAGACGCAAGAGGGAAGAGATATGGGAACATATGTATATGCATAACTGATTCACTTTGTTATGAAGCAGAAACTGACACACCATTGTAAAGCAATTATACTCCAATAAAGATGGTTAAAAAAAAAAAAACTCAGAATTTGCTCTAAAAAGGCAAAAAAATAAAATAAAAATAAACTTTCTATGTAATGCTGAAAAAAATGAGATTAGATATTTGCTGAGGGTTTCTTAGCTGACACTGATTGTCATATTTTATTTATGCACCAATGAAAAGTTCTCATAGCCCTTTAATTAGATTAGCTCTAGAATTTGCCATCTTTCTCTCAGCATTCAATCTGTCTCTCCTTATTAGCCTGGTCTTTAAATCTTTCCCTGGAGAGATTAAATCAGTACATATTTTTCCCTCTTTGAGCCCAAAGCTACATGACCCAAGATGGCAGACATTCTACAAGATACAAGAACAATTCATAAGGTCTCTTGCTTTAATATGATATGAAAAGCTTAGGGGTTGCAGTTAATAAACTCAACCTGAGTGGCCAGTGTGATGTGATGTAGGCACCAATATTAAGCATGATCTTGGCTTGCACTGGAGAGACTTAGCATTCACAGTTAAGGAGGTAAAAGGAGGTCCCTGTTCTGCTAAGACCACATTTGGACCATTCTTTTCCGGTCTTGACACCACCTTAAAAGAGAAAACAGCCAGGAAGGTAATCAGCATGGCGTGGCCTTAAGCAGAAGCGAGAACGTTTCCACACCCACAGGAAGTGATGACCCAGCTGGTGAAGTAGAGCGCTGGGACACCACTTGGACAGTGGACAGAGAGAGGGAAATACGTGAAGGAAAAGAGGGCAAGGAAAGCAAAAACACCACTGTATTAGTTTCCTATTGCTGCCATCACAAATCACTGCAAACTTAATAGTTTAAAGGAACACAAATTATTATCTCACAGTGCTGGAGGTCAGAAATCCAAAATGGTTATCACTGGGCTAAAATCGAGGTGCCAGCAGGGTTACTTTCCTTGTGGAGGCTCTAAGGGAAAATCTGTTTTCTTGACTTTTCCAGCTTTTAGAAGCTGCCTGAATTCCTTGGCTTGGGGCTCCATCCTCCACCTTCAAAACCAGCAGCAGAGGGGCTTCTCTGGTGGCACACTGGTTAATAATCCGCCTGCCAATGCAGGGGACACGGGTTCGAGCCCTGGTCCGGGAAGATCCCACATGCCGCGGAGCAACTAAGCCCGTGCGCCACAGCTGCTGAGCCTGTGCTCCAGAGCCCACGAGCCACAACTACTGAGCCCGGGCGCCACAACTACTAAAGCCCACGTGCCTAGAGCCCGTGCTCTGCAACAAGAGAAGCCACCGCAATGAGAAGCCCGCGCACCACCACGAAGAGTAGCCCCTGCTCTCTGCAACTAGAGAAAGCCCGTGCACAGCAACGAAGACCCAACACAGCCAAAAATAAATAAATGAGATAAATAATTTTTTTTTAATCTCTAAAAAAACCCAGCAACAGAGCATCTTCTAATCTGTCTCTTTGACTCCTGCCTTCCCCTTCCCCCTCTAAGGACCCTGTGAGCACATCGGGTGCACCAGGATAATCCAAGATGGTCTCCTCATCTCGAGTCTTACCGTAATCACATCTACAAAGTCTCATTTGCCATGTAAGGCCACATGTTCCCAGGTTCCAGGGATTCGGATGAACACATCTTTGAAGGGGCATCGTTCTGCCTACCACAGCTACCACTGGGGGAGGGGGAGAACTAACGGAGGGCTTGAACTTAGATCACAGACAAGCTGAAGAAGTTGAAGGATTGAACGGCAGGTATTTGTGGATCCTTACAATAAAAATAAGCAAAGGAGTTGGGGGACCTGGGTTCAAATTCTAGCTCTTCCATTTATGAGCTGGGTAACTTTGGCAAGTTACTTAACGTCTCTGGGCCTCAGTTCTCTCATCAGAAAAATGGGGATGAGAATGGTACCCCACTTCTTAGGTTGTTATGATGCTTAAGCAAGAGCATTAGCACATGGCCTGATACATGGTAGAGGCACAAAAAATGGACCTCCATATCCAAAAATAAGGAAACCGAGGCTCACAAAATTAAGTAGCTTAACTCTGTCTGTCCAACTGCAAATCTGTGATGCTCCCATTAGCTAATCCTTAGGGTTAAGATCAGTGTTTAGGTCTAAATTTTTTTTAAGATTTTTTTTTTATGTGGGCCATTTTTAAAGTCTCTATAGAATTTGTTACAATATTGCCTCTGTTTTTTATGTTTGGTTTTTTTGGCCGCGAGGCATGTGGGATCTTAGCTCCCCAACCAGGGATTGAACCCACACTCGTTGCATTGGAAGGCAAAGTCTTAACCAGTGGACCACCAGGGAAGTCCTTAGGCCTAATTTTTTTAAAAAACATCTATAGGGCTTCCCTGGTGGCACAGTGGTTGAGAATCCGCCTGCCGATGCAGGAGACACGGGTTCGTGCCCTGGTCCGGGAAGATCCCACATGCCGCGGAGCAACTAAGCCCGTGAGCCATGGCCGCCTGCGCGTCCAGAGCCTGTGCTCCGCAACGGGAGAGGCCACAACAGTGAGAGGCCCGCATACCGCAAAAAAAAAAAAAAAACATCTATTGATTCAACAGAAAAATAAGATTCTACATTCAGGTTACAGTGCTGAGTGCCAGTGACAAAGAAGCATTAGCTCCCAAGGAACTCAAGACCTATCAAACAAACAGACAAAATAGAAATATATGGTTGGAAGACTGGGATTGATATATACATACTACCATATGTACAGGTAGGTAACTGATAGAGACCTGCTGTGTAGCTCAGGGAGCTCTTCTCAATACTCTATAATGACCTGTATGGGAGGGGAATGTAAAGAAGAGTGGATATATGTGTATGTGCAGCCAATTCACTTTACTGTACAGAGAAACTAATACAACACTGTAGATGAACTATACTCCAATAAAAATTTTAAAAAAAAGAAACCTGACTAATACAATGGCATATAAAATCATCAATTCTAGGGCTTCCCTGGTGGCGCAGTGGTTGAGAATCCACCTGCCGATGCAGGGGACACGAGTTCGTGTCCCAGCCCGGGAAGATCCCACATGCCGCGGGGCAGCTGGGCCCGTGAGCCGTGGCCGCTGAGCCTGCGTGTCCGGAACCTGTGCCCCGCAACGGGAGAGGCCATGACAGTGAGAGGCCCGCGTACCACACACACAAAAAAAATCACCAATTCTAGAACTTGGAATTTCAGATCATTCTGATCTTAACCCAGTGTGTTTCCAAACTGAATATTGGCTAAGACTGGGCCATACTAATGAATAACACTTTCTCCTTATCTAGAAGTGAGTTGTAAGAACCAGTCCAATTGTGCTGTTCCATCCACATGCATGCTTATCCCACAGTTCCCGCACAATATTTTTTTTTTCAAAAGACTGGAAAATGTTGTAGTATAGAGAAAATAAATAGAGCATTCTCAAGTGACCTTTTTATTCATTTTAGGATAACAAAATGCATTTTTGCTCAGAGATGAAAAGGGTCAACTCTGCTATTGTCAAACTTGTTTTTATAAACTCTATTTTATATTTTATTTTGGTATGTCAATCTTGAGTACTTTATTGTCAGGTCTTCATTGGTAAACCCCTTCCCTATGACAGTACAGTGTGTACTCAATTTTGGAGCATGGAAAATACATGCACTTGTTTTGCACCTGTAGTTTGGATATATAATTACATCTTTGTGCCTTGGTGTTTCAAAAATTTTAAGGCTCTAATGAGGAGTCACGTTTACAATCATCAGTATATTCTCTACAATGAATATGCTCCCTTAATTAAATCATGATGCTGGAAAAACACACACACAAAAAAATTAAATTTAGTTTAATTTTAAAAAAGAAAGAAATACACGTGTCAAATACACGCAAACATGATTTGGTAAATGAGAGGTACAGACAACCTTTGCCCCAGGCTAGGGGTGACTGATGTTAAGTCATTAATTTGGGCTCATAAAAACCTCCCTAGAGGGGATGGAGTTTGGAGGAAAGAGAGGCCTTTCAGGCAGCAGGGTGGGAGGTGACACCACCAAGGTGGGGATATGCTGATCACCAAGGAGGGACAGGATAGCTAAAGTCAGAATTCACGTGCAACACAGGGACTCAAACGCCAGCAGGCAGCAGGGAGCTCCTAGAGACACAGGTGCCCACATCGAGGGGTGTGGGAACGTGAGGGAGGCTGGCCTGCCTGCTGCGCTGCACAGGCATGGTACCCTAGAGCTACTCCTCCCTTCAGTTCTGTCAATGTTGGCATCATACCTTTTGGAGCTCTGATATTTGGTACATATATGCTTATAAATATCATATCTTCTTGGTGAATTGACCCCTTCATCAATATATAATGACCTTCTTTGTTTCTTGTAACAGTTTTTTGCTTAAAGTCTATTCTGTCTGATACTACTAGTATGGATACCCCAGCTCTCTTTTGGTTACTATTTGCAGGGGATTTCTTTCTCCACCTTTTCAGTTTTACTCCCTGTGTGTCCTTAGACCTAAAGTAAGTCTCTTATAGACAGCATGTAATTGGATCATGATTTTTTATCCATTCTGTCAATCTATGCCTTTTGACTGAGGAGTTTAACGTATTTACATTTAAGGTAATTACTGATCAGGAAGGAACTACTTCTGCAGTTTTGCTATTTGTTTTCTGTATGTCTGATAGCTTTTTTGTCCTTCGTCTCCTCCTTTATTGCCTTCCTTTGTGTCTAGTGCCACATTTTGATTCCCTTCTCATTTCCTTTTATGTGTATTTTATGGATATTTTCTTTGTGGCTACCATGAGGATTACGTATAAAATCTAAAGTTATAATAATCTAATTTGAACTGATACCGACTTAACTTCTGTAGGGAACAAAAACTCTATTTCCACACAGCTCCATCCCCCTCTCCGTGTTACTGATGTCACAAATTACATCTTTTTACGTTGTGTGCTCATTCAAATAGATTTATAATTATTCCTTATGCATTTATCATTTAAATTCTGTAGAACCTACCATTTTGAATGTATCTCTTTGTTCTTTGGGCATTCACTTAGTTGCTGTAGTCCTCTATTTTCCAGAGCTCCTGTAAAGTTGTTTGAGCTGGTCTCTAACTGTTATTTGTTGTTTGTTTGTTTTTATATTTCCCCCGGAGGAACAAGGGCCTGGTGCTTCCTACTCCCCCATTTTGCTAACATCACTCCACTCAGGCACTGTAGGGTCTATAAAGGAGGGGAGACCCCAGGTCCCCCTCTACCCCTCAGCTCCCAGCCCTGAGAATGTCCACTGGGGACCCCTAATCACGGGTGTTGATTCCGCTTGGAGCTGGATTTACGCTGCTACTTATTTTACCTGTTTCTGTGAATTTCTTTTTAAAATCCCATTGTCTTCTAAAGAGTGTGTAATTTTTCTATTATTTTAGTTTCATTTATCATTTTTAGTTTAACTTTCTTCTTATCTTGCCTACAGGAAATTTCTATTTTCGTTGTTTTGAACCGTAGCTGTATTGTGTCTCACTAAATGAGTCCTGAGTTTGCCTTTCTTAATATTTTGAGTTTCACTTATTTAACTCTTACTTTTTCTTATTTAATATTTTTATTCTTTTGCATTATTTCACTATTTTCTCACTTCATCTTTGGGTTTTTTTTCAGTTTCCAGTTACTTTATAAGGGTTTTTTTCCCTAATTTCCACTTTCTTTCATCTTTATCCATTGTGTTTCATTTACCACGTTTTACCCTCATTTACACTGAAGGCTGTGTATCATTCTTTTAAGCTTGTATTCTTTGCTTCTCAATTATAGTTATTTTTCCTTATTTTATGTAATTTTTAAACTTATCACTTCTAATTCTCACTTTTTAACCTTTAAATCTGTGATCTTTACCTTTATCATTTTTTACATTTAACTTTTAAGTTTTAACAATATTCTATGTTATCAGTATAGAGTAGTGAATAGGGTCAGACAAGGTAGTCTGGATTCAAATCCTGTCTCCACCACTGGTTAGCTGTGTGACCTTTGGGGAGCTATTTAACCTCCCAGTGCCTCAATTTCCCATCTGTAAAATGAGGATATCAACAGTTTCTATCTCACAGAATTAAAGAATTTCATACATACAAGGTCTTTAAAAGGGTCTCTGCTACGTAGGCATCCAGGCAGAAACTGATAGCTATTCACCCAGCCCATTTCCCTTTTCTCTGAAACACACAGTTGAACACATTTCCCATCTTCCCTTGAAATTATGTGCAGCCATGTAACTGAGTTCTGGTCAGTGAAATTGTGGACAGAAATGATGGCCACCACTTCCAGGCCTAGCTAATAAAAACCGCCTTTGTAGTCATCTCACAGTCCTCCTTCCTCTATCGATTAGATGTGGATGCTCTAAGGAGACTATGGAAGCCACAGGTTGAATGGCCGTGCACTGGTCCACCTGACTCCCTGAATGCCCTCCCCTCCCAAACCCCATCACCAACAGCCTTGCCTCAAAATGTAATTTCTATTAGCAAGAAACAAACTTTGAAAGTGCTATGCTACTGAGAATTTAGATTTTATTTTACAACAGCAGGGCTTAACTAGTACAAAAATTGGTGACTTAAAGTAGGCACCAGGTAACATAAGCGGTACTGGCTTAACAACCAAGCAGTGGACAGCAAGGAAACTGATATCAGAGACTGGAAAAATGGAGATCCAAGTTATGCAATGGCAAAATGTGTGGTAAAATCATCAGCTGCAGTAACTAAGAAAGCAGACCTAGTGTCTACCAAGCTGGCGGCTCCAGTGGGGGAAATGGGAAAGTAGAGAATCAGTAATAAAATAAAAGCAATAGTAAAGATGATATTAAAGTAATTTTAAAGAAAAAGATATGATCAGTCAAGAATCTGTTGGTTTGCAGGTGTCAATGAAAGAGGATAGAATCCATCAATTTGTGTGCTTGAAGGCTTGGAAAACCTGACTGTCTCAAACAGTAAGAAATAAGATTGAAAAAGCTTATAAGTGACAAAGGCCCAAAGCCTCAGCCCTGTGGCAAAGAACTGATCAAGACTGATGCCTTCCCATCTGAATCTGAGGGCCTCAAGGTAACCACCATTCAGTTGAGAAGGAAGGGCATGGGGTGATACAGTTATATAATAAATCAAGCCTGACAATAATGTCTAAGAAAAAACTTTGGGATTAGCCATCGGTATAATGAACTTAATGGAAGAAAACAGAAGAGAATCCTACTAAGTTGTTGACAGAAATGTACGGCCTAAGACATCATGAGCCTGGACTTTTAAAAAAGTCTATACGAGCCTTTAAAAACCTCAGGCCACCAGAGCGTAGAAAAAGCTGTGCAAGCCCTCGCCCCCGGAAAGACGGCAGCCTCCCCAGCAACGCTTCAAATGTTGCCATGGAGACTGAAGGACAGGATGAACCTGGCAGCACAGAGCCAGGGGCCATGGAGACAATTAACAAAAGACTCCCTCTCAGAAAGCAAAATCAAGGCCCAGTGGAGAAAGTTCTCCCACTCCTGGCAGGGGCCTTCACCTTGCCTACCCACTGGCTTCCAGGATCGCTTTGAACCTGGAGATGCACGTGACTATGGTGAATCTCCTATTTTACCCTGTTCAAAGGGGAGTTTTTAGTCTTGTGTCATGCTGTCTCTGCTCCATCACTGAAAATTGGGAGGGGCTAGGGAGGAGGTAAAGAACTTTTTCCTTTTTAGTTCGTAAGTCACAGAAACTCATTTAGTAAGGATCGTTAAACCGGGATCCTCATTTTTCCTTGCTGGAGGCGGGAGGGGGTGGGGCGCGGGCGGGCGGTGCGGTTTCCAGATGTGAGAGGAAAAGAGAACCAGGATTTGGTGACTACTAGGGGGAGCTCTGGTAGAGACTGGTTGCTGTTCACCAAACCGAGGTCTTTTCCTCCCTCATACCCAATCTAAGAGAATTTCCCAGCCTCCCTTGCAGCTTCCTGTGGCCACGTGACTCAACCCTGGCGAATGGGATGTGGGCTTCAGAAGTGGGGTCAGCCACTTCCAGTTGTGATCCTTGAACACCCCCTAGGAAGTCTTCTGCTCTCTCTTTTCCACTATCTATCTGCTGGCTGGGTGGCAAAGGCCAGGGCACCCTTGGAAGCCACATGCTAAAGGTGGCAGGGCCTTTGTCAGCCTGAGTCCCTGGACGGCAGTGTAAGGCAGAGCATCCCCTCCATCTGAGCGGTGCCTTGGGGTAACCAGCGGTAAACGGAGGGAGAGGTGAACTTCACGCAGCAGAGAACCACACTTCTGATGTTCTAAGCACGGATACCTCAGAATACCTCTTAGATCCCTAGCATCACCGTAAACACAGGAACTTAATAAAAGCTAGCACGTTTTAAGGGGGGGGACAACCGTAAACATTCCAGTTTAATATGGCTGGGCGAGTAATCTACAGGGCAAACATGGGATACTGTGTAGCCATTAGAAATAATAAAGTAAAGCAATATTTACTGACATGAAAACGTTTCTGTGCTGTACTAATAAATGGGAAAAAATAGATTAGAAAACAAGGGGACATAATCCCACCTCTGTAGAACTGCATGTGTGTATAACACAGGCTTGAAAACCCTCCAGAAGGATGCTCACTAAAGAATTCACAGTGAGGAAGGTGAGGCTTCAGTGATCACTTCTTCTACCGTGTATTTTTCAGGCTTGCTTGATCTTTTATAATGCCTATGTTTTGTCTTTTATATGAAAACAATAAAGCTACGTTTGAACATTAACCATAATATTTTTCCTCCAGTTGACCTTATAATGTCCCTTTCATTTCCATTAAGAGATTCTTTCCATCCCCTTTGCTCTGGAATTTCCTAAAAACATTACTTCAAAGAAGTCAGAAAATGTATGGGGTGAGAAACCTCCCGTCCCAAGACAATCACAAGGTCATCTAGGCTCACTGCTCATCTGCCCTTTTCACCGTACATCTATTTCCGTCCGTTTATAAGAAGTGAAACGGTTTAAACTTCCTGGACTCTACCTCCCTAATCCCAGGACATTGGGCCGACCTTGTACACTGACCGCTGTCCTCCAGGAGAGGAGGAGGGACCAGTGCTCTGAGTACACGGACCTGTATACAATCTGTTGTTAAGATTGTGGAGACGGCGCCATGGTTATGATGCTCACCAATGGGGTTTAGGTCATAGGTGACTAGACTTACCAAATGGCTGTAAAGGCAGAGTTTTTTTGTTTTTAATGTTTGCGGTACGCGGGCCTCTCACCGCTGTGGCCTCTCCCGCCGTGGAGCATAGGCTCCGGACGCGCAGGCTCGGCGGCCACGGCTTACCTTCCGGGACCAGGGCACGAACCCGCGTCCCCTGCATCAGCAGGCGGACGCTCAACCACTGCGCCACCAGGGAAGCCCAAAGGCAGTGTTTTGAGCAGAGGTGTGAGCTGGGTGAACTAGAGTTTTAGGAAAATTAATCTGACTCTAATGACACCATGATTAGGAAGAGGCTAGAGGCTGAAAACCTATTGTAAAGGCTACAGAAGTAATGCTGACACGTGTGAAGACAGAAACAGGAAGGAAGAGATCCTGGGGAGTGGACCCAGCCCTAAGCACCCAACAGATCCACAGAGACCACACACAAAGTGCAGGAAAACTGAGAGCACTCCAGGTATGCCAAACAGAGGACGTTTAACAGAGGGAGTTGGTCACAAAGGTATGGAAAGAACTGGCAGAGCACAAAGAAGGAGAGATGGAAGGGATAATAGCTAGAGGTCGGACACTGTTGCTCCGGGCTGCATCCCTGAGGCTGCTCAATCTGCTGGACTGTTGCAGAGCCCGAGCCCATTGGTTCTGGAGCCTGGAGAAAGGGCTTACCCGTCAGGGCTGCTGGAGCCCAAATCACCCATCCTTGCCTGCAACTGCCCCACTGTAAAACCCGAATCAGGAAGCTTTCTCTCCCTCCCGCCTCTGGTCTCCCACCACTGCCTCCAGTTAGCAGAATTTCACAGGAAGGGAGCTGGCAATGGAGCCAGGAATGTGTCTGACTCCCAGCCCCAGCAGTAAAGTGCAAAGCACCGAAGGATGGGTGAGAGGCCAAGAGTCAATAACCAGCACCCAGCTGACACGCTTACCCATTCGTTTCCAACCTGTGTTAACAAATGTGCATTCCAAAGACAGCAGATGTCGAGAATGGACTTGAGGACACAGGGAAGGGGAAGGGGAAGCTGGGACGAAGTGAGAGAGTAGCACTGACATATACACACACCAAATGTAAAATAGATAGCTAGTGGGAAGCGGCCGCATAGCACAGGGAGATCAGCTCGGTGCTTTGTGACCACCTAGAGGGGTGGGATAGGGAGGGTGGGAGGGAGGGAGACACAAGAGGGAGGAGATATGGGGATATATGTATATGCATAGCTGATTCACTTTGTTGTAAAGCAGAAACTAGCACACCATTGTAAAACAGTTATACTCCAATAAAGATGTTTAAAAAAATGTGCATTCCAGAGGACATGTGCAAGGCAGTGGAGATGAGGGGACCTTGGAAGGCAGGAAATTATAGCCCTGGCCTCAAGGAAAATTCTAGAGAAAAGTTAGAATTGAGGAAATAGCAAAATTGCTCCTCTGACTATGGTAATCGTATCACTGAAATAAAAGTGAAATGACCACGCTGGAGCAAGGTAAAGCATGCGATGCCCGCCCTCCCTCCAGAAGGGTCTGTCTGCTACACTAATAATAGCATCTTTCTTTTGTCCACAGGGCTGCAGCTACCACATATGGTGCCATTGTGCAAATTTTTTTAAAGGCACCCGCTCTGGGGTGATGACCTATAAAAAAATGTTCCCTCTGGGAGGATAAATTAGAAAAAGGTGGCCCCTCTGAGCTGATGAATTGGAAGAAGGCACGCCTACCTCAGCACCAGGGCCCAGGCCGGGGGTCAGCCCCACTAACCCCTGGGCCTGCACGTGTACTCCTGCCGGGACGTGGCCCGCACAGTTCTAGGCCGCAGCCCACCTGTTCTAATAAGCTAGTATTTTCTGAGCCCTCTGCGTGTGTCTCATGTAATCCTCACAACGGTTCTATGAAATAAGCACTACTATTGCCCAGTTTACAGCCAAAGAGAAATGAAATGACTTGTTCCCGGTCATATACCTGGTAAGTGACAGAACTGCTGGTAGAAATTTGAAATCTAACGTTAGCCCCACTGAGGTCCTACGATGGGGCAGAGGCCGGGCTCACATCTTTACTCATATGACCACAGTTGCTTCTCAGAATGTTACCGAGTCCGAGCTTGCTCTGCTCACCGCACTACAGGCCAATAAATCGAGAGACGAGGCACTGAGGCAGGGAATACGACCTTATTCAGAAAGCCTGCAGACTAGTGTCTCTGAAAAACCATCTTATGGGGGTTTTGATGCCAGTTTCTTTTATAGCACAGAGAGGGGGAGGGGGTGAGGAAGTAAAGTAAAAAGGCCATAAGTTTTGCCAATATCCCCTGGAATGGCCAGCCTCGGGGTGGGGATGTGTTGATTTCTTCTTTCTTGCAGCCATCCACAGGCAGACTGGGGCGGGAGGTTGCCCTGAACAGAGGCACTTTGGTTTAACCTTCAAGCAAAGGGGCAGGGTTCCCTGAGGCAGGCCATTATGTACAGACAGTATCGTTTTACTGAACCAAAGCAGCGGAAAGCAAAGGTTAAAGAAAAAACAACAGATCCAACATGGAGTCCGATTTAGCTCTTCCCTGTTACAAGAACAGCATGAAGTGGCCATGACCACCTTCGGTTCACCAGTCGAGCCCTCTCTGCACCGGGAACCTGGGCCCCAGACCTGGGGGAAGAGCCCAGCCTGCATGCCCGTGTGCCCAGCATGCGTGCACCACCCCGGCGATGGAGAACGGCATCCTTTCATTTATTTATTTTCTGTTCGAGTTACTGCCTTCCTCAAACAAGGCCGAAGCACGGTCAGCTCTGATGGGACAATGAGACTGCAGAGGAATATGGGAAGCTGGGACTTCCTGTGGGTTTTTCTCCTGGTAAAACAAAAAGCCCCTTTGACTCTGGCTCCTTTGGGGTTCCAGGGAACAAGCTGGCATTATCTTTGCACTGAAGGGCCTTTGACTCCTATAGTCCCTGCAGACAATGCTGAAAGAACACCCAGAGGATTAGCCAACTAGACTGCCAAGTCCCCAGCCTCACAGTTAGTTCTCCCTCAGTGAAAAGAGCTCTCAAGGGACAGCTCCAGAAATTTACAGGGAGCTGGTGAGGTTTGGTGGCAGAGCCAGCAGCGGGTCCCCCTTTGTCCCTGCCTGCACTCAGGTTGGATTCACTTCCATACCGGTCTTATTAAATAAGCGTGGACTGTGACGATTTCTTCCCTGCAGCCAAAACACCTGAGAAGCCAAGGGAGAGGCCAAACTCTATGCTTAGAGAGAAAGGCATGGCAGGCACGCTGCTGAGCTGAGCCTCTTCTAAGGTTAGAATGCCCTCTTTGGGTGTGAGAGGATACCAGCAAGAGCGGGGAATTTTCTGCAACAGGAGAGGGGAACTATCAGACGGGATTCCAAGAAACCAAAATCCAATCGGTGGAGGGCATCTTACAGAGAGAACGGAGAATGTACATTCCATGCAGATGAAAATTTTATAAAGACAAACCCAAAATTAAATTACACCTTGAAAAAGCAAAGATCAACTGGCTCTAGAACCAGAATTCCAGAATTTCCTTCCCAGAGCCAACCCCCAATGCTCTGTTACACCACCTTCACTCTCTGTGATCATTTGCTATCGATCAGCCACGTGAAGCTTCCTCATGGCCAGCAGCCCTCGAGCGCTCACAGCCCAAGACAGCAACATAGGAGCCAAAGGCATCGCCCACCCTGGCTGTCGGTGGGGGTGGACATTTAAGGGGGCACCTTGACAGTTTCAACCCCTCCTCCTTCCAGCTTATCAATGACAGCAGTTGTCTATGGCTGCCTCCAAGACAAAGCAGAGGCTCTGGAGCCCGGGAAGATTAGAGGGTGGAGCACCGTTTGCCCTCGGGCTGCAAAATGTGGCCCCCGAGGACTGATCCAAGAGGCAGCAGCATCAAGAGCAGAGTCAAAGCCAGTGCAAGGCAGTCTACACAACCCGGCCCTCCCAAAGGGCGAGGCAAAGCCCGAGAATCCAGGTGTCAGACCAAGGACCAAACACCAGCCAGACCTGCTGGGCACACCGTCTTGGAGGCTGAACACGGGAGCCCCCCTACCCCGCAGAGCAGACCGCCTGCCAGCGCTGCCTTGTAGAAGAGCCAGTCTGCCCTCCTGCGCCGACAGCGTGCTGAATCCCAACTGAGCAGTACACCTTCCGTAGGGTCCTGCTCCCGCCTCCCCTGCAAGGCCGCCTCCGTCCCTGGGCTCACTCACCCCTTATGCGGGCTGGGCTTGCATCTCACAACAAAGGCAGCATATCAGGGGCCCATCTCAGGAAGAGCAGAGATAATACAACAGCCACTGAGGCTAAGAATTGGAAATGCAGCAAGAGAAACTGAGGGGAAGTGGAGGAGAAGCATCAAAACGAGTACAACAACGATTAAGTACAAGCTCGTGATGCATCATCGAAAATTCCAAACTCCACAAGTCCCTGTTGAGAACCGAGAGCTTCTCCTCACACATGCTGCAGGAGTCTGCAAGCCCTCGTGTGCACAGATGTAAGGCGATGGAGGGTCTATCCATCCCACTGAGTTAAGGGCACGAGCATCTATTTTGCTGCAGAAACACTAATGCGGGGCTTCCCTGTTGGCGCAGTGGTTGAGAGTCCGCCTGCTGATGCAGGGGACGCGGGTTCGTGCCCCGGTCCGGGAGGATCACACATGCCGCGGAGCGGCTGGGCCCGTGAGCCATGGCCGCTGCGCCTCCGCGTCCGGAGCCTGTGCTCCGCAACGGGAGAGGCCGCAACAGTGAGAGGCCCGCGTACCGCAAAAAAAACAAAACAAACAAACAAACAAAAAGAACCACTGATGCGATTCAGATAAGGGATCAGGGACCTGGACTAGGGTGTGAGGGACAAGCTATAAGGCAAACTGAGATCACAGGCAGGATTGATGTTAGAGGCGATATTAGCGAGTTTACCATCAAGACAATGCTTTACAGGTAAAACAGTACAGATTATGATGTGCTCATATAAATGATCGGATTAGACCTTTACCACAATTCTACACTGAGGGCTGACAAGGAAGGACAGTAAGATTCAGAGAGATTAAAGGACTTGCCCAGGGTCCTGACTCTCAGTCCTATCCATCCGGCCACTCGGCCAGTCATAGTTAACCATCACTTACCCACATCAATGACAGTAACTGATCACAATTAAAAAGAAATCTGCCATGTACCTCTGCACTTCCATTGAAAGGTGCCTTGGTTGAGGTTTCAGAAATTCACAGTACATCTTGATACGTGATGAACAGCCTGGGTGATAGGCTCTGGAGGGGCAGGGGCAGTGCCAAAGGTCAGCTTGGGGTGCTGCAGTCCCCACATGCTTCCTGGGTCCTCTAAAGCCACTCCAAACTAAAATCATCAGGGTGTGCTTTGATATGGGCAGCTGACATCTTTCTCTTATGCAATGTGTCAATGGCAGAGCCTTTAGAAATTTTCACCACTTGTATTCATCTTGAACATGCAGTGTGATCAAGACTATGTTCGCATGCAAAAGCAACTTTAAGACACGTGCCCTACCCTGCCTTTCCTAACCCAGCTGCTGCCTGAGCCTCCCATGCCACATTTCAGGAGCCACCACCGGTTGGGAAGCAATTCCCCTCCGTGCCATGGTGGCCAAATTACAACGTTACTTTAAACCCATGCGATTCGGTAAGTCTCTATTCCTACTACGGGTCTAACACAAATGATAAGAAGATAAATAAGACAAGACATTTAGCTCAGACTAATGCAAAGGCATATCCAAAAGAGTGTGTTTCTCTCCACTAAAGTTCTGGTGGACTCACCCCTTCCTGGCTCCGTAATGATGAATAATTATTCATTGTATTGGGAAAGGCAGTCTCCTAATTTGGGTAGGATACTGTTTTTTTTAAAGGGTCTTATGCTCCTTAAAAAGCAGAATACAATTTTAAAAGCAGAGTCAATATAAATGTACCCCAAGATCAGCCTAAGGTAAATAACCCCTTTGGGATGTGTCTCATCTTATTTTCACTGAGCCCTACTCCACCTCAGCAAACTGGGAAAAACAGGAGTAATATCAATACCTTTCCTTATATATCACCTTATGCTTTTCAAAAACGTTTCAAAAACATTCCAGTATTTATTGGAATGAATGTACTTAAATAATCCCAAATCCTAAAGTCAAGAAAATATAACAGTTGGATTAAGATGACAGAATTTGTCCATTTTTCCATTCAAATGACTATTTGAGTCAAGTAGAGGAGGACACACAAAAGCTGCCCTGTTGGGAAATAGTTCAAAACTCATCCTACAATCCCCAAAGCCAATTAGGCGGCTGGGTAGAGGATGAGGTCATGAGTGTGAGATCAGTGTGAACACCCCGCCTCCTTCAGCACCCACCAGCTGCCAGCCTCCCAGCCACCGGGAACGTGGGTGAAATTGACTAAATGGTAACACCACGGCCAGGAAATTAACACAGAGTGTCTATAGATGGATTAGTCTCTCTCTTCCTAGATGAAGAGCAGCATATTTTATATACAAGTGTGGAAGTCAATACTTCCTAAATTATCTTCAAAACTGTTATACCCAGCAGTAAACATTGCAATCGATAAATTCTAAATTAAAGGATTCCTTCTTTCCTCCTCCACTCACCTACCTATCTATCCATCCATCCTATAATTCACTGGGTACCTGCTAGGTGCTGCTTACTTCTTGATAATGCTGGTGTATCTCAATTGCCATTCTGATGAAACAGCATCCAGAAACTTCAAAAAATTAATTCTCTTTTATCCCCTGGACCATGGCTTCTCAAGGGTATGGACAACAATCTACACATTTTTAAAAAATCTAAAGAGCCACCACGGTATCCAGCAATGTGATTTGTGCATTTCAATAAACTTTTGAACTGAGATGAACTTCTGGAACTCTTGGTTGGTTTCGAAAGACATAAAAATAACAAGATGGGGTTAATCCACACATGGGACTGCTCAATCTAAAATATAATAAATCGTTTAATTCAACTCAGTCAGAGTGGAATAAACCATGAATGTAATACATACTTGAGGGGAAAGGCGATAAACCAGAGGGCTTCCTTGAGCTGAATGGGTTTACAATGGAGCTGGGAAGGCAGGTTAAATATACAACAAACTGTAACAGAAGAAGTGGAAAAGAGTAGATGATCCCAGAGGACGAGAGAAGGCTGGGAAGTATTACTGGCAAGATGTGTAGAGACTGGGGGCAAAGAGGACAGATTCCATCATGTTCTTGGTGGACAGAATAAAGTGTGCAGTAAAAGGGCCAGAGTATCCATTTTAGGGATTTAGTGGCCTGTTTATGGAAGGCCTGGAAAGGAATGCTAAGAATTTGCCTGCAGGACAATCATGAGTCTTTGCACCCGGGCACAGTGACCTAATCAGATCTCTGCTTTAAGAAGATTATCCTGGCAGCAGCATGCAGGCCTGACTGGCAGGAGGTACTGAGCAGAGAAATACTGGCACAATCAAGTGTCAGGACTGGGAAGACACAGGAAGGACTGAGATGCCTTTGGAAGAAGCGTCCTAACAGTGGCTGCGAAAATCTGAGGGTTGCCTTAAATCACCCGGAAAGAGCACCAGGCTTCGTCAGATCTCCCCTTTCGACCGGATGGTCCTTGTGGACAATCTGATACATCTTTAAACACCCTGCTGGGTACACCACAGTGCCGTGCATACAGTAGGTGCTAAATAAATGTTCCTGACCGGATAAATACAACGGAATGGATAAATTAGTGTCTCTTCTATAGCCAGAGGAAAACAAAAGCATTGATAAGAGTCAAGCGAATTTGAGGCCCCAGATCTACTATCTGAATTGAATACAGATTATACCCAAGGTCAGCTGTCTCACATTTCACTATGCCCGGCTCGTGGCTATAATGAAAGCATCAAGGAAATATTAATAAATCGTACGGAGTTGAGACCTTACACATTCTCATCACCAGAAAAAAAAAACAACTTTGTAACTTTCTAAGGTGAGGAATGTTAACTAGATTTATTGTGACAATCACTGCACAATGTATACAAATACCGAATCATTTTGTCCTGCACCTGAAACTAATATAATGTTAGTGTCAATTACACCCTAATTTAAAAAAAGAATTGTACTGAGATACACAAACTTTTTTTCAGCAGAGGATCTGTAATCACAAAACAGCTTTCACAAGTCTCTGTTTCCAGTGTATGAGAAATAGAGCCCCCATTTATCTCTCTCTTTACTTTTTTTCTTATTCCACCGCTGTGAAATTGTCTTCCTTTGCCTATCGGTATTTTAGTAAGATGAGATATGCTTTCATTTATAAATGCAAAACACATACATTCTCCTGTGTTAAAAATAAAGCCTAATAATTATGCCAAATCATCTTATCAATCGACTTGCAAATTAAGAGACGACAGGTATGAAAAAGAAAAGTTAGGTTACATGTCACAAAACCAAATTTAAAGTCAGGTTCTACATTCAAGACACAATTCACTCATTCAATTTAGATATTCCGCCTTTCAAACCCGTGAAAGCCATTAGTCTCCACGCAGGGCCACCTGTCAAATGCACGCTTCTATCCCTGGTCGATGTGTTTGCCTGGGTGAACATGATCATGTTAATCATTAATATCAATCCTGGATACAGGTAACCCTGGGGAGTTAAAATACCGACCTCATTCAGGCAGCTGAGTGCAGAGAGTGGGCTGAGCCTCTTGAAAGGGAACCATCTGGGTCGGCAGGGGTGGGGGGGAGGCAAAACTGAAACCCCACAGAGCAGAGAATAGGAAATTTACACAGTCGCCGGAGTCCTGGACAATCCCAAGCCTCCAGGACAAAAGTCACAAAATCCGAGAGAGGGAGGGGTTCCCACACATGGTCCACTGCAACCTCTGTCCCACGTGCAGAGCCCCCCATACGGTCACCACAGAATCAGCCAACACTAACTTAAATGCTTCCATTGGCAAAAAGCTGGCCACTTTTCCAGATGGGTTATTCTATGCATGGACAACTTTTTAGCAAGTTTTTCCTCTAAGTTGAAAAGTGATACCCTACTCATGTGTGGCTCTGTTTCTAATTCTGGGCCAAGAAGGCCCTCTAAACGTTGCATGAATGACTAATGAGTTAGTGAACAAATGGGTTCTTACAGATCAGTGACAATGTGAAAAAAGTAACCGTTCAGAATTTTAAGTGTTTAAGAGCCATGATAGCTCAAAAATAAATAAATAAATAAGGAGTTGGTTTCAATTCATTTAATATTTCTTAAGTAGAGGGGAATTATGCACAACTACGGAGTGAACATGCTTATGGAAACAGCTCCAAGGAAGAGAAGAGAACCCAGATTCTAATACTCTGCTACTCACCCACTTTCCACACCTATAAACTGAGCAGGCCAGACCCCCTGATCTCTACCGTCACTCACAACCATCAGGACCCTGATGTGTCTTATCCCCGCAGACAGCTGTGCCACACCTCCAGGAGATTCCTGTCTTAACTGCATTTCTCTGAGAGTTCAAAGCCATCTGCAAATAAAGGGTCAAAGTCCTACCATGGCAGGCAAATGCAGGGGTTGAACAGGTAGAATTATATCCATGTATTTTCAGGATGGGTGCAAGGCAACATGTTTGAGAAATTAACCTGAAGTTGAAAATGAGAATCTAGGGCTACTTATTTCAATTACCTCATTTGAGATCAGGCCCCCTACACCTATGGTTACCATTATAAGGACCAAATATATATTTCTCAGCAGCTGCACTCGGTAAATGCATTTGTCCCTGTCTCACCGGCCAGAACTCAACAGATTTGACCACCTGATCGTTTGAAGCTTCTTCCAGCAATAAATTCTGTGATTCTGTTTTGTAACACCCGAAGACCGAGAAGCGACCCTAGTGATCTCAGGAAGCCTATCTCTACCATCCACTTCTGAGCCATGACAGGAGGCAAGTGGCCAAAAGGAAGGAGGGCCGGATATAAGGAAGCAGACTGAAAACCGATGGTCATGTCAGCAGCTGAGCACACCATGTAGGCCCCTGACTGCCTTCCAAAAGCCAAAGAGAAATACCATGTCACTCACTGGTCAGCCACAGTTCTCCTCTCCCGCTACCACTTGGCATGAAAAAATGGGAAGCTGATGGTGAAGTCTGTGCTCAAAGAAGCAGCTGGTAAACTCTGATTTCAAGAGAAAATGGATTCAGAATGGTCAAAGCATCTGTGGCAAGTATTTTTTAAATTGCATGACTGTTGCACAACAGATACTTGCTAAGGAATTTTCGCCACAGTCATTAAAATCAAGAACAACAAGAGAAGATTCCCAAGGGCTAAAAGGCTTACATTACTAAATGGTGCTGGCTGGAAAGTGGCACAGCTATGCCAGAGGGGACCCGCCCCAGCCCCAGGGTGGCTGCCCAGGGCATCTCTGGAAGCAGTGCTCTCTGCTGGCTTTGCATGAGAACCCGGCATATAAACTGAATTAGTATCATCATTGTCAAAAAGATTATTCTAATTCTGGTCTAATGATCCTAATCTAAAAATTTTATACTCAGAAACTTTGTTCTGTGCTGGTCTTTAGATCTTATTATTTAAAGGTTACCCCTGTATCCTCTCTTCACTCTGAAGATCTTTCATCAAACTCTGACCAAAATCACAATAAAATTCAAACATTAACAATGTATTCGCTAATCCTTCTTCGACCACAATTTTAAGAATTTTTTTAAAAGGAAAAGTTTTTTTTTAAAAAAGGAAAAGTTTTAATGAGCATAATAAATGTGGGCTTTTTTTTTCTATCTAATGTCTTAATGTTTGAGCAATGAGCTACTGTTATTTGTCATCTAATGAAACAATAATAGTTTGCATGCAGTTTTTTGGAAGTAGATATAAATTGATGAACATGGCACAGAAATGGCTTACAAATAAAGAGACACCAAACTATTGGTCTGCATTGCTGGGATTACGGTGGTTTTCAGTGTTCTTTTTCTTGTTTGTAGTTTTCTGTGCTTCCTGTAACGAGCACCCACTACTTTTGGAATAAGAAAAAAGAAAAAAAGAGGAAAAAAGGAATAAGGGAAACAATTGAATTAGGGATTGTTTCTGCAGCACAGAAACCTGGCATTCACTCCCTCAGGCACACAGACTTTGCCTGACGGTCCATTTCTGGGGGCATCTCAGGTGAACAGTGAGGTCCTTGCAGAAATGTCCTGGGTCCCAGTCCTGCCAGGTAACCATGACACCAAAAGCCTCAATCCCAGTTTACCCATCTTGTGCCATCCTAAGGGTCCTGGCAAATTTATGTGTTAAAATAAAATATTCATGCAGACTCTATTTAGTTTTGAGATCTCTGATGAGTTCTTTCTTTTTCCTTTTTCTCAAAGTGTTTATTCAGTACTCTATTATTTAAGGGGATTTCTGATGAGTTCTTGTGATATGTTCTTTTAAGGTTTTAGAACGTTTTTTCTCTGCAAATTTTCACTGCTTATTTTTACAAGAAGACAGCTTAAAATGGGATTTTTTTTTTTTACATAGGGATGAAAACAATTAAGATTATTTCAAAGTCTCTTCTGCCAGGGCTAACAATTCACTCATGTTTTGGAGTCTATAAATATGTAGGGTATATTATTATCAATTGTTCTAACACAGGTCTGCTCTGAACTACAGTTCGTCTGCGTAACGTCAGTTTGGCCAGTGGTTGAGAACACAGCTGAGAGAGGCACCCACACCAGGGTTCTAATCCTAGCTGTACCCTCAACAGCCACGTGACTTTTGGAAAGAAGCAGGGTGACCCTGCATCTCAGCTTTGTACAGGGAGAGGATTATAAGTATCTATCTTACAACAGTCTGGGCGGATTTCATCAGAGCAATTCCTGATAGACTGCCTGGCATACCGTAAGTGGTAAAAAAAAAAAATTGCAGACGTTCTTATTCTTCTTGGTAGCAGTGATGTCTTACATTCGTGCAGTGACTCACATGCTTCAAGGAGCTCTCAGGTCTCTTACCTCATTTGAGTCTCAGGCAGCTCTATCAGTCCAAAAAGTTACTATCCCCATTTTATCTTTTTTGTAAACAGATGAGGAAACTGAGGCTCAAGATCACAGAGCTTAGAAAGGAACTCCAGGCCTCTTTTTGCTCAGTGTCAGGTCTCAACTTACCCTCAAAAGACTTCATGTGCCATGCCTGAACTTAATAAGATTAAATTTCCTTAAAAAAAAACTCCACTGGGCTTCACTGGTGGCGCAGTGGTTGAGAGTCCGCCTGACGATGCAGGGGACGGGGGTTTGCGCCCCGGTCCGGGAAGATCCCACATGCCGCAGAGCGGCTGGGCCCGTGAGCCATGGCCACTGAGCCTACGCATCCGGAGCCTGTGCTCCGCAACGGGAGAGGCCACAACAGTGAGAGGTCCGCGTACCGCAAAAAGAAAAAAAACTCTTTTATTCATACTTTAATCAAATCAAACTGATTTTTCTACACCACTCCAAATTAATTAGGTTTTGCTCAGTGAAAAGGGCAACTAAGGTTATTACTTAGAGCTTACTGTGTATCTCAGCTCTGGGCTGGGGGTTCACATCCACGGCCACATTTAAACCCATAGGGACCCTATGATGTAGCACTGTCATTGTCCCCACCTCATAAATGGGGCAACTGAGGCACAACTAAGTCCAGGATTGAGATGCAGGCTGACTGCCTCATACCCCAGCTCTTAAGACTCTGGTATTGTCCAAATCGCATTTCCCCAACTGACCATACGTTTTGCAAAGTGCTTTCACACACAGCAAGTCTATGGGACCTGATTGGGGGGGGGGGGGGGAGTGGAGGAGGGGATGGGTTCGCAGTGTTCTCTTCTACATTCGAAGAAATCGAGGCTCAGAGATGTTAAAGGACTTGTCAAAGTTGCCCGGCCCTCTTCTGGCGCAGCAAGGACACATACTCCCGGACTCCAAACCTCATTCTCTTCCCAAAGTCTCAAATTCCTTTGCATGTATTTTAAAAGTGAGGATGGTAGGCGACGTCCTGCCGTTCCTGAGAAGCAACTGTGCACTTAATGGCCTAAGTGTCAACCCTGAGCGTGGACAGCGTGACCCGTACTCTGGGCGGTGGAAGCGAAGGGCGTGGGCGTCACTACTGCCGAGGAAACGCGAGGTGAAACTGCTCGCCGAGCAGCCACTTGGGGCGGTGCCAGCACCACGTTCCTCAACCCACCCCAACCTCCAGGTCCCCGATGGGGTGGAAGCCGAGACTCGGCCCGGAGTCGGGACGCGGTCTCGGCACCGGGCGCCCGGGCGCCCCCTGTCCCGCGGGTGCGCGGGTGAAGGCTCACGGCGACCCGAGGCTCGGACGGCGCAGTCCCCGGGCGTATCCAAACCCGAGAGCGCCCCGGCCGCCTTCCTCGGCCACCGGGACCCGCCCGGGCGGGTCCGACCGGCGCTGCTGCCAAAACTGCGGCTCCCGGGATCTCAGCACGGTCTTCGGGGAGGACCCAGCGCGTCATCGACTCCAGAGCGGCGCGCCACGCGCCCTGCCTCAATTTCCCTCACCTCGCAAGGATACATAAACCCAAGATGTTAACAGCGGCGCAGCCCGGACCTGCACAATTTCCAGACAGAAGAGCGCACCCGACCCGCCGGACCCCCGCGCCGACCCGCCGGGCCGCCGCGACAGCACCCCTACCTGCGCGGTGGCCCCCGCCGCCACCGGTCGGGGCGCCCTGGGGTCCCCCGCCCAGCATGCGCCCCGCCGGCTCCTCCCGCTCCGCCTCCTCCACCTCCAGCTCCGCGGCGGCCGGCGGGCTCCGTGCGCCCCGAGGCCCGCGGCTGGGGAAGCGAGCGGCCGCGCCGGACGGGAAGTGGGGAGGGGGCTGGCGAGGAAGGGGAGGCTCCTTCCTCCTCCCGGGCCGCGCGGGCGGTTTCCTCCCCAGCCTCGGCCCCGGCACGCGCGCGCGCACACACACGCACATACACATACGCACACCAGCACGCACGCACACACACATACGCACACAAGCACGCAGACACACAGACGCACACAAGCACGCACGCACACACACACACGCACACAAGCACAAGCACACGCGAGCGGCTGGGGCGGGCGGGGCCCGGGGCCCACAGCCTGCGTCCCGGACCTCGGGAAGTTTGCTTTTCGCTCTCGCCGGTTTGCTGGACGAAAACGAGAGGGGAAGTGCGGTGGGGAGAACGGGTGTTCGGACAAGGAGAAACTGGGAGGCCTTCCTGGGGCGGGGGGCGGGGCGGGTCTACGAGGGTGCCTGGCAGACACTAATTAGGGAAGTGACCAAAGGGTTGATGGAAGAGATGGAGGGGAGGAGAGGGGCGGGGGGAGGAGAACGAGGGGAGACGACAGACCACACTGGGAAGGAGGGGGGCGAGCAGTTCAACATGAAATCAGGATCCAACTGTTTGAATCTTCTGGCAGCACTGGACTGGTCCCAGATCCCCCTCTCAACTTGGGGCAACCATCCCAGGACACAGCTGCGATCCGTGCCGAGCTCGACTCCCCTCCTCTTCGGTTCCTTCAAGGGGGCTCCTGGAGCATCCCTGACGCCGCACCTGTCAGACACGGTTCTTGCCCTTAAGGGGCTCCCCTCCAGCGGGGAAGAGAAATATGTGCGTATAAAACTAAATAACAGCATGCAGTGGAATATACCACGAGCCAGAGGTTTGGCACAAAACATTGCAGAAGTTGGGGGTAAGGGAGTGTCGTGCAGAAGGATCGGAGAGGCTCTCTGGAGGAAGGGAAAGGGTCTTGCTGGAACTACAGGAGGGTCAAGGTCCTTCACGAGATAAGAACTGTGTCCGTGAAAACACCTGGATGTGCTTAGGAGTCGGAGATTTGTGGGACGGAATGAATATAAGCATGGATGTGATGCATGTGGGAAGACGGTGGAAGGAACAAAAAAGTTGGATCAAGCTGCATGTAACGGTGTAGACCACGAAGCAGAGATCTGGGCTCAATGCTGTGGTTTGAGAGATTAGAAAAAAAGCTGTTTGTTTAGCTAGTTGACAGAAACATGGGGCAAGAGGTGACCTGCACTAAGTGAAGTGGAAATGCCAGAACTGCCCTGGTATACTGGAAAGGAATTATCTAAAGGCTTAGGGAGGTTAAAGTATTAGAGTGGATTTATCACATATGACCTGCTTACTCACTCCGAGAAGGTCCAGAGGGCACACCGTTCACCGTGACTCTGAGAAGTAATTTTGTGACCCAGCGTCGTTGGTCATCGTTGGTTCTGTGTAGGTCAGAAATTAGAGTGGGAACTATGCCACTGCAGTGTGGGTGCTTAAATGCAGTGAGGATAATTGGACCCCAGAGTAGCTGGGGCCACATGGTGGCAGTGAATCACCAAAGGCAGGGTGGGCATGGTTTCTGTAATGGACAGCAGAGTCAGAGCAGCAACCAGAAGAGTCTTGACAGCCAGACCTATGGCATTGGCCGGTTAATCATGGGGTTCTTAGATGAGAATGCTACTAAATTCTTATTTGATCTATATGAGCAGAAAAGTTCTAGGTCAAGGGAACAAAAGCGGAACTGTAATTACCAAAACAGAGAGACTCCATCAATTCCCAGACTTGCGTCAGTTTGCAGACCCAAAACTCCTTGAATGAAAGAGATGTCTGTCTCTTCCAGGAAAGACCTTGCAATGGTGCCAAAAAATATATACTATTAATCTTTCTTCAGCCTTTGCTGAAGGGACATAGAGCCTTTTACTCAGGTGACTGCACTGGGGGAAAGGAAATAATCAGACTTTTCGGGAATTACTGGACACTGGCTCTGAACTGACCCTGAGTCCAGGAGACCCAGAACATCACTTCAGCCCACTAGTCCAAGTAGGGTCTTACGGAGGTCAGGTAATCAATGGAGTTTTTGCTCAGGTCCATCTCCTAGTGGGTCTCTGCACTCATCCTGGGGTGATTTCTCGAGTTTTGGAATGTGTCGTTAGAATGATTCTCAGTAATTGGCAGGATCCCCACAGTGGCTCTGGGACCTGTGGAGTGAGGGCTGTTTTGGTAGGAAAGGCCAAATGGAAGCCACTACAAACTGCCTCTGCCTTCGAAAAGAGTTAACCAAAGGCAAGTCTGCCTTCGTGGAAAGATTGCCCAGATCAGTGCCTCCATCGAGGACGTGAAAGACGCAGGGGTGGTGATTCCCAGCACCTCTCCATTCAACATGCCCGTGTGGCCTGTGCAGAAGACAGATGGGTATTGGAGAATGACAGTGGATTATCATAAATTTAAGGACATGCTGATTCCCCTTGCAGCTGCTATACCAGCTGTAACATCACTGTTTAAGCAAATTCATACATCTGCTAGTATCTGGCATGCAGCTATTGGTCTGGGGAACGTTTTTTCTCCATACCTGTTAGTAAAGACCACCGGGGCAGCTTTCTTTCAGCTGGCAAAACCAGCGGTGCAGCGAAGACTGCCCTACCTCAGGGATAGATCAGTTCTCCAGCCCTACATCATCATTTGGTCAAGCAGGCACCCTATCGCCTTTCTCTTCCGGAAGACTTCACACTGGTCCATTCCATTGATGAAGTTATGCCGATTGGACCTAGTGAGTGGGAAAGACTAGCTGTTCTAGGCTTATCGGTGAGACATTTGTATGCCAGAGCGTGGAAGAAAAATCTGACAAACATTCTAGAGCCTTCCATCTCAGTGGGATTTCTAGAGGTCCGGTGGTATAGGCAAAGGATAAGTGGTTATATTTGGCCCTTCCTATGACCGGAAAAGAGACACAACACCCAATGGTCCTCTTTGGGTTTGGGAAGCAACATATCCCTTATTTGGGGGTACTACTCAGGGTTTCCCTGGTGGCGCAGTGGTTGGGGGCCCGTCTGCCGATGCAGGGGACGTGGGTCCGTGCCCCGGTCCAGGAAGATCCCACATGCCGCGGAGCGGCTGGGCCCGTGAGCCATGGCCGCTGAGCCTGCGCGTCCGGAGCCTGTGCTCCGCAACGGGGGTACTACTCAAGTCCATTTACCAAGTGACCCGAAAAGCTGCCAGTTTTGAGTGGAGCCCAGAACAAAAGAAGACTCTGCACCTCGTCCAGGCTGCCCTGTGAGCTGCCCTGTGCCATCTGAGCCACGTGACCCCACAGATCCAGCGGTCAGTGGTGGTAGCTGCTGGTAGAGGCTGGGTCAGACCCCTGTGGGGGGGTCACGTCACTGACCCTGAAGATTACAGAGCAAAGCCCTGCCACCCTCTGTGGATAAGTACTCTCATTTTGAGAAACAGCCTTTTACTTACTGCTGGGCCTTAGTACTAACTGAACGTTTAACCGTGGGCCACCACATCGCCGTGCAAGCTGAGCTGCCCGTCATGAACTGGGTGCCGTCTGACCCACAGGCATGAATCCGGGTATGCAAAGCAGCACTCCATCATCACATGGAAGTGGTACATGCGAGATGCAGCCCAAGCAGACCTGGAAGGCACAAGTAACATAAGGAAGGGGCCCAAATGCCCAATGTCCCCACACCGGCTATACTACCTTCTCTCTCGCACAGCCTGCGCCTGTGGCCTCATGGCCAGTTCCCTAGGATCAGCTGACTGAGGAAGAGAAAACTTGGGCCTACTTTACAGATGGTCCAGCCTGATATTCAGGTACCACCCAAAAGTAGACAGCAGCTGTAGCACAGCCCTTTCTGGGATATCCCCGAAGGACAGTGGTGAAGGAAAATCCACCCAGTGGGCAGACCTTTGAGCAGTGAACCTTGTTGTTCAGTTTGCTTGAAAGGAGAAATGGCCAGAAGAACAAGTCTATGCCAGTTCAGGGGCTGTGGCCAATGGTTTGGCTGGGTGGTCAGGGATTTGAAAGGAACATGATTGGAAAATTGGTGACCAGGAGATCTGAGGAAGAGGTATACAGATAGACCTCTCTGAATGGGCAAAAAACTCGAAGATACTGTGTCACAAATAGATGCTCTGGTCTCAACGGGGGAGGATCGTAATCCTCAAGTGGATAGGATGACGCCGTTCTGTGGGTACCAGTCAGCCTCCTTCTCCAGCTGCGCTTGACATTGTCCAATAGGCTGATGAGCAAAGTGGTCGTGGTGGCGGGGCTGGAAGTTATCCGTGAGCTCAGCAATACAGACTTCCACTCACCAAGGCCAACCTGACCACGGCCACTGCTGAGGGTCCGAGCTGCCAGCAGCAGGACCAACAATATGGCAGCCTTACCCAGGGTGAGCAGCCGTTCGCTACTTGGTGGCAGGTTGATTACGTTAGACCACTTCCATCACGGGAGGGGCAGCGTTTTGTTCTTCCTGGAGTTGATAATTACACGGAATACAGATTTCCTTTTCCTGAACACAATGCTTCTGCTGAAACTACCATCCATGGACTCATAAAGTGCCTTATCCACACAGCATTGCTTCTGATCGAGGAACTCACTTCACAGCAAATGAAGGGTGGCGATGGACCCACACTCACAGAATTCACTAGTGTAACCATGTTCCCTATCATCCTGACGCAGCTGGCTTGATAGAACAATGGAACGGCCTTTTGAAGACTCAGTTACAGCACCGCTAGGTAGCGGTACCTTGCAGATCTGAGCAAGGTTCTCCAGGACGCTCTCTGTGGATGCTCTGAATCAGTGTCCAACATATGGTGCTGTTTCTCCCATGGCCAGATTCGTGGGTCGGAAGAATCAAGGGGCAGAAATGGGAGTGACATCTCTCACTATGAGCCTCTTAGTGATCCAGTAGCAAAAGTTCTGCCTTCTATTCCCACAACCTTCGGTTCAGCTGGCCCAGAGGTGTTAGTTCCAAAGAGGGGAATGGTTTCACCAAGAAAAACAATTATGCCATTTAACTGGAAGTTCAGATTGCCACCTGGCAGCGTTGGGCGCCTTGTGTCTCTGAATCAACAGGCAAAGAAGGGACTTATGGTGTTGACCGGAGTGACTGATCCTTACTACCAAGGGGACTTTGGACTGCATGCCACAGTGCGGGTAAGGAAGCGTACGTCTGGAACATAGGAGATCCCTCGGGGCACCGCTTAGTATTTCCTTGCCCTCTGACTAAAGTCCATGGAAAACTATGACAGCCTAGTTCAGGGAGGACTACTAACGGCCCAGTCCTTTCAACAATGAAGGTTTGGGTCACCCCAGCAGGTAAATAACCAGGACCAGCTGAGGTGCTTCCTGAAGGCAAAGGGAATGATTAGTTCAAGGAGGTAGTTACAAATACCAGCTCCAACCAGGTGACCAGTTACATAACTGAAAACTGTCATTGACATGAGAATCTCTTCCTTATTTTCTTAGGACTCTGTTTATACATGGATAAGAAAGGGAGGAGACAGAGATACGTGATGTATTATTTTACATTTTATCTTTGTTTCCTTCTCTTCCTTATCCACTTACATAAGATGTACTAATAATAATTAAATTTACAACACGGTATTTAAGTGCGAGGACATGAAGGGGAAGGCTGAACGTCACCCAAGGACTATGCGTCTTCTGGGGAGAAGGTGAGTGAGTTTAGGGTTATACTCAGGGCAGTTGTGTCATGTTAAGCGGAAGTACTTTGCTACTGTCTTCATTTGGAGACTATGAATGGCTTCAGGAGATGTGTATGATGCGAGATGTGTATGGATGCCAGGTCAACAAGAGTTGGACTGTGATGTAGGTCTTCTGTGTCAGCTGGGCCAGGCTATTAAATCAACCCAGCCACTTGATCAAACTCTAATTTAGGTGTTTCTGTGGAGGTACTTTTGTAGATGTGGTTATATCTCCAATCAGCTGACTTGAAGTAAAGGAGATGACCCTTCATAATGTGGGTGCGTCTCATCCAATCAGCGGAAGTCCCTAAGAGTAAAAACTGAGGTTTCCTGAAGAAGGAAACAATTCTCCCTCAGGACGGAAGCCTCAAATCCTGAGTTTCCAGCCTGCCCACCTGCCCTACAGATTTCAGAATTGCCAGCCCTGACAAGCGCATGCGCCAGTTCCTGACAATAAATCTCCGTCTTCTGTCTGTTATCTGTCTGTCCAGCCATCCAGCCATCCAGCCCTCCCCCCCACCCGTGGTCCTCCCTTGTCTGCTCCCCTGCTTGGGTCTCCTTCTTTGGTTTCTCCTTTCTCCCCATCCCTGCTTTGAATCTTCCCCAGCATGGCATCCCTGGCCTTCCTCTTTTCTCGAGCATCCCTCATCCTTCACCTGACTCCCGTATCCACTTCCAAGGTTTCACCTACTCTGATACGACCTCGACTGGCATCTTTCACAGCAACCTCTCTCCCAAACTCGATTCGTATATCCAACCTGGCGGCTCTGCTGGTCTCCCAAATGCAGTATCTGCAAAAGGATTCCCACTGCCCTCTCCTGCCCATTCCCCAAACTGCTGCTTTCCCAGCATTAACTTTTTTTTCTGAAGGTAGCTTTACTCTCCCCTTGACCCCTCCTCTCAGACTGGAAACCCGGGAGACAATGCTATAGACCCCTCCACCTCATCCTTAGTGCTCACTGCATCCTGTCCATTCTACCCCAGGACTGTCCTTTGTGTACGTCTGCTGCTTTCCATCCCTGCCACCCCTAAGTGTATTTTCAACTGCTGCCAGAACTTCACCGCTCGGTTGTCTAAGCAGCCGTTCAAACCACCAAGTTCAGAGCTGTTCTCATCAACTCCCCCTCAACCCTACACTTCCAACTGTGCTCCCCACGTCACCTCACCTGCTGGCCCTACCATCCCTCTAATCAGCCCAGCAGCACAGTTTGGAAGGCATTCTACACGTGGTTAGGAGCACAGGCTCTGCCCTCAGATAAATGCGTGCATATCTAAGCCCCACTACTTCTTAGTCTGAAACCTTGGTAAGTTATTTAACTTCACTAATCTTCAATTTGCTCATCTGCAAAACAGAATAAATGATAGGATGTACCACATCAGGTGGTTGTGAGAGGGTCTGATGTATGGTCTGGGGTGGGGAGTAAACACTGGGTTTTCTTTAAGTCCCTGAGATGATGCTACAGTCCAGACAGGGACTTCCCTGGTGGCACGGTGGTTAAGAGTCCGCCTGCCAATGCAGGGGACACGGGTCCGAGCCCTGGTCCGGGAAGATCCCACGTGCCACGGAGCAACTAAGCCCGCGAGCCGCAACTACTGAGCCACATGCCGCAACTACTGAAGCCCTCCTGCCTAGAGCCTGTGCTCCGCAACAAGAGAAGCCACCGCAGTGAGAAGCCCGCGCACTGCAACGAAGAGTAGCCCCCGCTCGCCACAACTAGAGAAAGCCCGCGCACAGCAACGAAGACCCAACGCAGCCAATAAATAAATAAATAAATAAGAAAAAGAAATTTAAGTGCAGTCAGTGTTAAGACCACTGATGTAATGGTAGTATAGATGGGTCTGTGGAAGATACGGAAAGACCAGTTAGGAAAGAGACAACAGTCCAGGTAGGAGATCGTGAACATTTGCAATGAGCATAGAGAAGAGAGACCACGTTCATGAAGCAAAATTTTGTGAAACTTGGTAACTGGATGCTGAGGGTAGCTGAGAGGAAGGCATCTAAGGTGACTCCAGTTTTTAACTCAGTTGACCGGGCTCAGCAGATGGTGGTACCATAAAGCTGTGGTTCCCAAATACGTTTGTTCACTATAATCACTTAGGAAATTTTAACATTTTTTCCTAGTCTTATATCTTACCTACCGTGCAGGATTGTATATTCCTAGTCTATCAAAGACCTGTGTACAGGAGTGTTCTGTCATCAACTCGATCATTCTGGGAACTCTGTTCTGCAGATGCCTTTCCCTGGATAGTTACCCGTTATCCTTGGCCAAAAGTGTGATATCTGGGAAGAGGCAGTGAAGCAGCAGCCATCTGGCTTGAAAGGTCATTGTTGGTCAGTGGCAGCAGAGACAGATGCAGAGGTGCTGGCCAGTTCTGGCTTGTCCTTTCTCTTCCCCATCTAATGCCTGGGAATCCTTCCCAACTACTCATCCTGCCAGCCAACAGAACCCTCAGGCTTGCCACCGGATACTTCTCTGTGCGCTCAAGGACACAAAGCGGCATCGACCTTCCGTAGACTTCTATACCAACCCCTCCACAGCCCTGTTCTAACAGCCGGCCATGCACAGCCTCCCGGTTTCCTGCACACTCCAACTCCTTCACCCATGCCACAGCTTCACCCTTTCTCCCACAGCTGTGTGAGCTCTGGCTCCTATAATATATTCCTTGTTCCACAGCACTCATGGAGGTTCTGCTTCTCCAAGTAAACCCTCACTTACAAACCTACTGATTTCGAATCGCTGGCACAGAGATTGCAGAAATCTTCCTTTAGTGTTCTCATTCCCACACAATGCTGAATTAGTTAGGGCTCTTTGATTACAACTAACCAAAACCAATATACTCTAACTTTAGTAAAAAGAAAGTTGGGGGACTTCCCTGGCCGTCCAGTGGTTAGGGCTCCACGCTTCCACTGCAGGGGGCCCAGAGTTCGATCACTGGTCGGGGAACTAAGATCCTGCAAGCCGGCCACGTGGAAAGCCTGACCCTCCTGGAGCCAGTTCTGAATCTCTACGACTGAGATCCTGAATAGGTCAGGAGCCCCGTCACTGCCATCAAGAGTAGCCAAGGAAGTGGGCCCACACACGAGCACAGTCCCTGGAAAGCACCTCTGAACACAGGGGAAGGGACAGCCAACCCAAAATGTGTCTACTTCAAATGTTGTGGTGAGGCTTAGGCACCAAGGATCCGCTGCTTATGAGCAAACAAGTGACACCTTTAGTTTCCCTTTGCTTTTAATGTTGTTTCCATCATGGCTATTACCTAGCAGTGTGTGCCATGGATGTCAGTTCTGGATACTGAGATATGTAAAGGGTGTCTTACAGGAAGAATAACTGAGAGCAAAGGATGACTGGATAATCGGTCTAGGAATATTTTTTAATTTAAATTTTTGGAAAGTTTTTCATTGTAACTACTACCGGACTCTTCAGCAGAGCAGAGATGGAGTAGCATCATTGATGCCAATGCAGTCTGAGGCTGTAGACCAAGAGTCCCGGCTCCGCTAAGAGAATCAGCAGTACTTCTGCTATACTGAAATTACACATACCTACAGATTGCACTGACGTAGACAACGAACATTAAATACTGCAGGTGTAAACGTATAGCAAAAAGCTAGGGCCTCAGAGGGGAAAAAAATGTACGGCTCTTTTGCCAAAGCAGTGAAATTCAAAAATAGTGTGTAAGAATACGGGAGTCTCGGGCTTCCCTGGTGGCGCAGTGGTTGCGAGTCCGCCTGCCAATGCAGGGGACGCAGGTTCGTGCCCCGATCCGGGAGGATCCCACGTGCCGCGGAGCGGCTGGGCCCGTGAGCCGTGGCCGCTGAGTCTGCGCTTCCGGAGCCTGTGCTCCGCAACGGGAGAGGCCACAACAGTGAGAGGCCCGCGTACCGGAAAAAAAAAAAAAAAAGGATATGGGAGTCTCTTAGAATTTACTAATAATAGCTAATGTTTATTGGGCACTTACTACCAGCCAGACACTGTTTGACACAATTTAAACTTGTTAACCTTATGTCACCTTTGCAACAGCCCAATTATCACACCCATTTTCAGACTGGATAACTGAGGCACAGAGAGTTTAGAACTTGCCGCAAATCACAAACACAGTGGGTGGCCGCGGAGGGATCTGAAGCTGGCAACCTCACTGGAGAGTCCACATTCCTAACCACGATGATATACTGTCTCTCACTAGACAAAAATGACATTTGCTGAGGCCTCAGAACAAACGACCACTCTCCTTTCATATACTGAGACACACTTAGGTAGTAAGTCTTCATACTGTTGCATTTTCATACATAATATTCCCTCACCCCACCCTTCCCTTGGTTTCATTCCCAGAAGTGGGTCAGAGGAGAGAAGTTAGGACATGACAGTCTCCTATGTAATTAATGTCCCTTTGCATCTCTCCCTTCTAGATTGTACTTTGAGGGCAAATGTCATCCTTGTTCATACTTGCACCCTCTGGCCAGAAACTTACTAGACTGAATGTTCTAAATTGGGATTCTGACACTGGACAGGCTGGTGGATTTATTTCTCCCGTCTCCTGCGAATTATCTGAGCATGGCAGTGATGGACAGTCATGAGAATTCCCATCAGGTGACATAGCTGGAGTTAAATAGGAAATATTCTCATTGAGAACAAAAACAATGCTTAAACAATTCTGGGAAATTTAATTGTCTAAAGGAGATCTTTTCTTTAAAAAAAAAATAAACTTGAATGAATTGGAGAAAAGAAATCTATCTTCAGCTCAGGAAATAACATCAGACGACATGAAGCCCCTCATTTGTTAATGCCTGGAAGCAGGAAGTTGGTTCAGTTTCAAATACCATCAGATAAAGGCCAAGCCAAAGGATGTTATCATAGTTTTAGGCTAAGTATACAATGCAAATAACCTTCCTTTTGCAATGCACGTTGTCTGAAAGCGCTCATAGTGAGATAATCCATGCGAAGTGTGGGCGCTCGTTCTAGACACGCCGTCCCGAGACACCCCTCGCCGTGGCACCTCCTCATCTGCTGGTGATCAGTGTCCACTAGAGAGCTGGCGTTCAGAATGGGCTTGCACGTCAAACGGCTCAAGCCGTTCAGGAAGGCTGCCTAATTTTATGCTGCATTAAGATCCACCCCTCGGTGTCTCTCTAACCTGTTCTGGCCTCAGTTTCCCACGCACAGTGAAGGAAGAGCTAACACCACTGACGAGAATCTCTCCACTCACTCAGAGAGATTCGTTCACAAGGAAATTCTTCACGGAGGCGTGGTCTTCCCGTTGCTGCTTTCTGCCTTGAGTAGTAAACAGACACCGTTCTCCATTAGAAAGTCCGTATCGACACCGATTCCAACTTCCTCCGGGAAAGAGACGCAGGCCCCGCGGCCCTCGCTGCCTCTCATTAGATCAGTAGCCTCATGGCTCAGCCTCAGCACCTGCTACATCCGCTCAACAGCTACCACGCTGCCCCCGTCTCGTGTGACCCCGGACAGGTGGCACTGTCACTCTCAGAGTTCTCTCACACAGGGGACAACATTAGCCGCCACAGTGATACGTGGCAACCTTATTGTCACTGAAAAGCCCAGCAACCCCAAGGCTTCTTTTTTTCTGACTTGTAGTGTTCCCTCCCAGCGATCGGGAGAACTTTGCTGACCGTCTCCGTGGCAAAACGGGTCTAATTCTCTCACGGCTGATTTCCATGTTGTCTGATCAGAATCCGCCCCTGGCTCACCTTTTCCTAATGGGAGAAAGGCAACCACCTCCCAGAACGGATACACACCAAAGCCTTCAAGAGCTTGTAACCCCCCCATCAACAAGGCACGTTCGTAGAGAACGCAGCTCAGCAGATCTCAGGACGTCACTCAGCAGTTCCAAAGTGGACAACGTATAAGTGGACAATGGTCCAAAGTGACAAGGCGGCCTCATTCATAAAGCGCCCAAAGTTAGCCCCCACTAAAATGCTTTCCTAGATAACCCTTCATCTGCATGTGTTTCACGGTGAGTTCAGTAAATGCGTTCTTTAAACTTCTCTGGCAAACAGTATCAATGGTCACGTCCCTAGAAGGCTGTTCCTGGGAAAGAAAGGCTCACATCATTTAGCTAATCTGAAATTTGAATCCAAGCATCGATAGAGGATTCTTTCTCCAATTAAATGTGTGTTTGGGGGAGGCAAATCGTTTTATTTCCTCGTTTCCTTCTTTGCAAACAAGAGGGAAACCAGATGAGTGGCTATCAGATGGTCAGAGTTTGCAAATGAGGGGTAAAAGTTTAAGAAAAAAATAAGATGGTCGGATATATAATATTACTAACATTTTACTTTAAGGAAGTTTATTTTTCAAAAAAACTTTCACCAACTTCCCTCACCATTATGTCATAATAAAAAGCCTTTTTAGCCTCAAAAACAAAACAAAACAAAACAAAAAAAAAACAGATATGATATCAGAATACAGGGCACTCCCTTAAATGGAATGAATTTTTGCTTTTGGAAAAATTCATTACTTTATCCTGGTTTTTCGTTCGCATTTCACCTTGACCCAGTGAAACTTCCATGGTAGGCAGGACCAGCCTCCAAGTGGTCTCTTAGGGGCCAAGTAATGAGACTAATGTCTGAGCTCAGGAGCCCAGAGAGCCTCTCTTTTCTGTGTGATGCACAATTTACAACAATAAGTCCATGAATATTATCAATAATTAGGCTTCATGTGATGAAACTGTTTGCCTATTGGTCAGGTACAAACCAGTTCATAAAGTTTTGAACTTCAGGTTTGGGCTTTCGGAGGACAAAACTGGCACATAGCTGGGAGTAGAATTAAGCTACTAGTACTCGTGGTGGCATGTCCCCAAATGGTGCTGAGAGACTGCCTTCCGGGCACCCAGTGGGAGTCCCTTCCCAGCCCCTTGGAAGCCAGTGTGGCCAAGTGACTTGTTTGGTCAATGGAACGTGGAGCAGAGGTGCCGTGTGTCACACCTGGGTGGAAGCAGTCAAAAACCGTGGCTGACTCAGCCTGTTGTCTGGGGTAGCACCCTGGATAATGGGAGCCTGTCTTGAAGTGAAGCTTCTGTTAGCCTCGGTCCCAAGGTGACTCCATTACAAGAGTCCCCCCTGTAGACCCCCATAGAACAGGTAGCATGAACAAGGAAAAAAACTTACACTGAATTAAGCTCTTTGGATTTGGGCATCATTTGTTGCCACAGGACAGCCTAGCACGCCAAAGCCTATTACCTGGATTTTTTATTACTTTTTATTATTATTTATTATTATTATTATTTATTTTATTAATTAAATTTAATTTAATTAATTTACTCATTTATTCATTTATTTAATTAATTTAATAATTGTATTATTTTTATTATTAATAATAATTTTTAAACTATTTTTTATATTACGTGATGTCTCAGATGGTGAGTCGAACTGGGAACCACCTTCAGACTGTCACCGACAATACTCACCTTCTTCAATAGTGCGGAGTCCCCCAAATTCTAACTAAATGTGTTCTAGTATTTAGCAAGGCATTCCCCCAGGAATGAAGGCTTAGTCTTGGCCATAGCAAAAGCACACTAGAACAGTCTCCTGGCAGCACTGGTGGAGGAAGTTTCGCGGGTAGAGCCTCCCTCAGAGGACTCCTCCCTCTGGGTTGGAATGAGAAGGTTAAAACAGCTTCCAGTCTGGTCTCGCAATGTTTTATGGGACTTCAAGCAGATTTTCTTGAAAGGAAAGGGAAGACCCTTCTTCCATTCATCCACCCTGCATCCTGAATTATGGATACGATGGCTGGAGCTCTAGAAGCCATTTTGGACCATGCAAACAAGAGCCACAGCCTAGGAATGGCAAAGCAGAGAAGTGGAATTAGTCTGGTCCCTTGACAACCTTGTGGAATTGCCACACCACCCCTGGTGTGGCAATTCGGATTTCCTTTACGTGACAGAGGAAAAACTGTTATCTTGTTTGTGCTGCTATCAGTTTACCTTTTTCTTATATGAAGCCAAATCTCAATCTATTATATAAGTTTTTAACACTATTTTTAAATACAATGTATCTCATTCTTTTTTAATTTCTGTTTTTAGGGGTTTTATAATTTTAAAATAATGTATATAACTGATTTTGAAAGAAATATGAATCCATTGAGGAGATGTATTTTTTTTTAATTAATGGATAAACCGTTAGACCTTGGAGCCCACTGATGTGGAACACAGAGCATGAGGTGTCACCTGGGTCCCAGACTGTTCTTCAGGTGTCTGAATCTCAGCTACCCTGCACAGGGCCAGGGGAGGATGGCTAAGAAACTGTTGCTTTGATCATCTTGGCGGGATTTTGAGGACTTCTGTTACCCAACGCTCTCTTCTCAATAGGTCGGCATCTCAAAGTCTCTGGCATGAAACCTCTGAGGATATGATTCCCATTTCCCTACCCCCAGAGCAGAAAAGAGAAAAAAGCCACCTCTGCTGCTCTTGCTTTGACTCCAACTAGTGCTCTGTGCTTTCTCCAAGACCAATTAGTCATTAATGTTCACCTGGCCTTCTCGAAACCCAGAAGTGTGAGGTCTGAACCAAAGTGTGTACAGTATGTATACATAGTAGTAGGGAAACATAGAGGTCTGATAACATCCCGTGTGAAATTAACAGAACCTTGAGGCAATATTAAGCAACTTCCTGTTTTATTCTCTTAGGACCTATTTAGTGTCTAGGCTCTTACCCCTTCAGTATATGATTTGATTGAGAAGTACGCCTGCCCAAGGACCACGGGGGTGAGGAGCCTCCACCAGGATCTCCCTGGAGAAGAGGGACAAGACTCTGGCCACATTGCAGTGTGATAGTCCTGGGTGCCTGCAGTGCAGACAAGGTCCCCCCGAGGAGGAGGAGGAGAACTACGGAACTGCTGGTGATCACTTGGGAACAGCTTCCAGTTTCACCAAGGATGTTCCCTGCTCCCCGGCCACCCACTCCCTCCCACCCACTTAGAGATGGACGGCAACTTTATGACCACCCTGGTTCACATGGAATTGATAAATCTGCAGCTGCCCGCCTTCTATGAAAGCAACTAAATGTGAATGCTCCAACCAAGTAGACATTTTGGGAATTATCTGTGTGAAAGACTCCTCCCTTTCATGCATACTTACAAGAACTGACTCTAATGAAATAACTGATTTGAAGTGGATGGCACGTACTAGGAGTCGGTCATTGCTACTCTCTACCTTCCGTTGGTCTATTCTGCTGTTACTCATTTCCCTGCCCCAACTGAGAAATAAGACGGTCCAGTGGAAGTTCACATGAAGTATCTTAAGGAGACTTGACCATCTTATGAGCGAGACATCTCCATCCATTCATTCTTCAAAGGAAGTCACCCCCCCCCCAATCAAAATCGTCTATTGTCTTTACCTGCCGTTCCAGGAAATGACACGGAATGAGCTAGTGGTACTGGAGGGACGGTGCTGAATTTTACTGCTGATTTTGAAAGAGGCTTTGCTTCACTCCTGTTGCATCTGCCAGGAGCCACCCAAGGGCCCTGGGCAGCTGCCAGAGCCCTGGCTGAAACACGGGCAGCTTGTTGAAAGTCCAGCTCCTCCTCTGGCCCAGGGCCAATGCCAGGAGCTCCTCTGACTGGTTTTTTCCATGGGACCTTTAAACAGCAAAGCGGCACCATGCTCAGATCACAGCCCTTCCCTGAAAATGCTGACTAAAGCACTTTCTCCATCAAGAAGATTTTGTCCTAATCCAGTGGCTTCCCACCTTCCTGCTCATAGAAAGCTGAGACTATCCCATGATTCGCTAGAGACTGTGGTCCCAGAAGCAATGCCTGTGCACACAAGAGTGTGTACTGATAGCCACACAGACACTCAATCCATGGTTTACTGTTGCCGCTAACCAGCCAATGTGGGTGTAATTAGCATCTCCTGGGTACACAGCCCAGTGCTGTTTCTTTCTTTTTATTTAAAGAATAAAAGTGGAATGATTCCTTCCTGCTTTCTCATATGGCTGTTGTCATCGCTGAAAGAGCTCAAATATGAGAAAATGCTTTGAAACTCCAGGGATGTATTCAATACAAACGTCAGCTATCAATTATCTTTTCACATCAGTCCACAGCCCCGTGTTTTTCTGTCTGTGCATGCCTCTTTCTCTTTTTTTTTTTTAATTTATTTATTTTTGGTTGCATTGGGTCCTCGTTGCTGCACACGGGCTTCCTCTAGTTGCAGCGAGCGAGGGCTACTCTTCGTTGCGGTGTGCGGGCTTCTCATTGCGGTGGCTTCTCTTGTTGCGGAGCACAGGCTCTGGGTGCACGGGCTTCAGTAGTTGTGGCACACGGGTTCAGCAGTTGTGGCTCGCGGGCTCTAGCGCGCAGGCTCCGTAGTTGTGGCGCACGGGCTTAGTTGCTCCACGGCACGTGGGATCCTCCCGGACCAGGGCTCTAACCCGTGTCCCCTGCATTGGCAGGTGGATTCTTAACCACTGTGCCACCAGGGAAGGCCCTGTCCATGTCTCTTTCTTGCTATAAACAGTCAGGTGTAAATCAGAGTGTGCATCTTTAAGTGTTGCTTGGAAAGGACAGTGGCCCCTCAAGCCCCAGGACATAAGAAGATTACCAGCGGGGCGCAGAGAGCCAGCCCCTTCAGCCATGCTGCTCCGATGACGGGGTCCCCGGGAGCAGCAGATTCCTGCCGTCTGTCAAGGCGCCTGGCTCCTGCTCAAGGAGGTGGCTCAGATTCCAAGCTGACAACACACCTCAGACACAGGCATGAACCTCAGGCTCTCAGGCACTCTGAGGATATGATGAAACAGGACGTTCTCCCCCCGGTGTGGCCCCGACACCCACGCATCTTCCATCACCACTGCACCAGCAGGATGCAGCTATTCCACCCCTGCTCACTCCACGTGCCACCACTGCCAAATGGTCGCTATTGGCTTTTCTCAGACTGGCAGTCTTGTTGGTCTTCTTGCTTCACTCTTTGGCCCTCGTTTCCTCCTCTCCATTTCCCCCACGTTACGATTAAAAATGACACACTGATTTAACTTTATTTAGACACGTACAGCGCTTGACAGCTCTCGAGCCGTGTTTATAGACTTATTCTTCGTTGGTCCTCACTGAAGTAACCCTCATGGTCCTAGAATTTCAAATGCAGAGACTTAGAAGAGGTGGAAGGAATGATTGCACGTGGTGCCTGAACCACATGGCTGCAGGCCTACTTACCCACTGCCTTATTGCATTCCCTGTTTGTTTTGCGTGGGCCAATATTGTCTATTCAGCAGCCTGCTGACAAATTTTTAACTGATGGACTTCATTTTTTTTTTTTTTTTTTTTTTGCGGTACGCGGGCCTCACTGCTGTGGCCTCTCCCGTTGCGGAGCACAGGCTCCGGACGCGCAGGCTCAGCGGCCATGGCTCACGGGCCCAGCCGCTCCGCGGCACGTGGGATCCTCCTAGACCGGGGCACGAACCCGCGTCCCCTGCATCGGCAGGCGGACTCTCAACCACTGCGCCACCAGGGAAGCCCCAGGACTTCATTTTTTTAAAGAGCACTTTCAGGTTTGCAGAAAAATTGAGTTGTAAGTGTAGAGTTCTTACATACTCCTCCCTGACCCCCGCCCTCACACAACACTTACCCCTATTATTAAACATCTTGCATTTGTTACCATTGGTGAGCCAGTATTCCTACATTATTATTACCCCAGATTCATAGTTTATATTAAGGTTCACTCTTTTTTTAAAAAAAATGTGTATTTATTCATTTTGGCGGCGCAGTGTCTTAGTTGCGGCATGCAGGATCTTTTTCTTTCTTTCTTTTTTTTTTAGTTGTGGCATGTGAACTCTTAGTTGCGGCATGCATGTGGGATCTAGTTCCGTGACCAAGGATCAAACCCAGGCCCCCTGCATTGGGAGCTTGGAGTCTTACCCACTGGACCACCAGGGAAGTCCCAGGGTTCAGTCTTTGTACTGTACATCTTATGCGTTTTGCCAAATGCATAGTGACATGTATCCACCATTACAGTGTCATACAGAGTAGTTTCACTGCCCTAGAATTCCCCCGTGCTCCATCTTTTTATCCCTATCTCCCTTCCCCCATCCCCAGGCTGCCTATGAATTTCTCTGTCCTCTACAGGGCCCAGCGCAGAGAGTTGTCCACGACGGTGGTTAGTAAATGGTAGCACTTCCAAAACACTTTCTGCAGCCAGAGAAGATCCAGGTTCTGCCTGCAGGGCTCTCAGCTCTTTGGGGATGTGCAAGGACGCATAAAAATGTGAGAGGTTCAGGAGAGGTAAAAAAGCGCTGCGGGCTCAGGCGGCTGTGGAAGACTTCCTAAAAGGGGGATGGGAGGGGGGCTCCCCAGGCAAGGGGAAGAGGAGAGCAAGGGGGCAGCTTGTTGAACCCACCCACCTAGAGCTGAGAGTTCAACTCCGTGAGGATTCGGAGATGGCAGCTTTAGAGATGGAGGTTACGGCCAGATTGGGAAGGGCCCTGAATGCCAAGCCAAGGACTTTTGATTTTTTTCCCCTCATTGCATAAAAGGAGCCGTTAAAGAGTCTGGAGCAGAGAGTGATCTGAACAAAGCAGATCTGGGGAGAAAGAGGGGAAAAAAAGAGGCAGCAGAGAGAGGAGCACAGGCAGGAGAGGGAAGGTCTGGGCGATGGTGGGGACAAAGGAGTGGAAAGGAAAGGGCCAAAGTGCAAGGCGGTGAGAAGACATAATGGTACCACTGACACTGAGTTTCCAGCGCAGGTGGACACAGTTGGAAACCCCTAACAAGTGACAAAAATGAGGGGCAAATACTCAGGAAGGAGGTTAAGGAGAGTTATCTGTGTAGACATGATCATTGAAGCATTCGGAGCAAAGAGAACAGGACACTGAAACGTGGGTTCCACCACTTTAAAGGAGTTCGAAGGAAAGGCCCAAAGTGTGAGAAATTAAAACTTCTCTTGCTGATAAAATCAGCAAGCAGAGCGAGAAGAAGAGCTGAGAGATGGGAAGAGAACGAGGACAGAGTGGAGCCACCACCTCCAGGAAGCCTTCCCCACGGGCGCCTGCCTCCCACCGTGCCCTTGACTCTCCTCTGCGTCTCAGCTGGCGTGCGCCCCCTGCACCACAGCACCCATGGCACCCAGGGCCATCGTGAGAGTTTGCATATGCTCTTAGCAAACTACTCAAGTTACCAGACCTGCAACAATCCAGAGTAAAGTCATGAAAACCAGAAAAAAAGATTTCAAAAGGGAGTGAGTGGACGAGGAGAAAACCCACAGGGACATTAACTAACTAACAAGCAGGAGGACAGGAAAGAAGATGGCTTCGGGGAGCACTTCTTGGAGAGCCCGGAGCAGGAAACAAAAGCCAGATGTACAGTCTCCTCTTTGCAGAAGTGTTGCAGAGAAGGGAGGGAACGTTTAGGGAAGGAAACTTCAGTGGGAAGCAGGAAAAACAGAAGGTTCTTTCAGGATAGAGTAAACATGCTTATAAACAGGCAGAGGGGACTTCCCTGGTGGCGCAGCGGTTGAGAGTCCGCCTGCCGACGCAGGGGTCACGGGTTCGAGCCCTGGTCCCGGAAGATCCCACATGCCGCGGAGCAACTAAGCCCATGCACCACAACTACTGAGCCTGCGCTTTAGAGCCCGCGAGGCACAACTACTGAGCCCACGTGCCACAACTACTGAAGCCCACGCACCGGAAGCCCGTGAACCTAGAGCCCGTGCTCTGCATCAAGAGAAGCCACCCCAATGAGAAGCCCGCGCACCGCGATGAAGAGTAGCCCCCGCTCGCCGCAACTAGAGAAAGCCCGCGCGCAGCAACGAAGACCCAACACAGCCAAAAGTAAATACATAAATAATTTAAATTTTTTAAAAAGGCAGAGAGGAAAGAGATAAAACAAAGAGCCATTGAAGAGAGGAAAAGAAAGATGATGGGATTGCTGGGGTGAGGCATAGGAGAGGGGAGACGAGGTGAGAAAGACCAGCAAGCCCAGGAGACAGGAAAAGGCGTGCAGGCTGGGTTCCTCCCACACTGGATGGGGGCTGGAGCAGGCAGGTGACATCAGTCACCCAGCTGTCCTTTCCCATCAACACCACAGGGGAGCCCATTAACTGCAATAGTCTGGACGGGCCAACTGAGAAGATGCTCCTCTTATAACTAGAAACCTGGAAAGCAACGGGTATAGGGAGGCAAACAGAAAGAATAAGAGGGACGTCCCTGGTGGCCCAGTGGCTAAGACTCCGCGCTCCCAACGCAGGGGGCCCGGGTTCCATCCCTGGTCGGGGACCTACATCCCGCATGCATGCGTCAACTAAGACCCTGCACAGCCAAAATAAAATGAATAAATAAATATTAAAAACAGAAAAAAAAAAAAAAAGAATAGAAAAGCCGACAGAAATGAAGAGCTTACCTAAATGGTTTCTTGCCATTATGCTAAGGGCTTTATTTTGGCCATTTTATTTGGTTCTCACAACACCCCTGCAGATTACATACAGTATTGATATGAACCACTACCCCCATTTTGCAAATGTGGGAACTGAGGCTTTAAAGAGGATGAATGCCATGCCCACACACAGGGTGTAAGCAGTGGAGATGGACACCATGGGACTCCAGAACACATACTGGCTTACTGCCTCAGGGGAACTGGAGTGACCAGAGGAATTGGAACCAGAAATATCAGTCAGGGAGCGTTCCCCAAAGCAGTGGGTTTAGTGCATGCAGTGCTTTGGTGTGAAAGGTGAAGCAGGACGGATATCAGGAAAGAGGCTATCAGAGGGTATCTCATTAAAGGGGGGTTCCGTGTGCAGTGTGTAAGCGGTATGATCATGCGAGAGCCTAACTGAATGAGGGGCATTCTGACCCAATATCAAAACCCCCAGATTCTGTCACAGGTGCCTCTCACTTTAAGAAAATCGGACATTCCATATCCAGGCTTAAGAAGTAGAAGCAACAGCTTGCTCACTGGGCGTCTACTGTGTGGTGTGCCTGGGGTGTGCCCGGCATTGCACCGGGAGCTTTCTAAACGTGACCTCACAGCCACACGACTCTGCAGAGCGGGAGTCACCAGCTATGCTCCCGAACCAGGTGTCATAGGCTGAGTTGTGTCCCCCAACCAAAATTTGTATGTTGAAGTTCTAACCCCAGAATGTGACTGTATTTGGAGAAGGGACCTTTAAGAGGTAATTAAGGTAAAATGAGGTCATTCGGGTAGGCCCTAATCCAACATGACTGGTGTCCCTATAAGAGGAGATTTGGACACGGATGCACACAGAAAGAAGGTGATGTGAAGAGACACAAGGAGAAGGCAGTCATCTGTGAGCCAAGGAGAAGAAGCCTCAGAAGAAAGCAACCCTGCCGACACCTTGGTCTTGGACTTCCAAACCTGCACCCTGTGAGGAAATAAATGTCTGTGGTTTAAGCCACCCGGTCCGTGGTGCTTGTTATGGCAACCCTAGCAAACTAATCCACCAGGAAATCGGGGCTGAGGGGCCTATTTCTTGTCCTAGATCACAACGATGGAGTCAGAGCCAAGACGAGAACTCAGCCGGTGAGACACCAGAACCTACACAACAGAAAGACCCTCTGTTGAACCAGGTTTGCTCCAGGCTTCCTGAGTTTCAGAACTACAATATTCATTTTACAAAAACAACCTGCTCTTTTAGCAACAGGTATTTCAAGCAAAGAAAATTCTACTGATTTCACTCATGTTCTGTTTATAAATGGTGATGTTTCTATGATGATGAGTTGTGCAACTCTGACCCCACATCAGAAAATCCAGATTCTTTTTATTTATTTATTTATTTTTGGCTGTGCTGGGTGCTCGTTGCTGCACGCGGGCTTTCTCTAGTTGCGGCGAGCGGGGGCTACTCTTCATTACGGTGTGCGGGCTTCTCATTGTGGTAGCTTCTCCTGTTGCGGAGCACAGGCTCTAGGCGTGCGGGCTTCAGTAGTTGTGGCGCGCAGGCTCATTAGCTGTGGCACATGGGCTCAGTAATTGTGGCTCGCGGGCTCTAAAGCGCAGGCTCAGTAGTTGTGGCGCACGGGCTTAGTTGCTCCGCGGGATGTGGGATCTTCCCGGACCAGGGCTCGAACCCGTGTCCCCTGCATTGGCAGGCGGATTCTTAACCACTGCACCACCAGGGAAGCCCCAGATTGACTCTTGTATTAATTAGATTAAAACTACATTTGCATATGGATTAACTAATGAAAAGAGCTGAAAATGTAAACAATTTGAGGTGCGGGAAGTGAATTGATTTTTTTTTTTTTTTTTTTTTTTTTTTTTTTTTTTTTTTTTTTTTAGCGGTACGCGGGCCTCTCACTGTTGTGGCCTCTCCCGTTGCGGAGCACAGACTCCGGACGCTCAGGCTCAGCGGCCATGGCTCACGGGCCCAGCCGCTCCGCGGTATGTGGGATCTTCCCGGACCGGGGCACGAACCCGTGCCCCCTGCATCGGCAGGCAGACTCTCAACCACTGAGCCACCAGGGAAGCCCTGAATTTTTAAGTAATGTTTATTTTTCATGTTATACAAAGGTTATCTGAAAAATAATCATTTAAAATGTTTTTAATAACCTTTTTCCACATTCATATTTAATACTCCTTTTGCCCTAATTGCCAAACTTATTCTTCCTCAAAATGTCCCCTCCCTATTTATATATATATTTATATATATATATATATATATATATATATATATATTTTTTTTTTTTTTTTTTTTTTTTTTTTTTTTTGTGGTACGCGGGCCTCTCACTGCTGTGGCCTCTCCCGCTGCGGAGCACAGGCTCCGGACGCGCAGGCTCAGCGGCCCAGCCACTCCGCGGTACGTGGGATCTTCCCTGACCGGGGCACGAACCCGTGTCCCCTACATCGGCAGGGGGACTCTCAACCACTGCGCCACCAGGGAAGCCCTTTATATATATTTTTAAACTGTATTTTTTTCAGGGCAATTTTAGGTTCACAGCAGTTCCCATATACCCCTCCCCACACGCATGCACAGCTTCCTGCCAGTAACAACATCCCCCCACCAGAGTGTTAACATTTCTTACATTCAGTGAACCTACACTGATACATCATAATCACCCAGAGTGCATAGTTTACATTAGGGTTCACTCTTGGTGTTTTACATGCTATGGGTTTGGACAAATGCATCCATCATCACGGTATCATACAGAACAGTTTCACTGCCCTAAAAATCCTCTGGGCTCTTCCTATGCATCTCCACTGGCAACAACTGATCTCTTTACTGTCTCCATAGTTCTGCCTTTTCCAGAATGTCATAGAGTTGGAATCTATGCTACACAGTATGTATAAATAGCATTTTCAGATTAACTTCTCTCATTTAGTAATACTCATTGTAGGTTCCTCCATGTCTTTTCATGACTCTTGCCTTTTTATCATAATAATGATAATATTGAATAATGATAATGATAATAATGAATAATATTCCATTCTCTGGATGTACCAGTTTCTTAATCCATTCACCTACTGAAGGACATCTTGGTTGCTTCCAACTTTTGGTAATTAAAAGTAATTAATGGGACTTCCCTGGTGGTGCAGAGGTTAAGAATCCGCCTGCCAATGCAGGGGACAGGGGTTCGATCCCTGGTCCGGGAAGATCCCACATGCCACGGAGCAACTAAGTCTGCGCGCCGCAACTACTGAGCCCACGTGCTACAACTACTGAAGCCCACACGCCTAGAGCCCGTGCTCTGCAACAAGAGACGCCACCGCAATGAGAAGCCTGCACACTGCAACGAAGAGTAGCCCCACATCACCGCAACTAGAGAAAGCCCGTGCGCAGCATCGAAGACCCAACATAGCCAAAAATAAAATAAATAAAACAGATAAATTTGGGCTTCCCTGGTGGCGCAGTGGTTGAGAATCCGCCTGCCGATGCAGGAGACACGGGTTCGTGCCCTGGTCCGGGAAGATCCCACATGCCGCGGAGCAACTAAGCCCGTGAGCCATGGCCGCTGGGCCTGCGCGTCCGGAGCCTGTGCTCCGCAACGGGAGAGGCCACAACAGTGAGAGGCCCGCATACAGCAAAAAAAAAAAAAAAAAAAAAAAAACAGATAAATTTAAATAAATAAATAAATAAAAGTAATTAATAAGGCTGCTATATACATCCATGAGCAGGTTTTTAGTTGAACATAGTTTTCAACTCCTTGGTATTTAACCAAGGAACAAATGCAAGTGCTGGATCATATGGTAAGACTATATTTAGTTTTATAAGAAACCACTGAACTGTCTTCCAAAGTGCCTGCACCATTTTGCATTGCCATAGCAATGAACAAGGGTTCCTTTTGCTCCACATTCTCTCCAGCATTTGGTATTGTCACAGTTTTAAATTTTCACCATTCTAATAGGTATGTAGTAGTATCTCATTTTAATTTGCATTTTCCCCATATTATGTGGAGCATCTTTTGTATGCTTGTTTGCTATCTTTGGTGAAGTGGCTGTTAAGGTCTTTGGCCCATTTATAAATTGGGCTCTTTGTTTTCTTTTTGTCGAGCTCTCCCATTTATATACTTTTTTAAAATTTTTTTTTTTTTTTTTTTTTTTTTTTTTTTTTGCGGTACGCAGGCCCTCACTGCTGTGGCCTCTCCCATTGCGGAGCACAGGCTCCGGACGCGCAGGCTCAGCGGCCACGGCTCACGGGCCCAGCCGCTCCGCTGCACGTGGGATCTTCCCGGACCAGGGCACGAACCCGTGTCCCCTGCATCGGCTGACGGACTCTCAACCACTGCGCCACCAGGGAAGCCCCTCCCATTTATATTTTGACCAAAAGTTTTTTCAATTTAAAAACTTAAATCACATATTATAAAAGTATCATACACACATGCCAATAAAAATCCAAATATTGTAGTATAGAAAGGACAGACTAAAACACAAGTGTACCTGCCCCAAGAACCCTCTCAGAGCACCTCTGAGTGTTAGTGCTTGTGATGGTTGCTTCCCTTTGTGGTACTGCGTTATTTTGCTCTTAACATTATTAAAGAAAACATGGATGGAGAGATACGAATATCCTGGCATGCATCAATCTTTTTAAAATAAATAAAGGGGAAAAGAGCTTCTCAGAAATGACCACTAGGTGGTGGAAGTCGACCGAAAAATGCCATACGACGTACTGCCGTCACGATTGCTGAGAAAGAACTTTTCCAGCGTCCTCTCCTGATAAATCCAACTTCCCCTCCTCCAGTCCCCTTGCTTTAAGCTGCCCCGGGGCCATTTCAGACTCTGCACAAATGGAGATGACAGAACCTACATCTCACCTGCCCTGAGAGCGGACAAGGCTGTGAAGGCATATCTTGAAAGGATGAGACGGGCACGCTCTATCACGTGCAGCATGTCCAGATGTTGGTATGGCTCTGTAGTGATGATGGCCTTCATGCCCCCCGCCCCCATCCTACCAAAGTAAAGGTGCCACTCGTAAGAGACTAGCTCTCAGTGCAGGGCCACCTCTGGCCCAGGAGGAAGGAAACTTCCAAACAGCCTCTGGACTAGTGGAGAAAGTGAGTTAATTCAAGTCAAAGTTTCCAGAATCTCTTTTGCACTTTGGTCTGTGTTCACTGTACATAGTAAATGCTCAGTAAAGACCTATTGCTTTGACTTGATCTGAAAACCACATTCCTAAAGCACTGAAGGAATAATTTTCCATTCATTAGATGTTCCTTAAGCTAACACAGCGCCTAAACAAACAGGGGGAAAGGTCTCAAAGATAAACGAGGGCTTCCCTGGTGGCGCAGTGGTTGAGAGTCCGCCTGCCAATGCAGGGGACGCGGTTTCATGCCCCGGTCCGGGAGGATCCCACGTGCCGCGGAGTGGCTGGGCCCGTGAGCCATGGCCGCCGAGCCTGCGCGTCCGGAGCCTGTGCTCGGCAGCAGGAGAGGCCACAGCAGTGAGAGGCCTGCATACCACCAAAAAAAAAAAAAAAAAAAGATAAACGAAATGAGAACATTCTGTACACTTTTCTTTATAACCCAAATATTTCATGATTCTAAAAAAATATTGGGAACAAAAGCCGTCAAGCAAGTAAAAGAGAAAAAAATGTTTAAAGAAGAAAAATAAATAAATATGAACAACTCTTTAACCCAAGAATCTTACTCCCCAAAATTTAGTGCAAGAAAATATTTCAGTAGAGGCAAAATATTACAAAAGCAAAAGGAAAACGTGGAAATACATACTTAAATATCCAATGATTATTACATATTAATTTTTTAGATTATCTATAGTGAAAGTCATTTTGAAGACATGAAAAATGATAAATCATGCATTGTAGGTTTACAAATTTTTTAGGCATGAATATAATTAAGCTCACTAAAAGGTAAAGCAAAATAAGCAAGATAATGTTTCTCCATAACAGTATGCCAATAGTAAGACCCAGAAGTTGACCAAAGCACTGTGTTTTCCTAACAATTAATAAGAATTCAATCTCTCAACCCCAATCTCATGTCAGGTACAAATATGATATAGTGTCACACTACGGTTATCTTTTATTTGTTGTCTTTGTGTTTTATCGTTGCTATAGCAGTAAAACTTATTTTAACAGAATTATTACATTTTCCTTTACTAATTAAAGTATATTTTATTTATTGTGAAACCATAGTAATATAAATTTGCTCTCAACTCTGCTACCACAGTGTTTCCTTAAAATTTTCAATCTGTAATAAAAATGTTCATAAATATACAAAGGTCTTTCCTGGGCAAGATGAGGGGCTGGCTTACCCACGGGAGGATCCAGGTTCTCACGGCAGTCATAGGCTAGAGCATGCTCCCCCAAGGTGAAAATAAGTTACTTACGCCAATGTTTGTATGGGAGGATGAGATACACTCAAACTCATACTTTAGAAAAAAAAGGAAAAGTGGTCCACTTCTAGTTGCTATTTGCATGTATTTTGGCAAGGAAACTGAGCTTCCCAGGACTAGCTCCAGACCTGCAATCCCAGGACCTCCACAAAGACCAAAGGGCAGCAGAGGCTGACAAAGCCCAACAGAGAGATCTATTTCCTGGCTGGTTCCCAGACACTGGCTTCTGACCCTACAGAATCTCACAGTGTGCAGAAGGTAGGAGAAGTGGCAAATTTCACTGTTTAGAAGGAATTGATAATGACCAGGATTCCTGGCCTCCCCCAATCGATAGCAATTAACTAGAGGCCAGACAAGAAATTCAGGCGAGGCTTTATTGGGGCCCCTGTGGCTGAAGGAGGGAGCGTAAGCACCCAGCAGGGGGCTTCCCTGGTGGCACAGTGGTTAAAGAAGCCGCCTGCCAACGCAGGGGACATGGGTTCGAGCCCTGGTCCAGGAAGATCCCACATGCCGCGAAGCAACTGAGCCTGTGTGCCAGAACTACTGAGCCTGTGCTCTAGAGCCCGTGAGCCACAACTACTATGCCCGAGTGCCACAACTACTGAGGTCCGTGTGCCATAACTACAGAGCCTGTGCTCTAGAGCCCACGAGCCACAGCTACTGAAGTCCGTGCGCCTAGAGCCCGTGCTCCGCAACGAGAAGCCACTGCAGTGAGAAGCCCGCGCACCGCAACGAAGACACAACTCAGCCAAACATTTTTTTAAAAAAAAACAAAACAACTGGGTAGGCTTCTGAGTCTCTCCCCTACAGAATGTGACTTACATATCATGGAGTCATCTAAAACAGAGAGGTTTAAAAAAAAATTTTTTGATCCAGTTTTATGTCTTCTCATGGGAATGTATCTAAAGTTCCAAAATGTACAAGGTCTGCAAAAATTAAAATGAGTCTGCTCAGCTGGCATCCATTCTCCTCTTCGTCCTCAGGGGAGAGATTCTATAATTTCCTTCTGGAGTTTCTCAAAATGCTGAAGAGTGCTCACAGGCCATTCATGCTTGAGCAAGGACTCAGATTATAACTCACCCGAATACTTAATACTTATTGTATTAATACTTATTATTAATTATAAAATTTATTATTAGTAGTAATTACATATTATTACTTATTAATACTTATTGTCCTGAATTCAGGAAAGATCGAGAAATTGTAATACCTTTTTTGCTTTTGCTATTATGGAAGTTTATTCACAAAGCCCACATGTAGGGGTTGGTGGGGTTTTGGTGGATAAGCAGGAAGCCTTCACTGGAGCCTCATTTCCAAGCAGCCAATTGGCGATGTTCCTTTAGAGTGGACCCAGCACACAATGAACTTTTTTTTTTAACATTTTGGTGCATTTATGCTGAAAGCTTTATTTTTTTTAAGTCTTTATTGATTTGTTACAATATGTCTTCTGTTTTATATTTAGGTTTTTTGGCCAAGAAGCATGTGGGATCTTAGCTCCCGGACCAGGGATCGAACTCGCACCCCCTGCACTGGAAGGCGAAGCTTAACCAATGGACCACCAGGGAAGTCCCAATGATGACCTTTCTCTGGCGCGTCCCCACCAGCCCACAGCTGAGCTACTGGAGGCCCTGCCTGTGTTAAGGAACCTCCCTCCCTGACCCTAGTTCTTTCCTTGGGAATCTGGAATTGTGATTCTCTGTGTGTGGCTGGCACTAAAAGGTGAAGCCAGCAGGTCTGGGAGCCCCCGATGGCCTCCTGCTCCCCAGGTCTCAGCACCGGGAACCCAGCTGTCCTTCCCCAGCCTTCTACACTTCCCTTTCTTGATTAAAATACATCCAAATGGTTTTTGCTATTTGAACCTTGACTAAGAAAGGCTACATTTGTGCCAAAATATTAAGTGATCCATTTTTTTCAGGACTATATTATGTATAAAGCAAATAAAGAAAGGCGGCTCAACCATTAAGAAATGTAATTTAACAATTTTTAAAAGTATAAACATGGACTTTATTCCCTCTACCTCCCCCCAAAACAGCCCTCTGCTGTTTATATTATTTAATCTTTATAATAGGCTTGTGACATGGCAAGCAATGTATTGTTATTCCTTTTTTTTTCCCCCAACGAGAAGACTGAGTCTGTGAGACAGACGATTTCTGACTCTCGCTCCAGATTACTTCTCATACACAAGTGAAAGCACGTTTACAACTATAATGCAAGTCTTGATAGAGGCTTTGCAGTGAGTGCTCTTATGCAGAAAATAGATATGAAGATATATTTGGAGGAAAATTTACAAGCAGCTCATGCAGCTCAATATCCAAAAAACAAACAACCCAATCCAAAAATGGGCAGGAGACCTAAATAGACATTTCTCCAAAGAAGACATACAGATTGCCAACAAACACATGAAGGTATGCTCAACATCACTAGCCATTAGAGAAATGCAAATCAAAACTACAATGAGATATCACCTCACACCGGTCAGAATGGCCATCATCAGAAAGTCTACCAACAAGAAATGCTGGAGAGGGTGTGGAGAAAAGGAAACCCTCTTGTACTGTTGGTGGGAATGTAAATTGATACAGTCACTATGGAGAACAGTAAGGAGGTTCCTTAGAAAACTAAAAATAGAGCTACAATATGACCCAGCAATCCCACTACTGGGCATATACCCTGAGAAAACCATAATTCAGAAAGAGTCATGTACCACCATGTTCATTTTAGCACTATTTACAATAGCCAGGACATGGAAGCAACTTAAATGTCCATTGACAGATGAATGGATAAAGAAGATATGGCACATATATACAATGGAATATTACTCAGCCATTAAAAGAAACAATTTTGAGTTATTTGTAATGAGGTGGATGGACCTAGAGTCTGTCATACAGAGTGAAGTAAGTCAGAAAGAAAAAACCAAATACCATATGCTAACACATATATATGGAATCTTAAAAAAAAAAAAATTGTTCTGAAGAACCTAGGGGCAGGACAGGAATAAAGACGCAGACATAGAGAATGGACTTGAGGATACGGGGAGGGGGAAGGGGAAGCTGGGACAAAGTGAGAGAGCGTCATGGACATATATACACTACCAAATGTAAAATAGATAGCTAGTGGGAAGCAGCCGCATAGCACAGGGAGATCAGCTTGGTGCTTTGTGACCACCTAGAGGGGTGGGATAGGGAGGGTGGGAGGGAGATTCAAGAGGGAGGGGATATGGGGATATACGTATACGTATAGCTGATTCACTTTGTTATACAGCAGAAACTAACACACCATTGTAAAGCAATTATACTCCAATAAAGATGTTAAAAAACACTGATCAAAAAAAAGAGAGATGGGAATTTGTAATATGATTATGCTGAAGGAGAAGGGGACATTACAGCACCTTCCTATTTAAGGTAAACATTTCATATCTTATTGCATATAGATGGCACATTTGTCACTGACTCTAAATAAAGCCTTTAAAATCTATATACCGTAGACAAAAACATAATTGGTTTTAGGGCCAAGTGCAGCAGGTTTGAAAATGATTTTCTTTTTATTGTGCTTTAAGTCATTTAATAAACTAAAATACATAACTAAAAAAAAAAAACAAGATATATTTGGAGGGAAAAAAAAGACTGGGCATACAACCAGGATTTGAAGCAAAGTTAATACACACCTTTTTTTTTTAATTGGACTATAATTGCTTTACAATGTTGTGTTAGTTTCTGCTGGACAATGAAGTGAATCAGCTATATGTATACATATATCACCTCCCTCTTGGACCTCCCTCACTCCCCCCATCCCCCAGATCTAGGTCATCACAGAGCACCGAGCTGAGCTCCCTGTGCTTTAGCTCCCACTAGCTAGCTATTTTACACATGGTGGTGTATGTATGTCAAACCTAATCTCCCAGTTTGTCCCACCCTCCCCTTCCCGCCCTGTGTCCATACGTCCGTTCTCTATGTCTGCGTCTCTATTCCTGCCCTGCAAATAGGTTCATCTGTACCATTTTTCTAGATTCCACATATATGTGTTAACATATGATATTTGTTTTTCTCTTTCTGACTTACTTCATTCTGTATGACAAACTCAAGGTCCATCTACATCTCTACAAATGACTCAGTTTCTTCCTTTTTATGGCTGAGAAATGCAAATCAAAACTACAATGAGGTATCACCTCACACCATTAGAATGGGCATCATCAGAAAATCTACAAACAATAAATGCTAGAGAGGGTGTGGAGAAAAGGGAACCCTCTTGAACTGTTGGTGGGAATGTAAACTGGTACAGCCACTATGGAGAACAGTATGGAGGTTCCTTAAAAACTAAAAATAGAACTACCATATGATCCAGCAATCCCACTACTGGGCATATACCCTGAGAAAACCATAATTCAAAAAGAGTCATGTACCACAATATTCACTGCAGCTCTATTTACAATAGCCAGGACATGGAAGCAACCTAAATGCCCATGGACAGATGAATGGATACTGAAGATATGGTCCATATGTACAACACACACCTTTATTTTACTTATTTATTTTGTCTCCCATGGTGCCTTCAGAATACATTTATGGAAGTAGCTGCCCCCATCTCTGCATGGCCAGAGCCCACGACCTCTCTGCTCACTCTTCAATCACAGACGGCTCTACACTGTTACATCACAAAGCCAAGGTTAGTTTAGTAATTTGCGTGTGTCCAGGGCAAGAGATGGACAAACCCTTCAGCCCCCGTTCAGAGTCCTCCCTTTCTCCCGTGCTTAACTGAGCCAGGCCTCCGATTTGGGGAGCAAGGTGTGATAACCTCCTCCGCTCCTTCATCAGCTGCAGCTGGAGCTCCGCCCTGCAGGGGAGTGGATTTTACTCTGGTGGGTGGCTTCCTGTCCTCTGGGCCTGACACATAGTGAAAGCAAACTCCTTCTTCCAAGAAGCAATTCCACAGGCTTTTGTTTTAAAGACTGAGGCCTCTCACCTAATTCTCATGCTGTGAATCATGCACTCTGTTCCCCCAGGCTGCTGCCCTGTCCACTCCACAGTTTCATGCAGCTGCAGGCTTTTTCCAGGAGCTTCTCCTGGGCAGGACTTAGAAATGACTCCTGACAGCTCTCTCCCTGGGTAGCCCCCTCTGGTCAGCAGGACACACTCAGGGATCCTTGGCCTTGAAGCTCCCCAAGCCTCAGCACAGACGTGACTCCGCCGCTGCTAGTGAACCTGCCTCTCACCCTCTACACTTCCTAGGAAGTGTCAGACCCCGTTCCAAATGGGCCCCAACTTCAGTAAACACGCGTGGAGCTCTCATGATTGCACAACTCTACTGAAAATCATTTACTTTAAATGAGTGATTTTTATGGCATAATAATTATACCTCAATAAAGCTGCTTTAAAATATAATTCAAATATTTAACAATTATAGCTCCTGACATAATCAAAACACAGCCTTAATTAATTATTGCACAGAATTAAAGACTGGAACTTTCTACGGCAAAATGTTCATAGTGACTATGTCTGGCAATTAGGACTCTTTTCTTTTGGCTCATATGTATTTTACAAACTTTCTTCATTGAACATATGACTTTCCTAACAATAAAAGGGGTGTGTGTGTGTGTGTGTGTGTGTGTGTGTGTGTGTGTGTGTGTTTTATTTATTTATTTTTGTGTGTGTGTGTGTGTGTGTGTGTTTTAAATAAAAGGCATGGGTGAATTGATTGACTGACTGATTGTAAGTAGTAGTAAGTAGTTCATTGACTGGATATAATTAATTGATGGATTGATTGTAGTGGGGAAGGCGTTTCAAAATTAGATGGACAACCCACAAGCATAAAAGCACTCTGTCAAATTTGTTAAAATCTGTAAAATTTGTCAAAAGTTCTCTGTTGCAAAAACCAAACCAAAACAAAACCAATAACTAAACACAAAGTTAAAACACAGAAGGCAAACTGGGAAAACATTTGCAGAACACAATGGTAGACAAAAGATTAATTTCTTTCGTTTATAAAGCCCAGCTGAATCAGTAAGAAAAATGCGAAAAGATATAAATAAGCAATTCACAGAAAAAGAAATATTGACTGTCATTTTACATATACAAAGGTGTTCAACCTCATTCACATTTTGGTGAGGGTATAAATTTGTGCAACTTTTTTAAAGGGCGCAATTGAACAAAATCTTACCAATACCTCTTTAAAGTGTAGTTCTATAGTTTAGGATTTAGCATTTCCACTCCTAGGAAGATTTTAGTTTTGTTTCCAAGGTTTAAGAGGTCCATGTTTGGTAGCATTAAGTTAAATGACGTCATGAAGATATTTTGGTGGCACTTTTGTAAATGAACTGCTTCCAGAGCACCAAAAACCAAGCCTAAAACTTGTCTAGCTGTGAATACTTAGATCTGTAGATTAGTTGTATTCTATGTTTGTAAGTTGAGTGACAAGCACTTGAACAAAAACGTAGCATTTAAAAATTTCTTTAGTGCTTCCCTGGTGGCGCAGTGGTTGAGAGTCCGCCTGCCGACGCAGGGGATACGGCTTCGTGCCCGGGTCCGGGAGGATCCCACATGCCGCGGAGCGGCTGGGCCCGTGAGCCGTGACCGCCGAGCCTGCGCGTCCGGAGCCTGTGCTCCGCAACGGGAGAGGCCGCGACAGTGAGAGGCCCGCGTACCGCAAAAAAAAAAAAAAAAAAAAACAAAAACTTTATATTAGATTAAATATGGTACTTTACAAATGGAACTCTATGCATCTTTCAAAATTACTAGATTTAGATGTTCAAATGTGGAAATATCCCTAAGAACTATGAAGAGGGGTGGGGGGAGAGCAGACGAATGATCAGGAAAGATCCATACCGTATAACTATTAAAAAGGTAAGAATACATACATATATAAATATGTACATATTTGGGGGAACATAATATTGGTTGCCTTTGGAAAGAGGGATTGCTGGGAAGGAGGGCTATTGACTTTTCATTTTGAACCTTTCTGTGTTTTGCGTGTTTTAAGCCCGTGTCTGTCTTTTCCTTAAAGTCCAGAAAGGTGTTCGCAAGGATTACGAGACATTTTTTTCTTCTTCTTTTTAACTTTTCTGTATTTAAAAACAACTGAATGGATTTGTAATCTAAACAGGTTACTTTCTGCTTGAACTCCGGTCACAGAGCTGCCAGATGTGGTGGAAGAGGATTCCCGCTGCGCCAGGGCCCCGCGGCCGCGCCCCGAGCGTCCCGCGGCCGCCTGGGGTCGAGGGTCACACCCCTCCGCGGCGAGCTGACAGTGCGCATGCACGGAAGGGCGGCCTGCGAGCGCCGACCCGCGACAGGAGGAGAGCCGGGTGCGAGCGCCGCGGGGCTGGTGCGGTCCTCGCTCGGCTCCCGTTGGTTCCCCTTTCTCCTTTCTTGCGGTGATTTCCCTTCTCGTGTTGTAATTTCTTACCCAAGCCCATTCCCCAACGGGCACCCCTAGGGAGGTGAAGGCCGGGCCGGGAAAGAAGAGCTGGTGGGCACACGCTTTGGGGTCCACTTGACTGTATCCTCCCAGATTCTCTTTCATCGATCTTTACAGAATTTGCCACGAATCTGCGGTACTCGGCTCCATCCGGCTGATTTTAGAATGTTCTCACACTGAGTCAGTATGCATACATTTACCGAGGAAGCCAGGATAAACAGGCGTGGTGACCCCTCCTGCGAGGCGCCAGACGGCAGAGGCGCCCAGGAAATCCCTGCAGCCAGGGCCTCACGTCCCAGAACGCCCGAGGGGACCGCTCCCGCCCGACTGTGGCCGCCTCGGCTTCAGTGTCTAAGACCATGTCACCGAGTCGCTCTTCTCATCAACGTTCTGCCTCATGATGAAAGACAAGGAGAGAAGAAAGAGGAAGGGAGGGAGGGAGGAAGGAAAGAGAGAGAGAAAGAAGGAAAGAGAAAGAAAGAGGAGGAGAAGGGGAGAGAGGGAGAGAAAGAACCCACAACTTTCTTTAATTCCGTGCTGGCCTCATTAGGCCAATAGGTTCTTTTCTAGAGACTCGACTCCTCCAGGTGTCACCTCTTGACTCTGGGTATCCTTAATGCTCTGCTCTTCTGGGCGGTGTTTGTTTCTCCACAGGATGAATGCTGTGCATTTTAGCTCTGAGAACCAGTTTATTCAGGACGGAGGGTGTATACAAAGGAGGGGGAACTGGGGCACAAAGAGAGGAAACTGGTCCCCATTCTTTAGCTTGCTCCTGGTTCTGGCCTCCTTTTCACACAAAGGCAGGCGTAGCTGGCAGATGTTGCCGGGGACGTCCTGAAGTCTTCCACTTCCTGGCTTCAGGTTGACTCCGCATGGCTTTTGTCAGCGCTCCTCCGACAACCCCCAGTGTTCTCGGGTCTCTTGCCCTGACCCTTGCTCGTTTCCGAGTGTCTCCATGTGCCCACAATTTCTGTCCTCGCAGTATCTTTCCACTGTCACCTTCTCAGCTAACCCCCTTTATTTATTTATTTCACCAAAACAGTTTTTATTTCCAGGGTTTAATTGGGTATGCACACAGGTATGATACAGGTTTGGCTCCATTAAGTCCTCATTCGGAATTATATTCTCCATAAAGAAGCCAGTTTCATCCAGGCAACAATCTACACACCTATGTCACAACACATATCAAATCTGGTATCTGAAGAAAAGATACACATATAATTTACGTATTTTACAGAAAGATTAAAAATTCAAGTCACACAAAAGTCAAAAACTATTAAAAGTTTGAATAGAAAACTCAGAGATCCACCTGGAATGACTAGAGAATGGAAGTTCTGTATCCACCTGTGTTAAAACTGGTAAATGTGATGAAATCTGTTACCAGTAAAATGCATTTGTTTACTCAGTGTAAGTTATCTAATTTTAACAATATGGCACCCTAAAAACCAAATATATTTTTATGATGAGGCACTTTCTCAGCTAACCCCATTTAAAATGAGGTTTTGTTTGGGTTATTTGTATGGAAATATGTTAATATAAATGTTTCAGACATTACATGAAATTTCTAAAAATCTTTAAAAATAAAAATAAAATGAGGTTTTGCTTCGCTCATACCTTTGGAATGTGATGAACAATCAGGCTTCTTCTGAGTGCCACCACCAGATCTCCACCTCATATAGCTCCAGGAAATCTCTATGCTTTCCCACCATTTGTTGTTAGTAAACCCCTAACTTCTTGTTGGGGGATTCAAAGTGGGACTAACAAGATTTCTTGCTTTCAGAAAGACTAAGCACACGCAACAACTAGCGAATAATTCAGGATGACATTTTAGGACAATAATGTTTAAAGTAATTTTTAAAAATAAAAGTGTAGGGACTTCCCTGGCAGTCCAGTGGTTAAGACTTCGCCTTCCAGTGCTGGGGGTGTGGGCTCCATCCCTGGAAGGGGAGCTAAGATCCCACATGCCTTGGGGCCGAAAAACCAAAACATAAAACAGAAGCATTATGGTAACAAATTCAATAAAGACTTTAAAAAATGGTCCACATCAAGAAAAAACATCTAAATAAAATAAAACACTTTTTAAAAAGTAAATAAATAAAATACAATTGAAAATGAAAGTGTAATGAAACAACCATGTTTGAAAACAAGGCTACTGTGGTATATCTTACCTAAAAGCTGCACAGAAATATAGACCATTAAATGACAGAGATCCAAAGGTGCTTTGAACACTTGGATGGCTGGGCTTGCAGGTCAGTGAAATGTATTTGAGTTTCCTGAGACCAAGCAGCTCATGGGTCAGTGGTTTACAGGCCACCACCTCGGCTCTACCCAGAAGAGTCTCTGTTGAGCTTTGTTCCTAAACGAGATCTCCTGCAGTGGAGGAAAAAGACAGGAAGCTCTCGCCAGGAGCATGAAGAGGAGACGGGGAAAGACTCCTGCAGGGGGTTCTGAGAGCATGCTTTGTAGAGGACAAAGCTGCTCTCATCCTGGTGCTTTCCTGCTCAAAATCATTGGCTTCTCGTTGCCTAAAGCGTCATTTCCAAAGTGAATTCCACAGAACTGTGTTTTATTCCATGAAAAGAGGTTCCACAGGTTAAACCAGCACTTTTCAAACTTTAGTCGGTGTATCAGTCACCTTGGGACCTCATGAAATGAAGATTCTGACTCTGGAGTGGAGCCTGAGATTCTGCATTTTCTACCAAGCTTGCCGGTGGTGCTGATGCTTCTGGTCTGCAGACCACATGCTGAGTGAGCAAAGGATCAAAACTGGTTAAATAGATTTTTTTTTTTTTTTTTTGGCTACGTTGGGTCTTCGTTGCTGGGCGCAGCTGCAATGAGCGATGAGCGGGGGCTACTCTTCGTTGCAGAGCACGGGCTTCTCATTGCGGTGGCTTCTCTTGTTGCAGAGCACGGGCTCTAGGTGTGTGGGCTTCAGTAGTTGTGGCACGTGGGCTCAGCAGCTGTGGCTCGTGAGCTCTAGAGCGCAGGCTCAGTAGTTGTGGTGCACGGGCTTAGCTGCTCCGCGGTATGTGGGATCTTCCCGGACCAGGGCTCGAACCCATGTCCCCTGCATTGACCGGCGGATTCTTAACCACTGAGCCACCAGGGAAACTTTTTTTTTTTTTTAAGGAACTTTAATGCCTTTAATGTGCTCACGTGTACTGTAAATCTCCAAGAGGCATGAACAGAATCCAATGATTCCCAAACGTATCTGCTCTTGGAATCCTTTCTTCATGGAGCATCTCCGAGGAATAGGTTTTTGGGAAATGCTAATCGAAATGATAAAGCCAAGTTCTGGCATTCCAGAGATGCGTGCTGCTCTCCTACTCACCCTGTTCTCCACTCCTGCAGACTCCTAGTTCCTCACAAAAGGCTTTGAAAGTTGTAAGTTCGCCATCAGACCCCTACATCACTCTCCTACATCATTCACTCTTTATCTGCATCTCCCCCTTTCCCTTCCTGCCTCCTGCTTCGATTCCCATCCTCCCAACTACTCCTAAGTGCAGTGCCTCCTAAACGTCAATATGCTTAAGAATCCACCCCCCTACACACACACTGGTTAAATGCAGATTCCTTGGTCCCATCTCCAGAGACCCCGATTTAGGAAGTCTGGAGGGCAGCCTGAAAATCTGCATTTCTAACAAGCTCCCGGTGACACCGATGCCACCGTCCAAGGACCACACTTTGAGATAGACTCTCCCTCACCAGAGAGGCCCCCTTTCCCACTAACTTTGGAACTTCCTAGTACTTAGCAGGCAACCACTCGATGGTTTTCTTTTTCTTGACTGTGTTTTATTCCCTGTAAATCTGTAAGCCTCTTGAGTGAAGGGACCATGACTTAATTCTTTTTTTCTAGTTGTCTAGTTAAGTACTTCTTTTTTTTTTTTTTGCGGTACGCGGGCCTCTCACCATCGCGGCCTCTCCCGTTGCGGAGCGGACGCGCAGGCCCAGCGGCCATGGCTCACGGGCCCAGCCGCTCCGCGGCACGTGGGATCTTGCCGGACCGGGGCACGAACCCGCGTCCCCTGCATCGGCAGGCGGACTCTCAACCACTGCGCGACCAGGGAAGCCCTAGTTCAGTACTTTGAATGAACAGCAAATGAAGGCCACCCCTCTGTAAGCCAGGCACCGGCTGCTGAGGCTGGCGGGGGGTAAGATGAGCCCACCTTCCTGCTCCAGCCACGTGCTTCCCCTCCTCCCTCTGAGGGGCCCAGATTGGCTGGACTCCCTTCACAGTAATGCAAGCTTTCTGGAAAAAGGCAACGGCCTGGCTCATCATAAAATTGGCTTCTTGCTTCTGGCACCTGTGCCTGTGCTGCCCAGACCCTTGGGCTGGCGTAGACCCTGGCACAGATATTTTGCCCCTTTACCATGTATCCTGGTTACTGGTAATTGGTTTTGTTTTCATGCTCACTCCCTCCCTCCATACCCTGCAGGACCTCTGAAAGGCATACTTGTTTCCTTCTCTCTCTCTCTGTCTGTGTCTCTCTCTTCCCTTCCTCATTCCTGGCTGATGCCATGTGGACTACCATAGCCTGGGTCGTCTGCCTGACTCTCAAACGGCAATCAATCACTTTGTCCTGCCTTCAACAAGGGTACACAAACGTAACTGCATGCAGACAGGTACAGAGAAAAAGTCTGTATTGCCTCCATTTTAATAAAATCCTGCCTCTTGCCACTTGGAGGTATAGCCTAACCTGGGTACCAGAGATGACAGCCAGAGCGAAAAATATGTAAGGCCCCTGACAAACATTTATCCATCCTCTCTGCTTGGCGCTTCAGGTTGTATGAAGATGAACCAGACTTCAAAGATCTTGCAGTTTAGAAGGAGAGGCAACACAGCCACATAGAATGTGATACGTTCCATGAACAGAATATAAGTGAAGTAGGGGAAAAAATTCAAAAGAAGGAATTCTATGGGTTGAATCATGGTCTCCGGCAAAATCCATGTGTTGAAGTTCTTACCCCTTTCACCTCGGAATGTGACCATATTTAGACACAGGGCTGTTGCAGGTGTCATTATTTAAGATGGGGTTGTACTGGACTAGGGTGGCCTAATCCAATGTGCCTGGTGTCCTTAATAAAGGGGGAATTTGGAGGCAGACACGCACACAGGGAGAGTGCCATGTGAAGATGAAGGCAAAGACTCGGGGTGACGCCTCCACAGCCAAAGAACAACAAAGATGGCCAGTGAACCAGGAGAAACTAGGGGAGGGGCCTGGAGCAGAGCCCTCGGTTCGTGTTACTTTGTTAGAGCGGCCCTAGGAAACAGGGAGAGTTCTTTTGTCAGGCTACTAAGGAAGATTTCATTAGAAAACAGAGGAGGTAGAATCCAAGCTCAGCCTTAAAGAGGAGACATTCAAAGAAAAGGCAAGAGCATTAGGAAAAACAGAAGACAGAAAAACACTAAAAGCACTTGGGAAATTGACATGAGCTTTAGAACCTTCAGGGGGTCAGGGGAACAGGAAGAGGTAGTATTAGAGATGTCAGAGACGAGTACTGTAGATTTGGGAAAATGTATTTTGAATTATGACATTATTTCTGAATTCTGTATATAAAGCACCCAGCTATGCATGTCTTATAAATAAAATCTCATTTTTTTTTTAATCCAGAGCATAACATAATTGCTGAACCCAGCTTTGACCATTTCACTACTGCATTTTGAACTTGAACATTCTCAGTTTTACAGCCACTGAACGGAATTTATGATATCAGGATAAAAAGTTAGGCCTTAAATTTTTTAAATGAGAGGGCATCAGAAGTTTCCCTACTCCCATATCAGCAATATTAGTAACTTTTTTACTTCTGTTTTAAGCGCTCGTTAGTCCCATTGTTCTAGGAAGCACTACAGGAGCAGTTCTGGGAGGGATGTCAAAAGGCCTAGATTCAGGGAAATAGGTCATTTCAATCTAGACTTTTCTAAGTAGCAAAGCCACTTATCTGCCACCCACACCGCCCCTGCCATACACACACACACACACACACAAGGCCTCACTGTCATGTCTAAAAACAGAGCAGTATCTCCGTTTACCTTTCAAAACTGTGGTGAGGGTAAATGAGACGAGATTTTAAAAGATGCTTAGGCAGGAAAAAGTATGTGTTTTACTTGATTTCTTCACTTACTCCAGGGAAAGGGTAGACTACATGCTCTTTGATATTCCTTCCACTATTAAATCCTAACCAAAGAAAGTAAATGAACTGAATTCTTATAGCACAGGTTTACAGCGGTGGGAACTGTGTATGTATATGGGGGTGGGCTGTGTAGTGACACAGACACAGCCATACCTCCATCTGCGCCCTTAGATGGCGCCAGGGAGCTAATTCGTGACAAAGTTGGCTTCAGCCGGGTTTCTCCCTTTGTCAGACAGGTTTCCCTTGACTTTTTACCTCAGAGATGCAACGGGATCCTCAATTGAGCTCTCTCAATCTCTCTCCTCTCCTCTCTCTTGCCCTAGGTTAAAGAAACCACCTTTTTACTACATTATGAAAAATGTCAAATGTTCACAAAGTGAGAATAATATACTGTAATGGCCCCCGGTAAAGTTTGGCCACATTTGCTTCAGTTATCCACCCATTCCTCTCTCCTTCCCTCCCTCCCAAGCCATTGAATTTTAAGGCAAATCCCAGACTTCGTGTGCTTTGATATGCTGTCTAAAATATGTGTGCATATACTTCTGTGACATAATGCTATTATGAAACTTAACAAAATTAATGATAACTTCTTAGAATCACGTCATGTCTCTTTTCAATGTTTTTAAGCAAGAAAAACGGCAAGATTTTACATAATCTACAATTTAACCAGAAGAATACTTGAATAATAAAGCAGTTCCATTTGGGAGGTTTGATATAGCGTTCCGTTTTATAAACGGCTTTAGAGAAAAGTATAGCTGGATTATTGGAAGACCTGAGGATTTTCTCCTCTAAATTTTAGTCCATCTCATCACTGTTCTATGCTTCAGTTCTAGTAACCCCAGAACGGTGCTGTTACCCAACAGGGCTCTAATGAAGATTAAAGAAACAGCATCTGTTAATCTCATTAAGTTCACTGAGGCAGGATGGGGCTGCATGCTAGTAAATGGAGCACATAAATGTGAGGCATGTACACTTTTCTTCACGTTGAAAAGTAATCATAGAGAACCCTTTCTCCTTCAGCGCACGTACTGATGCTTCAGAGCACGTGTGACACATGGAATTCCTATTAACTATAACAGGGTGGAGTTAGGTAGGAAAGACATGCCAGACACCACCTCTTAGTAACCTTGGGAGAAAATGCTACTGTTATGCCTATAGCTCTGGGAAGAGATACATATAAATATATGTTCATGTCATTTAGATCTTTGATATGTGGAAAACAAGAATTTAGGAAAGGGAGTCTGGCTGCTAACTGTTCCAGAAGAAAACAACTCAATTTGTCAGTAAATAACAAAAACATTCATATTACCCAGCTATTCTGCTTTCAGCAACTTATCCTAAATAAACAAACATAGATGCAGGCAAAGATACACTTCTAGGGTCATTTGTGTCAGTTGTGTTTATAACCACAAACATTTTTAATTTTTTTTTTTTTTTTTGCGGTACGCAGGCCTCTCACTGCTGTGGCCTCTCCCGTTGCGGAGCACAGGCTCCGGACGCGCAGGCTTAGCGGCCACAGCTCACGGGCCCAGCCGCTCCGCGGCACGTGGGATCCTCCCGGACCGGGGCACGAACCCGTGTCCCCTGCATCGGCAGGCGGATTCTCAACCGCTGCGCCACCAGGGAAGCCCCGCAAACATTTTTTAAATGTTCAACAACACAGCTGGTTGAATAAATTACATTATAGCATCATGAGGGAATACTTTGTAGCCTTTAAAAATCACCTGGCAGGAATACACTGATTAATATGTAAATGTTTTGACATTATCTTTAGTAAAAAAAAAATCATGTTATAAAATAGTACAATGAGGATAATTCCTCTTTAACTATATTAGTGTATATACACACACATACACATATGCACAGAGAAACAAGGTTAGAAAGATACAGAGTTAATATAATGCTAAGAGTAATTATCTCTTTAAGTAGAATAATTTTTTTGCCTCTAGATTTTTCTATAATGTACATATAGAACTTATGTAAAAAATTTTTTCTTTCTAAAATTTGACTACCAGATCTGACATGGAAGACTAACCTAAAGTAGAATGCCAGGTACTACCAACCCAGAGAAATAACACATACAAGGAAGATAGAAAAAGAAACCAAGTCCCTCAGAAATAGAGAGAAATCTGAAACCCAGACTGAGATGCACATGAATTGACCATGATCATGGTTGAAAGCACCATAGAGGTGGGACCCAGCAGTAGGTACCTAAACACCAGGAGCTTGGATTTTAACGACACACAAGGACAGGAGATGAAACTTTAGGTTAAGTGGTCCAACACAAATTTTAAAAATACGTAATATGCCTGAACAAATGACCCCCATTCATGCAGCAGGATTAGCCCCTCAAGAACAGTCTGAAGAGGATTAAGAAATAAGCATGTTTAAAATTATTAGAGAGATTTTAAAAAGAAAGGAATAGAAACTATGAGGAAAGAATAAGACTACAAAAAAAGAACAGGAAGATTTGAAAAATAGATAAAACTTACAGAAATTAAAAAGTTATTGAAACAAAAAAATATAGATTCTCTCCTCCTAACAAGTTTAAAAGATGGATTAAATAGTAAATTAAGTTCCAATGAAGAGACTATGAGAGATCTGCAAGACAGCATTGAGAAAATTAACCAGAAAGAGTCCAAAATGGTAACAGAAAATGTGAAAAAGAGGCTAAGAGATATGGTGGATAAAATTAAAAGGTTCAAGATACATACACAAAGGGGAAAGAATATAGATGATGGGGTAAAAGCAGTACTTTAAGAGAATAGACTCAGAGGTTTCCTGAATTGATGAAAGGCACGAATACACATATCCATTGAATCCCAATGAGTCCAAAGAAGTATAAACAAAAAGAGGGACTTCCCTGGTGGTCCAGTGGTTAAGACTTTGCCTTCCAATGCAGAGGGTGTGGGTTTGATCCCTGGTCAGGGAGCTAAGATCCCACATGCCTCAGGGCTGAAAAACCAAAACATAAAACAGAAACAATATTGAGCAAATTCAATAAAGACTTCAAAAAATGGTCCACATCAAAAAATAAACAAATAAATTAATTTCTAAACCCATTTTAATGACATTGCAGGATGTCAAGAAAAAAAATCTTAAAAATAACTGGGGGGAAAAAAAGAATTTCTACAAAGGAAAAATATAAGTAGCACAATAGAGGCCAGAAGATAATGGAATATTATTTTCAAAGTGCTTCCAGAAAATTACTATCAAATTAAAATTCTCTCCTCAGGTAAACTGTTATTCCAGAGTAAGAACAAAATCAAAAGGTTTAAAGACAAAGAGACTGAAACAATTTAACATCTACAGAACTTAGTAGGAAACTAATCAACCCTAGAAGAAAGAAATAGGAGCAAGAAGGAATGATAAACAAAGAATCTGGTCACCTGTGTGTAAACCTAAATGAGCACCAACTGTAACTAAACAACAACATCTAGGGGATGGGAGGGAACAAAGTGCAACTAAAAGACTGGACAACAGTAACAACATATAAAATGAGGGATTGCTAGGGTTACAGCATCCTAGGGGCTTGTATCATTCTGAAGGAGGGTAGAAACACTAATTAACCTTAGACTTTTCTAAGAAGACAGGAAAAGGCTTCCCTGGTGGTGCAATGGTTAAGAATCTGCCTGTCAATGCAGGGAACATGGGTTCGAGCCCTGGTCTGGGAAGATCCCACATGCTGCAGAGCAACTAAGCCCGTGCGCCACAACTCAACTACTGAGCCTGTGCTCTAGAACCCGCGAGCCACAACTACTGAACCCACGTGCCACAACTACTGAAGCCCGCACGACTAGAGCCCGTGCTCCACAGCAAGAGAAGCCACCTCAATGAGAAGCCTGCACACCTCAACGAAGAGTAGCACCTGCTCGCTGCAACTAGGGAAAGCCTGCATGCAGCAATGAAGACCCAACACAGACAAAAATAAATAAAATAAATAATATTTTTTTTAAAAAAGAAGAAGACAGGAAAGGAACAACATAATGAACAACTACAAGAGAAGACTTGGTAGATATGAAACATAAAGCAAGAGGAAAAAAATCCAAATCTAACGGCAAACACAATAAGGTGCTACAGTTAAATTAATGCCAGACAAAGAAGACTCAGAGGCAGAACCCCACCCCCAAAAATCATTATAAATAATCATGGAAAAGCTTCCTATGCTATGGACCAGGTCTAGAATAAACTTGATAACAAACCAGAGAAGTACAGCACAGAAGGAAAAAGTACAGGTCAATCTCATTTGTAAACATGGATGCAAAAATCCTAAATAAGATATTAGCAAAACCAAACCAGAAGTGTGTATTTTTAAAAAGAAAGGAAAACATCCTCTCATTATTCCAGGAATACACGAATAGTTTAACATTAGAAAATCCATAAACATAATCCACCATATAAACAGATTAAAGTACAGAAACTATAAGATCTTCTTAGCAGATGCAAGAAAAAGATTTGATTGAATTGGCACAATCATGATTTTAAAAAGAAAAAGTCTTGGCAAACTAGAAAGAGAGGGGAACTTCTTTAAAGAGTATATCAGGGACTTCCCTGGTGGCGCAGTGGTTAATAATCCGCCTACCAGTGCACGAGGCAAGGGTTTGAGCCCCAGTCCAGGAAGATCCCACACACTGCGGAGCAACTAAGCCCGTGCGCCACAACTGCTGAGCCTGCTCTCTAGAGCCCTTGAGCTACAACTACTGAACCCGTGAGCCACAATCACTGAAAACCACGCACCTAGAGTCCATGCTCTGCAACAAGAGAAGCCACTGCAATGAGAAGCCTGCACACTGCAATGAAGAGTAGCCCCTGCTGACCTCAACTAGAGAAAGCCCGCGCGCAGCAACGAAGACCCAACACAGCCCAAAATAAATAAATAAATTTATATATAAAAAAGAGTGTATCAAAACCCCACATAAACATCACTGTAAACGTAAAATTTTAGAAGTGTCCCACTTAATCAGAAATAAGATCCTTATGCATTATGCTTCTATTATGGAGGTTCTATCCTGCACAAGACAAGGAAAATAAAGGAAAGAAACATGTGTAAGTCCTAAATTCATTGTTTTACCCCTGGATAGAAAGGCTCATTTGACTCAGAGGCTGCCAGGAATACTTAGCAATTACTAATAATGAACTTGGGGAAGGGGGAGAGGAGAGCTGGGAAGTCTGTTCCCAAGCCCTGAATTAGCCCTGACATCTTGTTAGGTAGATAAAGAAAAGGTTAATAAACACTTACAGGCCTGTGATTATAAAAGTTAAATCTATACTTACTCTGTACCTTGACATCATAAAGTCATCATGTCTTCCTGTAATACTAATTTTTATTTAAATTGTTCCAGGGACTGTTGATTTGTAACTCTGCTACTGGAATATGCTAGTTATAGGAAAGTTGCCATGTTTGCTGTAGAAAATGGATCACTTATTGTCATAACCTTTTTTTTGTCATGAGCGGTTGATTTTTCCCTGCCAACTTTGATGATAATTAATTCACTATGAATTCACATAACTCATTCTGATTAACTCAACCATATCAATGTAACAGAGCTAAAGATATTTTTCTCCTTATGAAAAGGTGTATTTCAAGCAAAAATAAAGTGACTAGCAGATTCACTTTAAAACACAATGCAGAAGTCTATCAAATATTGAAAGAAAAAAATAATACAAGAACATTAAGAAAATTTTGAAGAAAAATGAGGTGGGAGTAGTTGCCCTTTCATTTATCAGAACTCACTGTAAACTCAGAGTAATTAACAAGCATGTTATTGGTTCAAGGATAGGCAAATAGACCAGTGGGATAGAAAACAGAGAGCCTAGAAAGAAATCCATATTTCTTATGAGAAATTGACAATTGAAAAAGTTTTCAATCCACGCTGAAAAATAAGACACCTTCTTCATACTACACACCATATTCTGGAATACCAAAAAAATTTCCAGATTGATTCCAAACCTAATGGAAAAAAGCAAAACTTTCAAATTTCTAAAAACTTACTAACAAAAATATAGGCTATTTATGACCTCAGGGTATGGCTGACATTCTTAAATAAGACAATAAAAACACAAAGCATACAAGACTGGTAAATTTGATGGCATTAAAGTAACACATTTCTGCATGAGAAAAGAAAATGCACTCCCAATCACAGATCAGGAGAAGGCATTTATATAAAGAAGAACTACAAAATTAGGGGAGCAGCCACCAGGGGTTTGGGGGAAATGATCTAACAGAAAAATGTCAAAATTATATGAATAAGTAACTTATGAAAGAAGAAATATGAATGGCGAAGAGTTTTAACTGTAGAGATAGTCACTGTTAGATTAGACCACATTAAACTGTCAATATTCAATAGTTTTTGGCTCACACAAAAAAATGCAATTTTATATAGGTAAAACTAGTAGCAGTAAGGGACAAAATCATTTTAAAAGACACCATTTAAAAACCATTCAGTTGGTCACTAGGTTTGGCAAAATGATATGAAAATACAAACACTTATACAGTTGCAGAAGGAAATATAGATTGGTACAGTACTTTGGCAACAGCTAATAAAATTTAAGAAGTCTATATTCTAAGACCAGACAATTTCACTCCCATATAACCTACCTAAATTCTTACACATGCTCACAAGGAGATAAGCTAAGAATATTGTATTAGTCAGGGTTTTACAGAGAAACAGAGCCAACAGGGTACACATGTGTGTGTGTGTGTGTGCACACGCACGCATGTGTATCTACAACTAGCTATCTATAGAAAGATAGACAGATAGATACACACACATACACATAATGTGTGTGTGTGTGTATATATGTGTGTGTGTTTGTGTGTGTATATATATATATATGTATGTATGTGTGTGTATGTGTGTATACGGAGAGAGAGAGAGAGAGAGAGAGAGAGAGAGAGAGAGAGAGAGAGAGAAGGAATTGGCTCATGCAGTTATGGAGACTGACACGTCCCAGAACTGCAGTTGGCAAGCTGAAGGCCCAGGAGAGCCAATTACACCAACTTACAATGGTGTAAGCTCCAATTCAAAATCCAGCAGGCTCAATAACCAATCAAGGCTGATGTTTCGGTCTGAGTCCAAAGACCAGACAAGATCAATGTCTTAAGCAGTCAGGCAGGAGAAATTCCCCCCAACTCAGTCTTTTTGTTCTATTCACATCCTCAGTTGATTGGATGAGGTCCACCCACATTAGGGAGGGCCAATTGCTCTACCCAGTCTACCAATTCAAATGTGAATTTCATCGAAAAACACCCTCACCAGACATACCCAGAATAATGTCTGATCAAATGCCGGGGCATTCCAAGGGCCGGTCAGCTTGACACGTGAAGTTAACCATCACAGGCACTCACTACCATGTTACTTGTAACATCAAAGAACTGAAAACCATCCACCTGTCTACTCATTCCACAAGGTATTCACTCCGCACCCATTATGTGCCATGGGTTGTTCAATGTGTCGGGATACACCAGGGAGTACAGACATTCCTCCCCCTGGAAAGCTCATGTATTAGTTATGGGAGACAACTGGCAAGCATAATACTTGAGTCGGTTCCATGTTACTTATGTAAGCAGGGAGTGGTACTTCCCATAACGTCAGGGATGCCATTCGTAGTATATTCTCTATAGATGCCACTCTCTGAAAGTGTGTTGGGAATAAGTGGCAAGTGGAGATTTAAATTAAACCAAGGTAGGACTCATTTGGAAGGTAGCCTATTAGCACAAACTTAAAAGTGATGAGGGAAATAGAGTACAGATATCTGGAGAAAAAAAGAGCCAAAAGGTAGAAGAAACAGACCTTATAAAAAACAAACAAAAAAAAAACCCAATCATAATACCAATATTATCCTTGGTTTCGAGCTCTTTATCAGCGGTCCCCAACCTTTTTGGCACCAGGGACCAGTTTCGTGGAAGATGATTTTTCCACGGACGGGTTGGGGGTCCAGGGGGTGGGAGGTGGTTCAGGCAGTGATGCGAGGGATGGGGAGCGGCGGGGAGGGGCGGATGAAGCTTTGCTGGCTCACTCACCCGCCGCTCACCTCCTGCCACGCGGTCCAGCCCCTAACAGGTCGTGGACTGGTACTGGTCCATGGCCCGGGGGTTGGGGACCCCTGCTTTACATCACAGAAAGCCTACAAATGTGCCACCTATTTTGTACCCTTGCTCACTGATTCACGAGTGAAAGGAGGGCACCAGCAAGCACTCTTGTCGTTTTGTGTGTAGTTTCCTAGAAATAGTCTGCGCATTAACAAAAGCATACGGACATATTATTTTAACCTTTTCCACAGTAGTGGCATATCTACATTTTGCTATTTTCAGTTAAAATAACATGGATATCTTTCCATAACAGGACATGCAGAGCTGTCTCATTTTTTTTTAATGGCTTTGTAGCATCTAATTTTATGGTTGCACCATAATTGATTTAATTTGTCCTTCATGGAAGGACACTCACATTTCAGACTTTTTAATATTCAAAACATTGCTATAATGAGTATATTTTGAACATGTAATTTCACAATGTCAATTTCATAGATCAATATCAATGTCTACTTTTCACAGCAGCGAGAGTCCCCGTTTCCCCCACATCAACATAGTGTTACCAGTCTTCAACTCTTAACCCATCTGATAAGAGAAAAGGGCAAACTTGTAGTTTTCACTTGCATTTCTCTCACGAGAGAGATCGTGCACCTCTTCTCAGGCTTAAGAACCACTTGTTCCCTGAAGTCAGCATTCAGTCAGGAAAACAGAAAGCACTCGAGGTAACAGAAAGCATACAGGAAAGGATTTAACACAGGTGCTTCCAAAACCTTGGAAGGGCTGGGTGAAAGGAAGGTCAGGGAAAGCTGCCAGTGAGTTCAGGAAATCCAGAAGTCACAGGAATTGCAGGAAACCACGGCTGATGATCTCAGCTGCCGGCAGCCCTGAAGCAGGTATCAGTAGCGTGTGGAAGCTCCTGCGAAACCTCACGTATGCCATCTGAGCAAGCCTGGCCCTGCCTCTGATGCTGAAGGAGCAATCAAGGCTTTTATTTCTCTTCTGTTTTTCAAATATTACATGTGCCTCTCACTGGGAGACTGCAAATTAACCCTCTTAGCGAGGGAATCAAGGAAGCGTGGTTTCTAGGCTTCCAGTTCCTACAATGCAGAATGAGAGTTTAGGAGGCAGGCCTAGTACCAAGTATCAGCAGGCAGTGCTCGGCACGGTCTACTCCTCTGGCTAGGCGGCACTCACACCTTTCCAGCTAGGTTTAAACCTCCAGGCGACTTCATGCTTCCACCTAATAGGATGCATCGATCCTCCCCATAACCAAGGCTGTTTACTTTCTTCCTAAGAGGGGAGAGATGAAGTCCTATCAGTCACTACCCACCTCTGATCTTCATTCCTCTTTTGGTTCAGTACAACTTGCCTTTGCCACCCTGTAACTTGAAGACTAGATTAAAAGTTTACTCAACAAAAACATGCCGTATATGAAATAACGGAGGAAAAGGGGAAGAAGAAAAACGGCACAACTGATTAAGATATAAAATCTATACATTACAAAGCAATGAGAAAATATGCATTGTCACTAAAGTCCTTGTTTCTGCAACTGCTCCCAAGGTGAGAGTGCGCCTCCAGTCAAAACCTCAGTTAATTGAGATGCTTTACCTGGTGCGTGGCTCAAATTGTGATCGCTGAAGGATCAGTGCCATTAGGATTCTGCCTCTCCGACATTGCCAAAGCCTTCTATACATTCTCCCTCCAAGCAGGGAAGTACTAAGAGGTATCCAGAAAAACTACTGTGGGGGTGTGTGTGCATGCGGGCTCGCATGTGTACGTGTGGGTTCTGTTAGGTAGACAAAGACTTTTGGAGGCTTTTATTTACATTGTGATATGGAAAAAAGTTCTGGACTTTGAGTCCTGGGTTCTTGTATTTCCTAGATGCTGTTCTGTCATGTTTCTTGAAGCAAGGCTTGGGATTTGGCATATGTAATTGCTTATACTATTCAAAAGATCATTGAGATGGGTTACAAATAGGACTTCTCCCCCAAAAGGTAGATCAGTAAAAAATACACATTTTGATGGCAAAAGCACAGCAACAAAAGCAAAAACAAGTAAGTGGGACTACATCAAACTAAGAAGCTTCTGCTTAGCAAAAGAAACAATCAACAAAATGAAAAGGCAGTCTACTGAATGGGAGAAAATATCTGCAAGTCATATAACTGAAAAAGGGTTAATATTCAAACTATATAAGGAGTAGCAAGAAAACTAACAACCTGATTAAAAAATGAGCTGAGGAACTGGACAGTTTTCCAAAGAAGACAAATGGCAACAGGTACATGAAAGGATGCTCAATATCACTAATCATCGGGGAAATGCAAATCAAACCCACCATGAGATACTACCTCACTCCTGTTCGAGCTGCTATTATCAAAAAGACAGGAGACAACAAGTGTTGGCGAGGGTGTGGAGGAAAGGGAACCCTAGTGCATTGTTGGTGGGAATGTAACATGGCGCGGCCACTATAGAAAACGGTATGGAGTTTCCTCAAAAAATTAAACACAGAACTATCGTATGATCCAGCAATCCCACTTTTGAGTATACACTCAAAGGAAATGAGAACAGGATATCAAAAAGATGTCTGTACTCCCATGTTTACGGCAGCATTATTCACAATAGCCAAGGTATGGAAACAACCTAAGTGTCCATCAATGGATAAGCAGATAAAGATGTGGTATATATAGTCATCCCCAGTATCCAAGGACAATTGGGTTCCAGGACCACCCCTGCAGATACCAAAATCCATGGATACTCAAGTCCCTTATATAAAAAATGTAGTATTTGCACATAACCCATACACATCCTCCCATATACTTTAAATCACCTCTTAATTACTTATAATACCTAATACAATGTAAATGTTACATAAATAGTTGTAGATATAATGTAAATAGTTGCCAGTATACAGCAAATTCAAGTTTGGTTTTTGGAACTTTCTGCAGTTTTTTTCCCTGATATTTTTGATCTGCAGTTGGCTGAATCCGCAGATGCAGAACCTGAGGATACAAAGGGCTGACTGTATACAATGGAATATTATTCAGCCGTGAGAAAGAAGGAAATCCTGTCATTTGCAACAATCTGGAAGGAACTTGACGGCATTGTACTAAGTGAAATAAGGCGGACAAAGACAAACACTATATGATGTCACTTATAGGTGGAATCTAAAAAGGACAAACTCAGAGGAGCAGAGAATAGAGTAGTGGTTGCCAGGGGTTGCGAAGTAGGGGAAACGGGGAGATACTGTTCAAAGAGTACACCCTCCCAGGGATAAAATTATCAAGTGTGGAGATCTAACCCATAGCATGGTGATTATAACTAATAATACTGTATCATATACTTGAATGTTGCTGAAAGAGTAGATCTCAAAGGTTCTCACCACCAAAAAGAAATGGCTTGTCTCTATGTACAGTGACGGAAGTAACAAAACAAAGGAAAGAAAGAAAAGAAATAGTAACTGTGTGATGGCATGGGTATCAACAGAGGCAGTAGCTAATAGTATGATGGCTGGTAATAATTTTGTAATTTATAAAGGTATCAAATCAACACACTCTACATCTTAAACTTACACAGTGTCGTGTGTCAAGTATATCACAATTAAGCTGGAAAAATATTGAATAAAGGTTAAAAAAAGAGAAATAACCACTTTTACCCTAAAATTTGAAGACGCTATGACTGAAAATTAACTATGCATAGTTTATTCCACAAGGCAAAAACCTTCTCTCTTGAAACACACCAATTACAGATGCATAAGGAACAATCGCAATAGGTAGTCTCTGAATTAAAATATCAGTGTGCTTCTACAAAATGAGAACTTTCATTAGGGGACAAGGGAAGGAACAACGGTGAAACATGCACTCAACAGAACTTCACTTATTGTTCAAAAAACAAACAAACCGAAGAAAAGCCCACTACTTCATAAATCCTAGAAATTGCTTCATCTAGTTAGGATCCTTGGATTTATAAAGACTTTTTAAAAATTATTATCTTTAAAATATTTATTTATTTGGCTGTGCCAGGTCTTAGCTGAGGCACGCGTGTGGGATCTAATTCCCTGACCAGGGATCGAACCCAGGTCCCCCGCATTGGGAGCGCAAGAATCTTAACCTCTGGACCACCTGGGAAGTCCCTTATAGTCTTTGATGGTGCATGGGACCTTAAGAAAATCATCTAGACGGGAGATTCTCAGCTTTTTAAGGTCAAAGACCCATTTGAGAATGACATGAAAGTCGTGGGCATTTCTCACTAGAGAAATTCTCTAACATAATATCAGCATTTCACTCACACAACTATAACAAAATTGAGTATCTGTCCCTTTCAGAGTATCACCATGGAAACTGCATGCTTATACAATGTGAAAGACATTTTTGGACTCCTCCAATAACAAGGTCTCTGAATCTGGGTCTCAGGGACTTAGTTTTAAAGCATCCATAGATGGATTTCTGAAGGTCCATGCATCTCCTTAAATTACAGGCACAATTTTGCAGGTAGAGTCTATTCAATAAGTTATATTCCTGGGTTCTTTGTGCCCTGAAATGCCTTTTCACACAGATTATACGGTTCAATCATAAAAACACCTGAGCAAAGTGAGGCACATATTATTTAACAGATGATAAAAACTAAGGTGCAGAAAGAATAAGGCTTAAGGTAAGCCTGTTTGAGGTCACATATAATATTAAAAACCACAAAAAGTGGTGTGTCATTGCAGAAAGGCTGTCATCTAAGTTTCATCAGACGTGGTTTCTAATCCCAAATCTTTGTCTAGTGTGGTAGGTAACCTTGAGTGCGTTACTTAACCTCTCTAGGTCTCAGTTACATTTACATATAAAGGAGGCAGTGGGAGGGGATATTACCATTCCCTGCCTACCTCAGAGCTCTAAGAATCAGCTGAATTTACATAAATGCACTTTTAGACAAAAGGTAAGAAGTCCTACAGTTAACCTGTGGGTTGTAATTTAATGTACAAATCATCTAAAAACTTCCAAGTCTCAACTTAAAAAAAAATTATGAGTTGCAAATGTGACACTCATCAACCTGAACAAATTGTTGACCATGAGGTACTTTCTAGACTTCTGGGTGGCTCTAAGTATAGAGGGTCCAAGGACACTGGTCCTGTCCATAACCCCTCTGGGGATCGACAGAGCCCCGAATGAGAGTGTGCTGAACAGGGATACTGAAGACCTCAGCAACCCTGATGGAAATCAGGACCTGATCTATTGTTTGGAGAGCCACTCGGAATCAGGAACCGGCAGGGGCTCCTTTAGCAAGGTCATCTGGAAGACAAACAGATGACTGATTTGGCTGCAGTGCTACTGCTCTAGGCTGCAAGTTACCACATTCACAATTCTGGATGCAACAAACTGTGCACTCAAAGAAAGACAGACTCAAAGTATTTCTTCAAAAATAACTGCAGGGGGACTACCCTGGTGGTGCGGTGGTTAAGAATCCACCTGCCAAAGCAGGGTACACGGATTCAATCCCTAGCCCGGGAAGATCCTACATGCTGCGAAGCAACTAAGCCATGCGCCACAGCTACTGAGCCAGCGCTCTAGAGCCAGCGAGCCACAGCTACTGAGCCCATACACCACAACTACTGAAGCCCGTGCACCTAAAGCCCGTGCTGTGCAACAAGAGAAGCCACCGCAATGAGAAGCCCGCGCACCGCAATGAAGAGTAGCCCCCCACTCACCGCAACTAGAGAAAGCCCGGGCACAGCAACGAAGACCCAATGCAGCCAAAAATAATAATAATAATAAATAAATAAAAATACCTTTAAAATTTTTTTTAAAAAATAATAAACTGCAGAACTTCCACAAGAATTCAATGGTATTTTTTGAATAGATTTTTTTGAAACTGTCAAAAGATAGAAAGGTGATACCAATAGAAACCACAGATTTAACAGCTAAATTGGGGAGGAAAAGAGTAAAAGTCAGCTAATAGAAGCTAATCAAGTACCTACTAATTCCCAGATTTGCGAGGAGGGGGCGGGATCCCTTAGTCCCCTAAAAATAAGAGATCAAGGTGGATCAGGACAGGATTATACAGAAAGTAGACTAGTCAGCACAATATCTTACTAATAAAAGTACTCCACATTTATTGAAATTAATTATAAAACCAACGTTCAAGACCCAGTGGAAAAAGTCTTAAAATAAGCAAAAATGTAAAAAATATAATGTATTATAAAAATATTAGAACATAAACCCCCAAAAAGTATACAAGGAAATAATAAATCAGAGTATAAATCAATGAGATAAAAAACAGACTAGCAAAAAGCCAAAGCCAAATAAAGCAAGAATTAATTCTTTTAAAATACTAACATAATGGAGACACATCTGGCAAAAATGACTAAAAACATCTATACAGAGAGACAACACAAATATATACTATGAATACATATATAGCCAGGATATAAATATAATAACATAATATTAACAACACTCTGTATCAAAAAAATTGAAAATGAAGACAAAATGGACTGATCCTGTGAAAAATGTAATTTATCAAAACTTGCCATTAAGAACTGATGAAAAACTTATATAGCCCTACACAACTAAAGAAACTAAATAACTTTTTAAAAGTCTTCCCATAAGCAAAATACCAGGCAATTTCAAGCAAAATTTCAAGGAAACAATAAATCCACTTTTTAAAAAACATTAAAACATTATTATAGAGATACAATTCACATAACATGAAGTTCACCATCGTAAAGTGCACAATTCAGTGGGTTTTAGTATATTCACAAGGTTTCACAGTCTAATTCCAGAACATTTCCATCACCTCATCAAGAAACCCCACATTTTAGTCACTCCAAACCCCTCAAGCACCCCAATGCCACCAATATTTCATATCAATACATAATACAATACACGGCCTTCTGTATCTAGTTTCTCTCACTTAGGATAGTTTTCTAGGCTCATCCATGATGCAAGTACCAGCATTTAATTTTTTATGGCCGAATAATATTTCATTGCAGGGGTATAACACACCCTGTTTATCCATTCAACAGCTGATGAACATTTGCCTTGTTTCCACTTTTTGGCTATTATAAATAATGCTGTTGGAAACATTCATGCACAAGTCTCCCTCTCCTTCTGTTTTTCTTTTTCTGTCCCTCCCTCCTTCTTCCTTCCTTCCTTTCCTTCTTTCCCTCTTTTATTATATAAAAGATATAGATATAAAATTTATATATATAGTAGGTGTAGAGTGGTACTTAGTGATTTTGATTTGCATTTCCCTAATGGTTAATGATGTTTAACATCTTTTCGTGTGCTTATTGGTCATTTGTGTGTCATTTTTACAAAACTGTCTATTCAGATCCTTTGCCCACTATTAAATTGGGTTGTCTCTTTACTGTTAAGTTGTAAGAAGAGTTCCTTTTATATTTTAGATACATATATCTATTATCATTATATCATTATATTATCAGATTATGATCTGCAAATATTTTCTCCCATTCAGTGGTTGCCTTTTTACTTTCTTGATAGGGTCCTTTGATGCATAAAAGTTTTACATTTTGATGGAAGTTTCCATTTATTTTTTTCTTTGGATGCTTGTACTTTTGATGTCACACCTAAGAAACCACTGCCTAATCTATGGTCAAGAAAATGTACATCTGTTTCTAAGGATTTTATAGTTTTAGCTCATATTTGTCTTTGCTCCATTTAAAATTAATTTTTGTATATGATTTTAAGGGTTTAACTTCATTCTTTTCATGTGGACACTCAACTGTCCCAGCACCATTTGTTCAAGACTATTCTTTCCCCATTGAATGGTCTTGGCACCTTTGTCAGAAATCAATTGACCTGTCCAAACCCACAGAACGTACAGCACCAAAAGTGAACTGTAATGTAAACTATGGACTTTGGGCAATTATGACCTGTCAATGTAGTTTCATCCATTGTAACAAATGCACCACTCTGGTGGGGAATGTTAACAATAGAAGATATGCATGTGGAGCAGGGGATATAAGGAAAATATCTGTACCTTCCTCTTCATTTTACTGTGAAGTTAAAACTGCTCTAGAAAAATAAAATCTTTAATTTAAAAAAAGTCAACTCACCACAGACCTATGGGTTTCTTTCTAGAATTTGAATTTTATTGCATTGATCTACATATTTATTCTTATGGCAGTACACTATCTTGATTACTATATCTCTGTCCTAAGATTTGAAATAAAAAAATGTGAGTCCTTCAATGTTGTTCTCCGTTTCAAAGATTCTGTTGTCTATTCTGCGTCCTTTGAATTTTCAAATGAATTTTAGGATCAGTCTTCATTTCTGCAAAGTGAAGTTGCAATTTTGATAAGGATTGCACTGAGCCGACAGATCAATTTGCAGAGTATTGCTCTACTAACAATATTAAAATCTATGATTCCGTGAACACAGGATGCCTTTTTCTTCTGCAACATTTTATAGCTTTCAGTGTACAATTTGCACTTCTTAGGGTAAGTTTATTTCTGTATATTTCATTCTTTGTAATGTTATTGTAAATGCAATTATTGCCTTGATTTTGATTTTTATTGCTAGTGTAGAGAAACAGAACTGATTTTTATGTATTGATCTTGTATCCTGCAACCTTGCTTAACTCGTTAATTAGTACTAATAGTTTGGGGGGGGTTGACGGTTCTTTATAGAGGTTTTCTATATATAAGATCATGTTATCTCCACATAGAGACAGTTGTACATCTGTCTTTCCAATATGGAGTCCCTCTGTTTCTTTTTCTTGCTTAATTGCCTTAGCTAGAACCTCCAGTACAATGTTGGACATCCTGATCTTAGAGGGAAAGCTTTCCATTCTTTCACCATTAAGTACAATGTTGGGTGCTTTTCGAATGCCCTTTACCAGGATGAGAAATTTTGCTTCTACTCTGAGTTTGAGTGTTTATGTCATGAAAGGGTGTTGAAATTTTGTCAAGTGACTTTTGTGTTTCTATTGAGATAAACCATGTTTTTTTCCTCTTCATGCTATTAATATGGTGTATTACATTTGATTTTCATGTTGAACCAACCTTGCTTTCCTGAGATGAAATTCCATGGTGTTGGTCATGGTGTACAATCATATTTTATTTGTGACTGAACTTGGTTTCCTAGTATATTGTTGAGGATTTTTGCATCTATATTCATGAAGGACACTGGTCTGTAGTTATGTCTGGCTTTGGTATGACAATGACGCTGGCCTCATAAAATGAGTTAGAAACTGTTCCCTACTTTTTTGGAAAGAACTTGAGGATTGGTGTTAATCTTTATATGTTTGGTAGAATTTAACAGTGAAGCCATTTGGTCCTGGGCTTTTCTTCACTGGGAGTTTTATTAGTAACTTTACCTCTTTGCTATAGTTCTACTTAGATTTTCAGTGTCTTCCTGAGTCAGTTTTGTGAGTTCCTAGGAATTTGTCCATTTATCTAGGTTATGTAATTTTAGAATACAATTGTTCATAGTGTTCCCTTATAAACTTTCTGTTTCTTAAGGTTAGTGGTAATGCCTCCTCTTTAACTCCTGATCTCAGTAATTTGAGTCACCTTTTCCTTGGTCAGTTTAGCCAAAGGTTTTGTTAATCTTGTTCATCTTTTCAAAGAACCAACTGATATTCTCCACTGTCTGATATTCTCTATTGTTTTCCTGTTCTCTGTTTCATTTATGTCTGTTCTAATCTTTATTTCCTTTCTTCTGCTTGCTTTGTGGTTTGGTTTGCTATTCTTTTTCTAGTTTCTTAAGAGAGAAGTTTAGGTTATTGATTTGATATCATTCTTTTTAAACGCTGGGATTTAAAGCTATAAATTTCCCTCTGAGCACTGCTTTTGCTGAACACCGTAAGTTGTATACTCTGTCTTTTTCATTCTTCTCAAAATATTTTCTAATTTCCCTGTGATTTCACCTTTGACCCACTGGTTTTGGGTTTTGTTTTTGTTTTTTTTGTGGTACATGGGCCTCTCAACACTGGGGCCTCTCCCGTTGCGGAGCACAGGCTCCGGACGCGCAGGCCCAGCGGCCACGGCCCATGGGCCCAGCCGCTCCACGGCACGTGGGATCCTCCCGGACTGGGGCACAAACCCGTGACCCCTGCATCGGCAGGCGGACTCTCAACCACTGTGCCACCAAGGATGCCCTGACCCACTGTTTATTTAGGGGTATGTTGTTTCATTTATCTTCCCAATTTACTTCTAGTATTAATTTCTAACTTCATTCCATTGTGGTCAGAGAACATACTTTGTATAATTTCAATCCTTTTAATTGCATTGAGACTTGTTCTGTGGCCTGACATTCTGTGGATAACATTCCACACACACTTGAGAAAAATATATCTTCTCTTGTTGGGATGAGTGCTCTGTATATGGGTGTTACATCTAATAGGTTGATAGTGTTGTTCAAGTCCTCTATTTCCTTACTGATCTGTCTTGTTCTTCCATCCATTATAGGAAGTCGGGTATTAAATTATCCAACTATTACTACTGAATTGTCTATTTCTCCCTTCCGTTATCTCAGATTTTGCTTCATGCATTTTGGGGCTCTGTTGTTTTATATATCAATTTACATATATTTGTAATTGCTATGCATTCTCAATGGTTGAGCCTTTTAGCATTACATGTTGTTCTTTGTCTCTAGCCAAAAGAAAAAGAAGGTCTTGATGTCTATTTGTTTAGCTCTCTTGGTTACTGTTTGCATGGAATGTCTTTTCCCATTCTTTTAATCTATTTGTGTCTCTGAATCTAAAGTGAGTCTTTTGCAGACAGCAAAGAGTTTGGATTAAGTTTTTAAATCCATTCCACCAATCCCTCATTTAAATAACACCTTTCTTTGAGCACCTTCAAAAAGCCCTAGGGCTCTGCAATGTGTATGGTGGAAAAAACACTGATTTCAAATATGCAGCAATTACTTATGAAGGAAATAACCCAATTTTATTTTAGAATTTCTCAGGAACTTGCCCTGTTACCTAGAACCAGTTTTTTTTATAATAAAGATGAAAAACATCACCACAGGTGATGATATCAGAGCAACCATTTTAAAACTGAGACATTCAGGATATATTTAGAGATCCTCTACCATCCTGGTCTAACACCCACTGTATTAGTATAACATGCAATGTAGAAATTTATCAATAGGCCCGGCACCAATCCACCTGTAGCAGCAGATACTGCTGACTGCGGACCTAAAGGCCATTTCTCCTTCCCCTAAGATGGCAACACCTTAATTCGGTTTCTTGTGTTCGCTCTCCTCTCAGATAAAGGGCACCTTGATCTATCAAGGTGGTGTCATCCTCCTTTCCACTAGCTGGTTTTGAGGGACTGGAAAGTTACCCAGTCTAGGTCAATGAGATGTGAAAAGATGTCTTTCCTGGAAACCCTCCCTACTTCTGGACCCATTTTAAGAAATCATAAATCTCCACATTAAGCGAGTCTCTATCAAGTTTACTGTTTAGGCTAAAAAGTCTGTAACAGTTTGATTAAGTATTTCTCAATTGATCAACAAATAAGCTTAACTTTTGTATTTTGATATTTTATTCAAAGAGTTCAGTTTTAAACATATGTAAGACATTCATCAATCCATTATTACTCTACTTTTAACATTATAAATTTAACTTCAAGTGGCAGAGGACACAAAAATATGTAATAAAACTATATTTCAGCTGTATATCTTCGAGTAAGGGAAACCGAAAAAACTTACTACCACCAGAACAAACAAACAAACAAACAAACAAACCTAATCTATTAGGCATGTATATATTTTATTTTCCTTTCGGTGATCATTTTTGGAAAATTACCCTTTCCAAGACTAAGCCCTTGCAAACAGAGCTGCTAATCTTTCCAAAAATAAAATCCAGTATCTAGATTCTCAAAACTCACAAAACCAAATGGATATGTCTAGTTGTCAGCCAACAGTGCCATGCTCAAGTCGGTTTCACACCACAGTGAATGGTATAACTATTTTCAGTAGGCAAATTCCTAATATAACTAATTCCTAATATTCCTAAAATAACTGATTTCAGTAGGCAAATTCCAATTCTAAATATTAATAGTGAGACTACTTCTACTACTAGTGATACTACTTGCTATTCCCAACTGTGTTGACAACTGTCTTATTGCTGAATTGTACGTGATAAACCTTCTTTGGCAACTTTTCATACTATGCATTTACACAACTGGACAACTATAAAGAATTGGATTAACTTAATATTTCAGAATTTTCAAAACTTCTTTATAATTATTTAGATGTAATTTCTGATAGATGTTAGAATAGGAAAGCCTCCAAACATGCCTAATGAAATATACAATGACAACAACAACAAAAACTGCTGAATAATCACTACCTTTTCAGCTGTATGTGCAAGTATATAATTCAACTCAGACATCAATGAAAATATTACAATGTTAGTGTCAATTCTCTATCAGACTTCTAAAGGACAAAAATTAAATGTAGAAACTAACATCTGGGTACCTGTCAATTTTTCTGGAAGGCTGTTTCATATGGATTCAAAATGACCTAAAATTAGCCAGAATGTAACATGAATTCTCACTACAATACCTCATAAAGTATACCGGTAATGTGATTTTAAATTCTTGGTCTATGGATTAAGCCTATTTTGGAGGCTTGGCACAATATTATCAAGAAATTTAAACAGGAAGCTCAAGTCCAGATGTAGAACTAAATATATATTTTTTAAAAATCACCAACTTAAACTATAAATGTCTTCCACTAAATATTATCACTCCAAAATTCACACACTAAATTAAAACAGGTATGGCAAAAAGTGCACTCTGAAGCATGTTCACATTTACAAAGATAAATGATGAGGTTTAGCCAGCAAAAAGTCAAACAGGCATATAAGCAAACATTTGTATGCAAATTTTCACGAGTAAGATACAGGAAATGATTCGTTTCGATAATTTTATGTACAGCCCTGTATACAGTTTAAAACAAGTACAACTGAAAACATTTCTAAAGCCACAATAAAGTCAAATGATATACTAAATAACAGTCTTACAAATTGGTCTCTCTTAGGAGTTCTTAAGAGAAAGAAAACTGAGTAATGTTACTCTAAGAAATGCCCTCTTCTTGATCAATCATTTCTGTTTTAACTGAAAAGACATCTGCCAGCATATGTTTTGGAATTTCTGAACCTCTGACTTTCAAGGCATAACAAGCATTCTCCACTTTGGCCAGACTTTGTTTCAAGGTATACAGCTTCTTAGAAACCTCATAAGGTCCAGTATTGCCAATGAATGAAAACCCATCATAAACCTGACGTAAAAACTGGCTCACTTCAAAGGGGGTGTCAATGTCCCCATTCCCGACACTGTTAATACACATTCGCATCAACTCTCCAGTTAAATCAGCCACTCCCAGAAGGTAATCAACAGGTGTGATTTTCAGTCTCCAGGTACCGCACTGCTTATCCTGTGCATCAGAAGAGGGCTGGTAAAAACAACAACAACAACAAAAAAAAAAGAACACACACACACACAAAGAAAATACGCTGTGAAAAAGAGTGACTATGCATGTATCTCATATAAGGAACAAAATCAACAGCAGGTCAATCATACTAATCTTCTCTAAATAAAATGATCCAGTTTGTTAAATGACCATTCGAGGCGTTACAAGACGAATTCATGCCCTCAGTAGGGAGTTGAACTTATGACTTCAAGATAATTTTGACATCCAATATTGCATCATTATAAAATCAACCATTTTCAGTTTCACTTGACATACAAGATAAAATCAAAACATTCTTAAACAAGGCCTACTGACTTTACTGCAAGACAATGACTTACTTATTTAAACGACCAATCATAAAGCCCTCCAGGTTTAGGATCCAGTCATGTTTTCCTCAGTCACCTAGTCCCTTTCTGGCCTCTCTTCTATTCCCCCCTCGGCACTAACGGTCAGGATTTATTACTCTCTCGCTATACCCGCCTCAGTTCCTTCAGGCTCCTATTTTTCTACTGCACCTGCCCAGCAAAAACACAACCCTAAATCAGTATTAAAAATCTACTCTCGATAGTGCTTTATTCAAGTGGCTGAGTACCACTGGGCTAAAAAATGATAACACTCACAACTGTATAGCGTTTGTACCACTACAAATTACTCACCAGTCCTTTTGCTTATTTCTTAGATGGTTGTCTCCAGTCTCTTCAAACACTACTCCAAACCTTCACCACTCTCCTCCTCAGCCCTTACTCAATCCCAAACCTCTTCACTCTCAATAAACAATCTTGCCTACTTTCACTGGCCTGGTTATCTGCCAGACCACCTGACACAAGCTCTCTCAATTACCTTATCCCTAAAAAAAAAAACAAAAAAACTTATTTATGTCCACATCCATCTTTACCTTCTATCCTCCAGTCTCAGATGATGAGTTGTCCCTCCTCTTGTTTGAGGTTAACTCTTCCAAATGACCTTGACCCATCTCCTCCCACCTCTTCCAGGACCTTGCTTCATAAGGTGTATGCCCTTGGGCAAGTTATTTCATCTCTCTAAACCTCAGTTTCCTCATCTGTAAAATGGGATAACAGTACCTACCTCAGAGGTTTATTTTAAGGATGAGATAACATTTACCAAGTTCTTGGCATAATGCCCAACACAAAGTAAATACTCAATAAATGTTAGCTGCTATCACCATTACCATCACCATGTCAGTCTCCTCTTTCCACATCAATTTCTCTCTCTATTGGATTCTGTCTAAAAGAGGTGATGTCTAAGTTGTTATTAAAAGTCTGTATGAGGCTTAGCTAGGTGGGGTGCAGTTACACTGGAGGACATCTTAGGCAGAGGGGAGTGCAAGGGTGTGCAGGTGAGACTCAAGCCGTACATTTGACGAACTAGTGAGGTATTTCTTTTGAGTAAAATTTAAAGTAAGAAGTAGTACAGGATGAGTCTAGAAAGATAGAGTAAGGGGACAAAGTCACATTAAGAAATTAGAACTTTACCTATAGGTAACAGAGTCGTTGAGAATTAAGCAAGGAAATGACAGAGTCAAATTTAGGTTTTATTAAGATGACTCTGGTTGCTCTGTATCCAGTACATGAATCCTAGCACTGCTGGACTCTTCAGAGACCATCTGTTCCAACCTTCTCAATGTAGAGTATAAGAATGAGGTCCAAGAAACACTGTAGGCAATATAACTAGTTAACGGTAGAACTGGGTTAAGTATCCAAAGTCAGCTTCCCAATTATCCTGACCTGCTGTGTGTTGTTTCTATTAACTGTTAAGAGAACTGACATCTTTTTGGAAAGGACAGACTGTGGGTGGTGAGGGTAGAGGAGGTGGGGAGGCGGCCAGCATTTTCATAAAGTCATTTATAAAAGTAACTTTTGCTTAAGAAAACATTAATGTTCTTTGTTTCTCTCATTAGACAGAAGGATTTCCCTGATTATAAACTAAGAAGTTGATTTTGAAGATAAAAGTGTGTTAAAAAACGAACGAATTTCAACTAATTGTCAAGGAAATAAATTCTGCTCTACCAATAATATATATTAGAAACTAGGGAAAAGAAAATTACTTAAAAAGCAGTTTGTCAAGATGGACCTGAAGTATTTAGGGGTGAAACACCGTGACATCCATAACTTAAAAGTAGTTTAGCAAAAAAACATTTAGATGAAGCAAATATGGCAAAATGTTAATTTCTGAATCCACGTAGTGGGTATATGGATGTTCATGTGCTACTATTCTCTCCATTTTTGTGTGTATTTGAAATTTTTCATAATAAAAAGTTAAAAAAAATTAAATGGTTTTGACACTACTCTCAATAGGCATGTCAGAGCAAAATACCTTCCCCTACTGAATTCCCAGAATTTTCAGCACCAAGAAGAATCTTTAGCACTAAAAGGAAAAATTATTTATGAATGTGGTTCACATTTTGAGAACTATATGTATTTTAATATTATGACACCTTAATCTTACAATAATTTACTACCTAAATCCTCAGAATAGTGTTTTAACTCTCAGTTTCTCTTTACCTTTTTGCCTTTGTATTTCCATTCTGAACTAGAGAGAACTTTGAAAGGGATGCATGGTAATTTGCCTGATATATCAAAGAAGCAGGGTCAAACAGGCTTACCTTACTTCTTTCTGTAATTCAATCTTTACTAAATAAATAAAAGATATGAAGGAATTTTACTTCTCAAGATGAATTCCCTCCTTAATACACTACACATGATTTTTAAAATTGAGAAAATACATGGTTTCCTTGAAGTAAGTTATATCTGTCATGCCAAGTTAAGTCTCACTTTTCAAAATTAACGTTTTATTAACATTCAAGAAAAGATGACTTCCATAGTTTCTTCCACTTTCTGCCTGCCTTTCCCAACTTTTTGAGTGATCTTTAAAATAATAATAATGACAGAAAAACTGATGAAATATAAAGAAAGGAAAAAAACTGTTTAATTGTATCTTTATGTGTACTGGTATCTCAGGAGGTTACCAAATATTGCCTCATGGCCTGAATATTGTATCTTGAAACCCAGGGGAAAAGAACAGTATTTATTTAAAAGCTGAACTGCCAAAGTTTCTCTTTTCTTAATTTAGAGAAGCTATGTAATATTTCAGATAAAAGCATTATGAACTCAGTAATTACCATCCCTCACTATATAGTAACAACTTGGTATTGACACAGACAATGACAACTAACTACTGAGCACTTACGTGGCATGTGCTGTATATACTCTATACCTAATTTCAAACCTTTAAATGAAACCCTTGAAAACACTCCTTTGAGGTAGATACCTGGCTCGGGGGGTCCCTGGGGCATATGGAGGGGAACACGGGCAGAGCGGACAAGGACACTCACGACTCTGGATTCAAGACACCTGGTTTCAAAGTCATCTGTCACGCTTACTAGCTGACTAGGTTTTGGTAAGTTACTTAAACTCCCTAAGGGCCTTGTTTGAAATATGAGGGTAATAAATCTTACTGCATAAGGTTAAAAAGAGGATTAAATGAGATAGTGCTTATAAAGGGCACATAGTAAAATACACAGTAAAACCAAAAGTGGACTTAACGTAATTACTCAATAATGCTTTATGTAAAGAGTAATGTTTCCCCCCAACATACCCACGGTTGTTTGAGCCACTAACTATAATATTTAAAAAGACCATTTCCCTAGCTGGGAATCTATGAAATCACACTGTAGAAAGAACCTTCCCATCTCAATATTCTTTGCATCATAAGCCAATAAACCGCCTACAATCATTATACGGTTATGTAAATTATGTAATAAATGTGAAATATGATTTTAAATTCTTACAGTCTTATTTTCTTTCCCATTGTCTTCTGTGGAAAAAACCAATTGTTTATTAATTTCATCCATACTGATAAGTGATCGTGTTTTGATGAAGTGTTGAAAAGAGACAGCCTCCACATACTCCTGCAGTCCTGAAAAACCAACCAAGAAATTACTAAGGAACAACCACTGAATTAATAAGAACGTCACAATAAAGAACTTCAAACTAATCATCACCTAGCTCAACAAGAGCTTCACGGGTGCCTCCTATGAATATTAGCCCTAGATTCGGGTCTTAGAAAGAACACAAGGGACCTCCTGGGGATAGATGGTGGGGACCACGCTGACCACGCAAACACTTCTGTGGCTGCACTTTAGACAGCTCAAGTACAAGGGTGTTCAATTTCTTTTTCATGCTTCATGAGCCCATTTGTCTTAAAAATCTACTCTTTCTGACAGAGAAATGGCAAAGATTTTCAGAGAAACATTTTTTAAAGAATTTAAGAAAGGGCTATTACAAAAATTCTGATAGGCCTTAACAGAAACTACACAGATTATTTTTTGCTCCCTTCAGCAGCAAAATAGACAATGGTTCAATCAAATGAGACATAAACTTAAAGATCATTTGGCTCTTTCCTAAAATTTTAATAGGTAAAAAAAAAAGTAGATAATGCAGACTAAAGTGTCAAAATTCAGAATACTGTTTTCCTCATACTTCAAAATCAATCGCTTCTGCTTCAGTAGTTTACGTTTAAAAAAAAAACAAAAAACTAATGAGTAATACCAGATGTACCAGATGTAAATTCTACAGAGTCCTCACTGAATTAAAAATACATCTCAGTAAAGGTCGCAAATAGTACTATAAATACTTTTTCAAGTGTTTTAAAACAACCAAATTCTATCGTCACAATTTTCTGCATTACTTTATTAGGTCTTAATCTATAAGGTAATACTTACAGGGAAAAAGTATTTCTTAAAATGATTATCATTACCGTCAGGTTAAGAAACTCAGTCTTCTTTTTAAAGGCGTAATTGTAAAAACAGGAAGAGGGGACAAATTCAGAAAGAAAACTCAGAACTTGGTAGGGTCATTGGTATTCAAGTTCTCTCTCTAACACTTCTCCTGACAGAGTCCTGCACTCACAGAGCCTCCCAGCAGCTGACACTGAAAATCAGGCCTGGCAGCAACAGTGCTCAGAAGGCTGACCACTGTGGTATTGTCACAAATGCCACACTAGGGTCAAAGACACAAAAGGAAATGCATGACCCGGTTTTTATAGCAATAAGAGGAAACAACTAAATGAAAATACCCTGACTCATTTTGAGCAGCAAATGATGCTAAAGTAAGGTTAGAAAATAAGTGCCTCCTGCTGACAGAGTCAGACATGATAGGACACTTTGCTTAATAAACCGTAACATGCTGAGAAATGAAACAATATAAAGTTGAGTTTAACAAATCAGATAACATCCCTTAACATTTACAATTAAATTTTTGTAAAATTTTAGTTTTATGCATAGGTTCATAAAACCCAGTTCCCCTCCCTAGCGACAATCTATATTTCTCATTTCCTTCCAGAAATACTTCAGACATACAAAAGCAAACAGCAACACTTAAGAACCACTCATCACATCTCTAAATATGCTCTAACGTGATTGGCTCTTACGAATGAGAGCTAAGGACGAAGACATGCCGAAAGATGTATGGACAAGGACATGCACCACCACAATCACTACAACGACCAAAACTGACAAAACTTCGAAGATCAATAAGAGAAGCGCCACTCGTCAACTTACTGTCCCTCAGCTGCTCCGTTAGTGCAGATAATGGACGTGGACCCTAACGCGCTTCTCTCTGGCCAGCTGGCACATCAGTGAGCTTTGCTGGTAGGGGGCCCCGGAAGGACAGCAAAGGAGGGAAAGCTCTCTTCCGGGTTCTGGTGTGCCGGTCTTCGGCAGCCTTCTAAGCATGGGAAACCTGCAGCTCCAGGTGGCAGCAGCACGAGGCCTCTCTTTGGGGGCAGATGCCCTTTGTGACCCAGAGAGCATCTCCCAGGGAGCCACCTCCCTGGGCAAGGAGTCTCATGGCCTGGCGCCTCCCCACGGGCAGCTTCCCAGGGATGCCATCAGCTCAACTTCTCAGCCATCCAATGGCCCAGGATGGCCCACGACTTCAGGGAGGGAGGAGGGAGGGAAGAAGGGAGGGAGGGAAAGAGGGAGGGGGACTCCTCGAGACGTGTTCCTCCCTTGAGTGCTCTGCCTCTGCCCCGGGGTAGTGGATGCCTCCTCTGTCTGATACTCCTGTACTCTTCAGAGTTCATGTTTCCTCTCATAAGGCAGTCCCCTACACAGTTAGCTCGTTACATTACACTTTCCCTGTTCAAAGTACTATGCAGGACACTGGTGAATACAACAAGGACTTAGGAAAATAGAGAATGGTACTCTATCTCCTCACCCCTATTACCACGGACGAGGTGTTCCACCTTTTGAGGCCAGCCACCAAGCCTAGCCTCGGAAGCAAGATACAATCCCAGCAGGAACCTTAACGTGGATTCTCCCTTCCATGTACGAGGCTTTCCACCTGATGTCCTCCACTGGATGCTATCACCATCGACACTCTCAGATCTCTTCCATCCACTGGCCCTACCTTCCTCACAACTACTGCCCCAACTCTCTCCTCCCCTTCAGTTAAAATTCAGTAAGTTCATCTCACACTTCTCAGCCTACTTCCTTCTAGCTTGAGTGTATCGCTACACCAAAACAGCTTTCACTTAAAGTTATCATAGTTAATGAGTCTAATGGACATTTTTTCAGTCTTAACTGCAGCGGCGTTCAGCATTTTGACCACTTTTTCCCTTCTTTCAACAAGCTCCCCTTTGGTTCCTTCGATGGCATCATCTCCTAGTTCCCCTTTTTTCTAACTCTCTGGCCATGTCTTCTTAGTCTCTGCCTCAATTAACCCTAGGCTCTCAAATTTACCTATACTTGGCTTCAATCCCTCAACTTTACACCTCTGGCTTCGAGTCACAAATACGTATCTGACAATCCCATCAGAGGGACCTCAAAATCAACATGTCCAACAAGGCATTCACAATCTTCCTTCCAAGCCTAGTCCTCTTCGTTTTGCCAATTCTAGGAGCCTCCTGCCCTTCCTTCCATCCATTTTTTCCCTCTTCTTATCCATTCTCACCCCACAGACTGTTTGCCTTTTGAATAACTATGACCACATCACTCCCGCGCTTAAAGCCTAAATAGCTTTCCATGGCTCTCAGAATATGGAGCAAAATCATTAACATGCTTTATAAACGTCACCCTCCACCAACCATCATCAGCCTCAACTCACGCTACGGTCAGGTTATAACTCACGGAGTTATACATTTCAAAGATGGGCATGTGAACCCATATAAATATCCTTTAAATTAACAACAGTACAAGGCTTGTACGTACTCTATAATATGAATTTTCCTACAGTTAATATAAAACACTACTTCTTCAATATTTCTAGGCATAATCCTGCCCCCAAATTCCTACAGTTGGCTTACACTTCATGGCCATGTTGAGCAAAAATAGTAGTGTTTTAAATGCTGGAATCAAATACAAGTATCAAGGTTCTTGTCACACATGTGGTAATTGATGGGGGAGAGAGCATAAAAACTAAGATTCTTTCAGTTGAAGGTGGTGTATAAAAGCTTTCCCAAGGCTTCATGGTGAGGCTCGATGGTTTCATCAAGTGAACGTTAACTATCAAGATTAATGGGTATAAGCCAGTGTACCCATAGATGGAGGATGGCCATATCTATATACCTATAATCTCAAGCTGACTTGACAGACAAGGTGCAAATTCCAGTGTGTAGTTCAAGGCAGAAGAAATCAGTCAGAAGTGAGGGTATCACTTAAACTGAACCCGTCTCTCATCTATTCTCTCATGGTGACATTTTGTGTGATGGTCCATTTGGCTAGCTACGGTGCCCAGCTGTTCTGTCAAACACTTGTCTAAAGGTGGCTGTGAAAGTATTTTCTAGATGTGATTAACACTTAAATCAACGGACTTAGAGTAAAGCAGATGACCCTCCATAATGGGGTGGGGAGGGGAGAGACACTCATCCCATCAACTGGAGGCCTTAAGAACAAAGAATGAGGCTTCCCAACCAAGCAACTGGTCGGGAAAACTGCCATAGAGACACCCGGCCTGAGTCTCCAGCCTGCAGACCTCAGATTCAAGATTCTGCAACATCAACTCTTCCATGAAATGCCAGCCCGCTGGCCTGCTCTACAAATCTCACACTTGCCAGCCCCCAAATCATGTGAGCCAATTCCTTCAAATAAATTGCTGCCTACCTACCCCACTCCCTCCCCCGCGCCCATGACTCCTGTTGGTTCAGCCTCTCTGGAGAATCCTGACGGCAAACAGTGGCACAGCATGTCTGGTGAGCACTCTGGTGAGGCAGACACGTGACAAGTGCACATACAACGCACACACCTGTCTCCTCTCCTTGACTCTCTGTGCTCTCCCGTTTTCATTCCACACCCACACTGCGCCTTCTCTGATTTCAAGGGGTGTTGTTTGCTGGCCCTCAGCCTTCCCTCCGTGCCCTCCTCCCTCTTTCACCTGATTAATTACTACTAATCCTTTCACGTTCCATCAAACAGCACCTTTGAAGAAACTGTCTGACACCACCCCATTCTAAGTCAAGCCCTCATTATATGTTTTCCTAGTACCATGTGCCCTTACTTGGTGGCACTAATCAAAGTTGTATTTACTTATTTATTGTAAATACATCTTTATTGGAGTATAATTGCTTCACAATACTGTGTTAGTTTCTGCTGTACAACAAAGTGAATCAGCCATATGCATACATGTATCCCCATATCCCCTCCCTCTTGCGTCTCCCTCCCACCCTCCCTATCCCACCCCTCTAGGTGGTCACAAAGCACCGGGCTGATCTCCCTGTGCTATGCAGCTGCTTCCCTCTAGCTATCTAATTTACATTTGGTAGTGTATATATGTCCATGCCACTCTCTCACTTTGTCCCAGCTTACCCTTCCCTCTCCCCATGTCCTCAAGTCCATTGTCTATGTCTACATCTTTACTCCTGCCCTGCCACTAGGTTTATCAGTACCAGGTTTTTTTTTTAGATTCCATATATATGCATTAACATATGGTATTTGTTTTTCTGACTTATTTCACTCTGTATGACAGACTCTAGGTCCATCCACCTCACTACAAATAACTCAATTTCATTTCTTTTTATGGCCAAGTAATATTCCATTGTATATATGTGCCACATCTTCTTTATCCATTCATCTGTCGATGGACATTTAGGTCAAAGTTGCATTTAAATAATGTAAAATTCCAGGACTTCACTGGTGGTCCAGTGATTAAAACTGCGCTCCCAATGCAGGGGGGCCGGGTTCAGGGAACTGGATCCCACATGCCAAAACGAAGAGCCCACGTGCTGAAACTAAGACCCAGCGTGGCTGAAATAAATAAAAAATAAATAAATAAATGAAATATTTTAAAGTATTAAAAAATTAACGTAGAATTCCTCATCTATCATCCACTTCTGTCCCTTGCTAGGCGGGCAATACAATGAGTACCTTGTTCACTGCTTATCCCTTGTGCCTAATGTAACAGGCACAAAAACTTAATTAAATAAGGCAGATCCTTTTTTTTTTTTTTTTTTTTTTTTTTTTTTTTTTTTGCGGTATGCGGGCCTCTCACTGTTGTGGCCTCTCCCGTTGCGGAGCACAGGCTCCGGACACACAGGCTCAGCGGCCATGGCTCACGGGCTTACTTGCTCCGCGGCATGTGGGATCTTCCCAGACCAGGGCACGAACCCGTGTCTCCTGCATCGGCAGGCGGATTCTCAACCACTGCGCCACCAGGGAAGCCCAAGGCAGATCCATTTTTGAAAAACTATTTAGTAATTCTAAATTATGTTTCATAGGGACATTTAATAAATAGGAAAATGACCATTTTGGAAAAAAACAAAATTCAATAAAGAAATAAGTAAAAATTAAAACATAATATACACACTATGATTATAAATACAGTAGGAAACAGGAAAAACTTGCAACTTAAAACACCATCAAAAGGATTCTTGGGCTTCCCTGGTGGCGCAGTGGTTGAGAGTACGCCTGCCGATGCAGGGGACACGGGTTCGTGCCCCGGTCCAGGAAGATCCCACGTGCCGCGGAGCGGCCGGGCCCGTGAGCCACGGCCACTGCGCTTGCGCGGCCGGAGCCTGTGCTCCGCAATGGGCGAGGCCACAACAGTGAGAGGCCCGTGTACCGAAAAAAAAAAAAAAAAAAAAGGATTCTTATCTCCTCAGCTCTCTAAGCAAGCCGGTTTAAACCATTCTAGTGGGAATACTGTTATACTGTGCTATTCTGCTTACAGAGATCACTGGGGAAAAATTATGTCTAAGAATTTGATTCCGTTCAAGGAAAGAGTTAAATTCCAGGACCTATCCCACAATGCTTAAGAAAAGTATCCCAGAGTAGATGTACCTTTGCTTAACAGAGTCCTTTAAGGAGTGTTTGATGTGCAAGGGGAGAAATGGAGCTCAGCTTAGGGCAGGGACAACAGAGTTGAAATGCCCTGCATAATTAAAAACAAATAATTTCAAGTTTCAAAGTTCAGCAATGGAAGAGGAGAAAGAATTTTTTAAAAGAAAAGAAATCAAGAAGTGAAAAAGCAAGATAGTATTTTTAATACTATTCCTGATTCTGAATGAACTTTATTTAACAAAAGATGCTAACTACAGGAGAACATATTGGTAAAACATCACTTCTTTGTGAATGGAAAAATATTTCTGGCTGAATTCATTAGTTGTAGAATTGTTTTATCCACATGAGCCAATTCAAAACATGGAAAATTATTTTAATGAATATTTTGTAAATGATTTGTAGTTAATAAAATCAACTAAGTACAACCAACTTCCAGGACTGTGCCTCAACTGTAAAACAAAACTACCAGACACCATGATCTCTGTGGTACTTTTCAGATTTAGATTGGTATGAACTATTCTTCCTATTGAAATGTCAAAAAAAAATCCATCTTAGTGAAACTAAATTATATGGCAAACAGGAATGCCATTTGCTTCTACAACAAGGCACTCCTGAATGATGTTGCTAAAATGTCTGCAGTCTCATGAATAAATGCACATGAAAAAATATTAAATTTGGGCCCTTGGTGGCGCAGTGGGTGAGAATCCGCCTGCCGATGCAGGGGACACGGGTTCGTGCCCCGGTCTGGGAGGATCCCACGTGCCGCAGAGCGGCTGGGCCCGTGAGCCATGGCCGGTGAGCCTGCGCGTCTGGAGCCTGTGCTCCGCAACGGGAGAGGCCACAACAGTGAGAGGCCCGCGTATCACAAAAAAAAAAAAAAGCAAAAAAATTAAATTCACCAAATAGGGTAAATAACATAAAGCTTACCATTTTAGCCATTTTTTAAGTGTATAGATGTGTCACATTAGGTTCACCGACACTGTTGTGCAACCAAAACCACCATCTATCTCCAGAACTCTTTTTATCTTACAAAACTGAATCTCGGGAATTCCCTGGCAGTCCAGTGGTTAGGACTCCGTACTTTCACTGCTGAGGGCGTAGGTTCGATCCCTGGTCAGGGAACTAAGATCCCACGAGCTGCGCGGTGTGGCCCCAAAAGACACAGAGAAACAAAAACAAAACTGAATCTCTATTCCCATTGAATAACTTCTCATTCCCTCCCCCTCAGCCTCTAACAGCCAGCATTCTACTTTGTCTCTATGGATTCAACTCCTCTGGGTACTTCATACAAAATGGAATCATATGGTATTTGTCCCTTTGTGAACTGGCTTACTTCACTGAGCATTTATCCATGTTGCAGCCATGTGTCAGAATTCCCTTCCTTTACAAGGCTGAATAATACTCCACTGCATGAACAGACCACATTGGGTTTATCCATTCATCCGCTGATGGACACTTGGGTTGCTTCTATTTTTTGGGTATGGTGACTAATGCTGCTATAACATGGGTGTGCAAATACCTGCTTGAGTCCCTGCTTTCAATTCTTTGGGGTATATACTCAGCAGCCTCCAACAAGATTTCTTAAAATATATAAATAAAACATTGTTAGTACCTAAGTCTTGACTTAGGTACTACCAATTATATGTAAGACAATGTATCTCGTACTTTACATCCATCTTTTTAACCATTATATCTATTTAACCATTATATAATATAACCATATAATATAACCATCTATTTAACCATTATAACCTTATGTAGCCAAGGTTACACTATCCTTCCTTTATGGATGAACAAATTGGGGCTCTAAGAAATTCAGAAATTCACCCAGGTCACATAAGGAGTGGTGAAGAAACATTTCTATAATTCAAAAGCTCAAGCCCTTCCCACCTTGCCTGCTTCTTTACATTCAACTCTATATAAAACACATTCACTTTTTTTCCCACTAAAGCCCTAAGTCAGCTTTTCTCCATGCTTTGTTCACCTTATTCTCTAGTCTCTGATACTGTATTCTTTCATGATTCTGTGCTGGCCTGTGCCTACGTTGCCCTCTCTCAAATCTTCTGCCTGTAAAAAAAAGTTTAAATGTTTTGATACATTCCAATCAAGGCAGCACTCATTTCTTCAAACCCACTACATAGAGCTTATACTACAATTAAATGTTTCAGTAACCTGTACATTATAAAAGCTGTATGATTACCAATGCTGCACCCTGGAACTGTGCAGGCAAAGAATCATCCTTTTGTTACAACTGTGCTCCTTCCTCCATTCCCAAAGACAGCATTTCATATACAGAAAAGATTCAAATGCTTAGTAAATTGCTTATAATAATCTCTCCCTGTTCCTCCTCATTAGCCTTATGAAACTGTAAGTGCTTTGCCAAAAATATTCTAAAATTTGGTATTCAAATGTTCAGAACTATCTAATTGTCCTTTATTTATAGTACTTTGGATTTAAGTCCACTAAGAAAGGCATATTTTTACAAGATTAGAGTTCAAACTGATGAAGTTCAGGATCAGAGGTCTTATGGTTATCTTATTTATTTTTTATAGGGGAAAAAAAGAAGATGCGGAACAAGAGCCCTCAAAATTCCTGTTTGTTATCAATCTCTATTAAGGTGGGTGGCTGTCAAATATTACGTTTTCAAGTATATCTGAAGTCATTATTTAAGTTGTCCTTGGGATGTGTTTGATTATGTTACCCCAGACATGAGGGTGCCATTTCTACTCCATAGAAATTAGGTTTCAGTATATACCATAGAGAAAGTTCAATGACATCTGGCCCCAAACACCGAAAGCATTTTTGGTCACATCTAGGTAAAAGGATGTTTAAACAAGTTATGTTTCAACTTGATGAAAAGGACATCCGCTACTCTCAGTGAATAACCCCCAAGGTGAAAAATTTCAACCTACTGCCTTATTCCATCAAACAATGGCTTCCCCTTCCGCTTCTGCTTGGATGGAATCCAATTAGAATTATTTACAAAATCAGCTGCCAGTAAGAAAGAAGTTTGTAGATTGGTTTTATGTAATTTGTTACTTTTCTCCTTCTTCTCCTATTAGAACATACACAAAGAAACCCAATTAAAGGCTTCTGATTATTTTTACTTATTCTTATAATATTTAACCAGTATATATCCCATCCAAAACTCCACAGAAAACCATACAGAGGTTTCATCATAAATTCGATCTACAAGTCTCAACTTTCTTCACAGGCTTCTAGTGTTTTAGAATACTATCTGACATTTGACCCAGCAATTCCACTCCTAGGTATATACCCAAGAGAACTGAACTGAAAGCGTATGTTCACACACAGACTTGCACGAATGTTCACAGCAGTGTTATTTTCAGCCAAGTAGAAACAACCCAAATGTCCATCAACTGAGGAATGCATGAACAAAATGGTACATGTGTACAATAAAATATTATTCAGCCATAAAAAGGAATAAAGTGCTGACAGATGCTATATAGATGCTATGACACAGATTAACCTTGAAACATTATGCTAAGTGAAAGAATCCAGTCACAACAGGCTGCACATTGCACGCTCCTGTTTCTATGAGATGTCTAGAACAGGCAATCTGTGGAGACAGAAAGCAGCTTAGTAGCTGCCTTGGGGTGGGGGAAGGGAGCTGGGGAGTGACTGCTAATGGGTAAGGGGTTTCTGGTTGGGGTGATGAAAATATTCTGGAATTATCCAGTGATGACAGCCGTACAACCTAGTGGTTATGTTAGAAACCACGGAACTGTACAACTTAAAAGGGTTAATTGTATGACATGTAAATTATATCTCAATTTTTAAAACTGCATTTATAACTATTTGTAAGAAGACCACCTGAATTTTTGCAAAAGTGAGCTTTACCAGATCACTGAAATGTAAAAGTATAATCACATCTAGGTTTGATTCACAGCCCACTCTGCTAAAAAATGTACCCTCAAACACATAACTCGTACAGAGAAAATAAATGTGTGCAATTACACTACCAATAGTAAAACAAATGCAATTCCACTACTTTGGATTTTGTCTAATTTGGACTTTGCCTGAGCAAGGCTTTTACTTTAGCACCGAAGAGTGTATGTTGGGCAAATCAGTATTCATGCGTTTTTATCTAACATGAAAACGAATTTTAGAATTTAGCATACTCTTACAGATTAATTCTGCTATATTCCAGAGGGAAGAGAACCAACTTTTGTTAACAGTTACGTCCCAGACTAAGAAATGCTTTCCATGAACATACTCCATTTAATTTTCAAAGCAGTCCACGAGGCAGCTGTTACTGTTCCCGTGTTACAGGTTGAGAAAGCTGAAGCTGAAAGAGGCCGTGTGTTCCAAGGTTACAGATCTAAGGAATATCACAGCAAACACAGAAGCCCAGGTCTGTACGGCAGCAAAGCCTCTTCTGCTTCACCTCACTGAGCAAATTTTATCTGTTAAAAGCAAACCTGAATGAGTAGAAAACTTAATAGCCATCTGGAGATCTTCTAGATCCCCCCGGGCTGACTCGGGGATCTTGGGAAGAGGATCACACTCTCTTCCTATCTCAGTCGCTATAGAGTCATCCCTGAAACAATTCTGGTCGGCACTGTCAACTCCCCTGTCCCTTGGAGTGATATTCAAAATATTTTAACAGGAAAATAAATTATTACATAAGTCAACATAAATCTAGCATTTTATATATATTCTTCTATTCCCTTATGATATCAAACTACATTATGAAACCTGCTTCCCAAGTGATTTAAGATACAGCATAAATTATCCATCATATCATTCTGATAATTCTCAAATCATTTCTTGATTTTCAGATGTTGTTGGAAGTACCTTCGTTTGATTTGTCTTTCCCCAGCTAAACGATGTCTCTGACTGAGCCATGATTTGATATTGGGATCATCAAACTTCCCATGACTTCTTCCATTAAAATGACAGTCACTAGGTGACTGAGGATCCTGCCACGTGGGGATTCACAGGCCTGCCTCCATTTCAGCTTCCAATTCTCCCCACCGTTCAACAAATCTCTGCTCTGTTTTCATCATCCTCTCTCCTCTAACCACTGGGGGATAAAGAGAGTAGAAAGAGAAGAGAAAAGGAGGTTCGTGATGTCACTTGTTGGGAGTGTGTGCTGTCCTTTGGTCGTTCAGTAAGACCCAGGGCAGAGTGCCCTCCCCAGACCTCTTCCCTATGTGCAGAGACAGTCGCTACCCTCTCCTCCAAGGGGGGTGTCGCAAACAAAGCAGAGCTCCCTGAACCCACCTCAAAGTCTGTTAACTGCAACCTGAGGGAATGTGCTCGCATGAAAGACTTGTTTATATATCCCTGGTCCCAGGAGACCTCCGAAATACTGTTTGCTTCTCCCCACAGGGCACTTATTTGGGGGCATAGCTCAGCTGCACCACACAAACCCACCCCACTCCACTCCTGGACTTGACTTAAAGCAACTCCCCAGGATGGACCTAGAGTCTGTCATACAAAGTGAAGTAAGTCAGAAAGAGAAAAACAAATACTGCATGCTAACACATATATATGGAATCTAAGGAAAAAAAAAAAAAAGGTCATGAAGAACCTAGGGACAAGAAGGGAATAAAGACACAGACCTACTAGAGAATGGACTTGAGGACACAGGAAGGGGGAAGGGTAAGCTGGGACAAAGTGAGAGAGTGGCATGGACATATATACGCTACCAAATGTAAAATAGATAGCTAGTGGGAAGCAGCCACATAGCACAGGGAGATCAGCTCGGTGCTTTGTGACCACCTAGAGGGGTGGGATAGGGAGGGTGGGAGGGAGACGCAAGAGGGAGGAGATATGGGAACATATGTATCTGTATAACTGATTCACTTTGTTATAAAGCAGAAACTAACACACCATTGTAAAGCAATTATACTCCAATAAAGATGTTAAAAAAAAAGCAACTCCCCAGTCCCCCCACCCAAAATAATGCATTATCTGCAGCCTGCCCCCTAGCTACAGTGCACAAACCAAAAAGTGTATGTCATGGGCTGAATCATGTCCTCCTAAACACCATATGCTGAAGCCCTAACCCCTAGTGCCTCAGAATGTGACTGTACTTGGAGATAGGGCCTCTAAAGGTGATTAAGTTAAAACAAAAACATTAGGATGGCCCGTAATCCAACCTGACTGGTGTCTGGATAAGAAGCGATCAGGACACCCCAGACACCAGGGACGCACAGAGGAGAGGCCATGTGAGGTCACTGAGGGCGGCCATCTTTAGCCAGAGAGAGCAGTCTCGGAAAAAAACCAACCCTGCTGACACCTTGATCTTGGACCTCGAGCCTCTGGAACTGTGAGAAAATAAACTCTGTTGCTTAAGCCACCCAGTCTGTGGCAGTTCCAGCAAACTAACAGAGCATCTTGGAATCACAGTGTATGTTTGGCTTTTGAGGTAAGTCAGATATGCTGAAATCTGTATTATTAATTAATTTGACTAATCACAGTTAATAACATACTACTTATCAACAGACACAAAAGTATGTTTTGTTTTAACAACCAAAATGGTCATAATAGTGTGTCAAGCTGAATATCTTGCCCGACTTCGCCCACTGTTATCGTGCTACAACTAACGAGCAAAATCCTAGCCAGGAATGAATCTAACTTCCTACCTCATTCATTCCTATCACATTTATCGATCAGGCAAACTTTCCAAGATCATTAATAATAACTACTAAGTGTTGCTGGTTAAGCTCCCACCCCGATTCCCTTGGAGTCATTCTTGTATCTCCAGGTCCCCGTCAATTCCAAACTACCGTTCCACCTCCTGCCCCTTCTCAGCCATGACTGGAAGAGAGAGGTTTCTGAGCAAGAATGTCCTCCCCTGCCGGCCTCTACACCCCTCCTGAAATGCCCATCTCAAAAGAGGTGGCCTTCATCTCATACAATGCTTGTCAATTTACCTATGCTACAGAACCCACGCTCTCGATTCCTCAGGGATCCTATTCCATCAAAGATTCCATTCCATTCCCTTTGGTTTAGGTCCGGAGGACCCAGTCTTCGGCTTTCTTCTCACTCGACACTCTCTCCAGACCATTTTATCCATGTCTATAAATTCAACTATAGCTTATAAGCTGACGCCTTCAAGGCCATAACTGTACCCTGAGTTCTCAAAACCAATATATTCAATTGCCTATTAGAAAGCTGCTTGGATGCCACATCAATCACATCCAAAACCTATTCTGTCTTCCATTTCTTCTCTTAACAAATAATATCTGCATTCAACCAGTTGGCCAAACCAGTAAGTTTATTAAGTTACTGCACTTCAATTTCCTCATTTGTAAAGTACAAACATCTACCTACATTGTAGGATTTATATAAAATAATATGTCAGTGTCTGGTACAAGGGCCCTCTGTAACTACTGAATTAAACTGAGGTGGGAATTATTAAAATAAGAATGATGGGCATTAATTTTTGTTAGATAATATTTAAAACTTTTTTAAAGAAAACAATGGTGTTTTGGATCTTTTATGTCTTCTTCCCAAAGTATTAGCTCACAATTAAAAGAGGCCATTATTCTTCCAAAATGTTAGCTTAGCTCAACATGTACTACGATACTAAGAAGTAATAGTAAATTATTTTAAGGGACACTATTGCTGGAATAAGGACCTCTTGTCCAAACTGAGTAGGAAGCTCTCTTGTCCATGATCCCTACATAGCCCCACCATCCTCATTAACTGACAGACCTCAGCTCAAGAGTAACTTCCTGAAACAAGATTTCAGAAAAGCAGTAAGAATGTTCAGAGATGAAAAGAGAAACTGGGTTGAAAGACCTTCATACACTTGGACAGTCTAAGTAGTGCATACCCAACATTTATCCAAAAAGAATGTAGTGCATACCCAACATTTATCCAAAAAGAATGTTCACAAACTGAGTCTTTGTGACCCACAAAACGCCTGTGAGAGGTTTTCTCATGGCCACGGGATTCACCACAGAAGTCTGCAGTACAATATAAACACTTAATAAATTGTGATGAAAAGTCATAAGAAATGTTTACTGAATCACCTCACGTTTAAATGTAACTTTAAGCTATATCTATTTTAATTACCTATGGAATTAAAATACTTTATTTTAAAATATTTTATTAAATAAATTTAATACACTTTATTAATATTTTATTAAAATATTTTATTTTACCTACGTAAAACAAAAGGAAGTGAGAGTCTTTAACCAGATACAGGATCTGAGATCTTCAAGTAAAAGCCTCTGGCCTTGTAGAAAACAATTACAGTACGAAGTACCAAATACTAGCTAGCAGAGAGGAGATGGTCTAGCAGAAAGTTTATCACAGCAGGTAAAACAAGTCAGATTCCAATTCCAATACCATCTCTAAGCTCATTTACAAAAGAGGTGATGGAACAAGATGTGCTCCAACCACTCTTTCAGTTTTAAAATTATTTTCAAATTAGGCAAACGAATGCTTTCAAACCAAATTAAAATACATTCAGAAAAAAATTTAAATCCATCAACATGCATATGCCTGGATTTCCCACTAAACCAAATGGACACCAAACTACTGTAGTTGGCAGAAAAAAATTAACTATTCATCAAACATATTTCATTGTCTTTGGCACAGAGACCACATTCCCCATTCTCCCTCGAAATCAGGTGTAGACGTGTGACTGGCCAATAAAATGTGGACAGAAGTGGTCGATGCCACTTGGAGGGCTGGCCCACAAAAACCTCAGGCATGACCCTGCACTCCTCTTTTCCACAACCTGCCAGTTGTATGTTGATGTCCTGGCTGATCTTGGAAACCACGTACTGACAATAGCAGAGCCCCAAGATCCTGGGTCTCTGAAGGACTAACTGTGAAGAGCACACTCAAGACACCATCACAAAGCCAGAATTTTAAATGAGAAAGAAACGATTTCTATTTTGTTAAGCCACCAAAGTGTCACAGGTTTATTCATTTGTTTCAGTACTTACCTCTACCTGAACTAATATCTCTGCTGACAACTTAATCTCGCTTACAAACAGAAAAATTCAGTGTTTAGCTATATGTCTCCCTTCACTAAATTCTTCCATGATTTATTCCAAAGACATACAGATCTTCATGTCCTAGTTCATTTTTTCAGTGAGCCTTCTCAATTTTGCTACTATGCTGAGATGATATCAAATTTCTCTGTACTGATATAATGAGCTTTAGAACGCCCCTAAATATTAACATTGACCCCATTTCTGCTCTTATGTCTAAGTAACAGTGTCCCTGGAAACATGTTTCCTTTTGGAAAGAACAAAAAATAGTCAAACAAAAATTCGCAAAAGCAAATCATCAAATAAAAGATTTGATTGAACAACAACAAAAGCCCTTTTAAAATACTTCTGTTCTTCATTCTGTCAACCTTTAGCAAACAGCTATTAAGTGTCTAGGATACATCAGTTAATAGTAAAAAACTTTTGTAGAGACTTGTCAAGTCCACACTGTAGTAGAGAGAAATAATAAAGAAACATAATAAATAGAGATTACAGAGTAAGTCAAAATGTGTTAAGTGCTATGGGAAAAAAAAGAGCAACACAAGAGCTATAATGTGTGCTGGGTTTTTAAGAAAAACCTTCATATTTAAGCAAAGAGAAATTTAAGCAAGATAAAGCCTTTACTCGGGGTTAGGTTCTGAAGTCTACAGGTAAATTAAATCCATGTAATAAGAAAGCAATGGTACTACTTACTAGCTTATGACCTTGGACAAGTTGCTTACCTCCTGTGAGTCTCAATTTCCCCACTTATGAAGTGGTAAAAATAATATTTATGACTTAGGGGTATTGCAAAGGTTATAAAAATATAAATATTTAATATATAAAGAACAATGGCTTTAAAAAAATATCTGTAACTGGCCTAAAACACTCATTCACATTCTCGGATGAGAGAATTAAAATATTAGTTAGGGTCTGAACTGTGTTTTGCGCACCAGAATGTCTCACAATTAAATGACAATTTTTAGTATTATCACAGTGATATCAACTAAGCCAAAACAAAGAAGAAATATTTTTTTCTTTGAGATGGAGGACATTTCCCCCAACTGTTAACTTCTCAACAAGGAAAAAAAAAAAAAATGACAGGGCACGAGAAAAAGTTTTAAGTGACTTATTTCAAGTAACTAATTATTTGTCATTTGTTTAACCATCCCTTGGGACAATCTGTAACCCACGCTGATAAGACATGTGTAGAAAACAGACCTAGCTTTTTGTTGTTGTTCAATTATTAGCAGGACACTCAATGTTTGAGCTCACACAAGTATCCCTTAGGGACATGCTCTGCGTGCCATTAGCACTATTCTTAATGAGGAAAAGCACAGAACTCCTTTAGTTCAATGCCAGAATTGTTTTATCTTCAAGTCAAAAGAACAACTATTTGGAGTAACACCAAAACAAGCATTTAACAATTACAAGCAGCAAGCTATTCATAAGCATCACATTGTTAATGCTACTCTAATTATAAATAACCTTATTTTATCCAATAAAATATCTGTCAGCAAATTTTTAAGTCCCAGACACCTATATGACTGCTTTATTCCTCAACTTTAAGAAAAAAAATCTTTATTGTTTCCATTTAAAGAACCTCACTTTATTTTAAAGACTTCCTACAGAAAAGTGAGACACAGAGAATCCTTAAATTTTTAATTCGTGGGTAGGTAATCTCAAAGAAAACTTACAAATCATAAACAAAGGCTTTTAACAGAATATGGTGCTTACAATAATCCTCAGTGATAGTGAACTGGGAATATCTGAAGAAAGACTGCTCCCATTTTATTAATGTCCTATCTAAACTTTTTCCAAGAATGTAGTGCTTCCTTCCTGATTTAAGAAACACTCTACTGACTCAATGAAATGTCCCCTTTGCCTTTTTTTTTTTCCATTTCTGTTTTGTTCTAAAAGCCAAGTATGACTTCCTAGGTTTCTCTTAGTGTCATTATCCATATGGTCCTTGATCTTATTTAAAGCCTTTCCTTATACTTTACTCATTGATCCATGAAAGACCTACAAAATAAATTACTGGGCCAAATAAAGCAAATCTACAGTGTCCCTAGATTAACTGTGCTTTTTGAACTTCACATAAATGGAATTACACAGTTAGATACCCTTTTGTCTCTGCTTATTTTGCCCAACAGAATGTGAAATTCGTTTTGCTGTGGCACACGGTTATCATTTTTTACTGCTATGTAGTACTACATTGTACAACTACACCACAATGTACCCATTTTCCTGTTGATAGACATCTGGGTCATCTTTTACTTTTAGGATATTATGATTACAGCTGTTATGAGGTTTCTTGCACATGTCTTTTGGTGACATACGCCTCACTCCTCTTGGGTATATACCCAGAAGTAATCACGTAGTAGACACGTTCCCAGCTAGATACTGTTGCCAGTTTTTAGTACAGTCAGTATTTATGATTTAGTCACGCTGGTGAGTGAACGGTATCTCACTGTGGTTTCACTTTACATTACTCTAGTGAATAAGGATGCTAAGCACCATTTAGTGAATATTCAGTCATCTGAATATTCACATTTTTGAGGCCCCTATTCAACTTTTTTGGTCCTTTTTTTTTAATAATAAATTTATTTATTTTTGGCTGCATTGGGCCTTCATTGCTGCACGTGGGCTTTCTCTAGTTGCGGCAAGTGGGGGCTACTCTTCGTTGCAGTGCGTGGGGCTTCTCATTGCAGTGGCTTCTCTTGTTGCAGAGCACGGGCTCTAGGCACATGGGCTTCAGTAGTTGTGGCACATGGGCTCAGCAGTTGTGGCTCGCAGGCTCCAGAGAGGAGACTCAGTAGTTGTGGCGCACAGGCTTAGTTGCTCCACGGCATGTGGGATCTTCCCAGACCAGGGCTCAAACCCGTGTCCCCTGCATTGGCAGGTGGATTCTCAACCACTGTGCCACCAGGGAAACCCTTCCAGTCCATTTTTAAAATTGTCTGTCTTCTTGTTGATTTGCAGGAATTGTCCATGTATCCTGCATATGACTTCTCTATCCAATGTATGTATTTAAATGTCTTCTCTCAGACTTCAATTTGCCTTTTTGCTTCCTTAATGATGTCTTTTGATAAAAAGTTTCTTAATTTTAATGAAATTCAATTGATCCGATTTTCCTTTAGCAGTTAATGTTTTTTTGTGTCATTAAAAAAAAATCTTTCCTAGCTCAAGGTTACAAAGATACTCTCGTATGTTTTCTTCTAGAGGCTTGTTTTAGCTTTCACTTCACCCTTCTTTCTCCCATTATCTCTGATCTTCTCTCCCAATCCTACCAAATCTGTAACATGCAAGGCTGTGCTTGCATGTGGCAACATAAACTGAATTCATGAAATCTTTTTTATTATATGTGCTATTATTTTGAAAATCAAATAAATCCCTGATAGTAAATAATAAATGATGAGGATGGGAATGTACCCCCTTTCAGAATATACTATGACTCCTCATGGAAATGTGTTATCACTTTAGTTTATAATAACACGCCTCCAGTTTTAACTGATACACGCAGGCACCTTCTCTTACTAATATCAAGACGTTTCAACAACCACAGGTTGAAATTTCTGAAAAACAAGTGCTGAAATGATAACCAGACTTAAACTGAACATATATTGACCAGGTACCAAATGAACTCATTTCCTACTACTGATCTTACCTGAACTCAGTGGAATCAACTATTTGATAGAAAGGAATACAGAACTTCCATTTACTTCTATAAATATGCATCAACCTTTGATTTTGTCTTTCTGCAAATTTCAGGGCATGTCTGAATTATACAGTTATCTCTCCTCACAGTGAACTCACAATAAGAAAAGGATGAAAAGGATCAGATCAAGTACCTTAAACATCTGTGCCAACTAATTTCCAAATGGTGATAATCACCAAGATCCAGTACGCCATGAAACATTTTAAATGAATATATAAAACCCAGTACTATCCTAAACTTCCCAGTATGGAGTCACACTATGAGATGTTCCGGTCCACCTGGCGAAGTGATACATTCTCTTTCATGAACTTACTATGACTGAAACTTAGAGCCACAAGTGAGATATACCCAGAGTGGGAAATGAGTTATGCCCTGTCTGAATACACCCTACTCACTCAAGAATAAAGTTCATCTATTAAGTCTGTGTCCTCACTTTATTAAAATCTATCAATGACTGTCACTACACAGAAAAATAAAGCCCACTAAGCATTTTTAGATTACCTTTACATTACTATTCAGAAGTTCTAATTTTTTAAAGCCAGTAATATTTCACCAAGTTCAGGCAATGCACATAAATCATGTAACGAACTTTTTTTTTTTTTTTTTTTAATGTTACCACTACAATGAACCTAGACTCACCTGTAGTAATGGCTCTGTGGAACTGATGCATGTCTTCTCCTGAGAGCTCTTGGGCTACCTGCAATATCTTTTGTCTGACACCATCCAATTTAATTTCTGATTCAGTCAGTATTTCTTCCATATCAGGAGCACTGTAATCAAGATATTGGGAACTTTTAAAACATCAGTCAGATGTTTTAATAGTGAAAAACTGAAATAATCTACATATCAATTAACATAGGGCTAAATAAATATCCTATGTATCTGGAAACTTCTAACTCAAAACTACAACTATAGTTTACTAAAAATAGGTTAAAAACATGGAAAAATGCTATAATATTAAGTGAAAAGTATTAAAAGTTGTATTTATAATATGACCATAACTACAAGAAAAATTATGTTCATAAAAATGTGACATCTGGAGATCTCTACTTTTAGTCAGGATGGAGTAACATGGACAAGATTTATCATCCCACCATAAAACTAAACAACTAACAACTAAAGAGAAATACATATATACAAAAAAAAAAAAAAATGGTTTTCAGACGTTGGGCAACAGACAGCATGGGACAGTGATCCCTGAGAGAAGCATGAAGAAAAGGACATGTGCCTTATGACTGTCCCATCTGACTGCCTGCAGTGCAGCGACAGGGCAGGGGTGAGAAACTTAAGTGGACCCTGGGAGTCTCCCTGAGTAGAGGGGGAGGAAGTGGGAGTTCAGGTTGGTAAAGATGGCTAAAACTTGCAAGGCAGAGTAACAAAGGAGAAAACTACACACAGTTTTTAGAGATCTACACAGGGGACCCACTCAAGTCTTCAGCTGAACTCTGATCCGTGCAGACTTGTGAGGAAAATACCCCAAGGCTGAAAAATGAACCACACTAAGTGAGCATGCAAAACAATATCCAGAGCTCACACAAGACCAGAAATAGTTGATTCATCACTGGCAGACTGACACTACAAAAAGTATTAAAGGAAGTTCTCTAGGCAAAAGGAAAATGATACCAGATGAAAATCTGGATCTATACATAAAGGAATAAAGAACACCAGAAATGGGAAATATATATAAAAATATATTTTTAAAAGTTTTTAAAATCATATTGTTTAAGTAAAAATAATAATGTATTATGGGGATTATAAATAATATAGAAGTAGCATATATTTCAAAGTAGCACAAAGGCCAAGCTTGTAGAGGTGAAATGGAAAAGGAAGTATACTATTATAGGGTTCATATACTATAGGTAAAACGATATGCAAGCTGTCCTTACCTTGTACAGTATCACATTAACTGAAAAGTGTGCATATCAATATTGTGACCCTCAATTTGCAAAGTAAATGTTACCACAGAACCATGCAAAGGACAGACATGATTCTGAGATACACAAGTTTCAATTAACATAGTATTGTGCAAAGTAAGGACAGCAGACTGTGACAAGTCATATATTATAAACCATAAAACCACCACTATAAAAACAAAACAAAAAGGTACAGCTAATAAGCCAACAAAAAAGATAAAATGGAATTATAAAAAATACTCAGTCTTCACAACATTGTAAAGCAATGATATCCCAATTTAAAAATATATATATTCAACCCAAAATAAGGCAAAAAAGTGGAAAATGGATCATAAATTTAATTCCTACCATATCAATAATCACATTAAATGTAAATGGTCTAAACACCTCCATAAAAGGCAGAGAGTGGATAAAATGGATAAAAAAGCAAGAAAAACAAGAAATCCTCTTTAAATATAGACACAGATTAAAAACAAAAGGACAAATAAAGATATACCCTGTTAACACTAATCAAAAGAAAACTAGAGTAGCTGTATTAACAGAGTAGAATTCAAAACAAAGAATATTTCCAGGGATACTATCATAAAAATAAAGGGTCAATTCATCAAGTGAACAGAACAATCCTAAACATTAATGCATCAAATAAAAGAGCTTAAATACAACAAGCAAAAACTAATAGAAGAGCAAAAAGAAATAGAGAAATCCACAATTATCATCAAGAGATTTGAACCTCTCTCAATAATTGATAGAACAAGTAAACAGAAAATCAGTAATGACACAGATGATTGAACAACATCATCAACCAACTTAACTGACATTTATAGGACACCACACCCAACAATAGCAGAATACATATACTTTTCAAGTGTACAAGGTCCAGACAGACCATATTCTGAGCCAAAACCAAGCTTCAGTAAATTTAAAAGAATTCAAATCATAAAAAGTATGCTTGGAAAATTCCTAAATATTTGGAAACAAAGTAACATTTAAACAACTAATGGGTCAAAGATGAAATCAAACTGAAAATTAGCAAGTATTTTGAACTGAATGAAAATGAAAAAACAACATACCAGAATTCGTGGAATGCAGCTAAAGTGTACTTAGAGCCATAAAAGGGAAATTTATAGCACTAAATGCCTATATTAGAAAAGAAGAAATGATATCAGTTTCTTCTTTGATCTCAGCTTCCGTCTTAAGAAACTCTTTAGAAAAGGAGCAAATGAATCCAAAGTAAGCAGAAAGAAGGAAAAACAGAAATCAATGTGTCAGAAAACCAAAACATACAGAATATCAATGAAATCAACAGTAGTCCTTTAAGATCAATAAAATTGACAAACCTCTAGCCAGACAGATCAGGAAAAAGAGAGGATACAAATTACCAACTTCAGGAAAGAGAGAGAGAACATTACAACAGATTTTACAGAAATTAAAGGATAATAAAAGAACATTATGAGATGGAATGGAAAAATTCCTTAAAAGACCAAACTACCAAAGCTCACTAGCAGAGATATCTGCCTACATCTATAAAGAAAATAAAGTACAGTTAAAATATGAAATCTGCTCATTAACAGTAGTTATCTTTATGTACTCTAGCTGATTTCTTTCATAAAGTATTATTACTTTCTGTAGTTAATAATTTTTCTGAAGTTTACTATTTTCTCAGTTTACTAATCAAAATATATGTATAATATGGACACAATTATGATAAAAAAGTATAAAATATGAAATCTGCTCATTGATAGTGGCTATCCTAGTGTATTGTCACTGACTGACTTCTTTCACTCAGTATATTTACTTTTCTGTCATTTTGTATTTTTCTAAAGATTACTATTTTCTAAGTTTACCATAATGCATATTTATTATTTTTTGGTGGACAAATATTTACAAGATGACTGTACACAATAATATGGCTTTTTCTAAAATATTAAGTTCTCCTGTCACAGTTCTACTATTTCTTTAAACTGCTGAATATTGACAGCTATTGTTTTAAAACTGCAATTTCTAGTAGAAAAAAGTGTTCATAACTAACCAGATCACTGTTGCTTCTTTCCATAATACAAGCTCAAGTGTGTACAAGCTATGTGAAAACTGGTTCAAAAAACAAGCAAAAACTAATTTTAGAGTCAAGGATGAAAAAGAAAATGTTAAGAGTGCCACATTCCAATAAACCTATATATGGCAAATTTGCTTCCACTTAGTGGAATAAAAATTAAAGCATTTCAGAATTACCTTAAAAGTTATAAGTGAATAGAATACTTCAATAATATTTTAATAATAAAAAGCTCATAACTTACATTTGGTCTTTCTTAAATACTTAAAAGACACATGGTGGGAAGCCAATCATTGCTATCCATCTAAAGGCATTTGGAATTGGTAATGTAACAAGAATCTCACTTTGGGAGTTGCAGGGTGGGTGATTTCTACCCCCATGTAGAACAGAGAAGCAAAGAAAGCTAGTCAAGTGAAATATGAAGCAAACCAAGATGAGATATGGAGATACCCAACTGCACTCATAAAATATTCCCAAATCTTCTTTCTAATTCAGTCCCTTCCTCTTAATTTAGGCTAGTTTAAGCTGGCTTCTTTTACTTGCAACAAAGAAATCTATTAAATATACAGAGCCTACCTAGAAAAATATTAAAGTCCTAGAGAATGAATGTCACAGAGCTGAAGGTAAAGGAACTTTCAAAGAATTAAGCAGTCAACACGATCACATGCTGCAAAAATGTAAGTCAGAAAAAAGTAGAAGAGTGTGTACTAGATTCAGCAATATGAAAGTAACAAGGGCAATTTCAATTTCAATTCTGTGAGGCAGAAAGCCAAACCGCAATGAACTGAAAAATGAATGGGAAGGTAAGTTAAGCAGAATATAACATTTATCTAATATTAAAATTTCTGCACACATCATCCAAGGAAAGCTTTAATGTAATAGGTGCTAGTAAACCATTAAATATTTAATATTTTCACAAACAGTAGCTCTACCTTGGTGAACGACCTTAACAGAACATAAATCCCTAGCTGTTCTGAAAATAAGAATGGGTCCCTATTTTTATTAAAACGTTTATTCTTAAAATCTACCTGCTACTAACATCCTCTGATCCCAGTGTTCAAAAAAAGTCAGCTAGTTACTGTCCACTGACTTACGATATATATTAAATACGTATAAAACTGTATCCAAATGTGACAAATTTTAAAGATATTTACTCACCTTGTAATCCTGTGGAGGAGAAAAATTGTCCTTTTACTTTCAACAGTTATATCCCGACTAAGTTTCACAAGTCTCTCGTATTTGTCATGTCTTGCATCAAGTTCCTGTTGAAATGCTAAGAACACATTATTATGAACATAAGCATGCTTATTCTACACTTGAAGCCTATCAAACAATATTGGAGAAACCACCTTATTTACTTTTAAAGTACTTGGAAATCAAAGACTCTGCTACTAATCGAGATACTTTTTCTTTAACTAGAGGTATGCCTTAGCTGGATTTTACCACTCAGAGCCTCACAATGAGACATACATTTTGTAACAAATATCTGTTCTAATAAACATGCGATTGTTACCACAAAATTATCACATATAACTACCTACAAAAACTACTTTCAACTACCTCCCTAGGTTATGTAAAGTTATTTTTAATTACCTTACCATATACAATAAAAATATCTACAAAAAATAAACTGGAATTTTAAAATTAAGTTTATAACCCTTAATAACATCAACTTTCTGAATTCTCAAGCCCTTGTTGTTGAAATACCCATAAACCACTTACTTATCTTAATAACCACTTTATTTTAGAAGCACTGTCACTCCAAAGACCGAGCAAGTTGCCTGTCCTATAGGGAGCAATCCACAGAGGAATTCTGAATACAAAAGTTTATTCAGAACCTGACAACTATTAACCAAATTAGTAGCTGACAAAGACCTAAATACATCTGGTCTTTTATTATTGAGATAATAATTAGGCTAGGATTTTGCCTAATATTTCAAGACAATCAAATGTATTCACTATTTATTTTGACATTAATGATCACTGTGAATTATATACTATAAATACAAAGTTAAGGCAATTTCTACACTCAATGAGCTCAGTCCAGTATGAGACAGAGATGTAAACAAAGAATTAAATGTAATCATGCTATAATAAATATACAGAAAAGGTTCAGTAAAGCAGGAACTACATTTTTCTTGTTCACTATCAACACATGCCAGAACACAGATGGATGTTCAATGAATGCAATGTTTGTCACCAAGTTTGCTTGGGAGGAAAATCTGAAAAGCTTCAAAGGGAAGAAGCTACTTGAGCCGGGTCTTGAAGAAAACTACAGTACACCAGGTGGGCAACGGGGGCAACACGTTGGAAGCAATTCCAAGCTTAAAGAACTATGTGCCCAAAGGCAGGCAGAAACATAAAACAGCAAAATATGCTTGGAAACAAGCAGCTCAGTATGGGGTGTGTGAGACCATACTGGTGGGGAATATTGGCTTGGCCAAAACGTGAATTCGGTTAATGAATACATTGCTCAATAAAGTTCTTGGTGAAAATGAAAAATGCCTTTTAAAAGCGAACGAACTTTCTGGCCAACCCAATACTTGCCCGTGTATCGACAGTTTTTCCACTGAGTATACAGCTCTATCAATATGCTCTCTACTCAGTTACAACTAGTTGTCTTACACCCCTGAAGATCACTGTATGTGCTGTGGCAGTTCTAAAATATGTCCACAAATCACCTGACACTCCTCCCTTCAAAAAGAAGAACCTAATTCCCTTCCTCTCAAATATGAGGCAGAGTTTTAAAACTACCTCATTTGTAACAAAAGAATTGTAGCAAAAGTGACAGTGTATGATGTACAAGATTAGGACATAAGAGAACTGTGGTCTCTTTCTCTTCCTCGGTCTGGGGGAAGCCAGATGCCACAACACGAGGACACTCAAGCAGTACTATGGAGGGGTCCACATGGAGAGGAACCCAGAGGTGGCTGTTGGCACAAGGCCTACCTTGCCGATAGCCGTGGATCCTTCAACCCAATTCAAGCCTTCAGATGGCCCCAAGTTAGAACCAACAGCTAACTAAGCCCCCTCTCGGATTCCTGAACTACAGAAACTGTAAAGAACAGGGTGCTGGAGTAATTCCCTGGTGGTCCAGTGGTTAGGACTCCATGCTTCCACGGCAGGGGGCATGGGTTCAAACCTGGTCAGGGAAATAAGATCCCGCGTGCCAAGCAGCATGGCCAAAAAAAAAAAATAGGATGCTGGGCAGAAGAGTTAGGTGATGAATTTTGTTTTATGCTGTGTTTTGCAATGAGGAACAGCTTGCCCAAGTTAACATACTGAGAAAAGGGAAGCTGTGAATATGTGTACATGTATGATTTACATGTACATGGATTCCCACTCTCTGCAAAGTGCTACAGTCAAAACAAAAATACAGGCCCCGTCTTCAAAACTCTAGCTGGGAAAACAAAACCAATACACGTTAAAAATTGAAAAATTAAATATACGTATATATACAGCTGATATACATATATATATATACACACACAGCTGATACATATACACATACATATACACTTGAAACATACACCTAATGAAAATACACATATATACCTAATACATACACACACCTGGGGAGGGGTGAGTATATAGATTTATCAGGTCCACAGTAATTTTTAGTTACGTGGCACATCTGATGTTAACTAATGTTTACCTGTGAAACTGTAATGGGAAAAAGAGTCAAGACGTTTGTAATCTCAACTCTGAGGAGAGACCCAGCACTACGGGAAAATTCTCAGAGGCTGTTTTCACGTGCATAACATGGCTAATCGATCCTTCTTACAAACTCTTTAGTTCTCTTCCCTTCGCCAGCTTACATGACAAGAGAACTTACATTTGAAGGCCAACATCACAGGTGAAGAGGAATTAACATCCTTCCCTTCTCTTCTCTGGTTATGTGGGAAATTGTCATGCTTCCTTTTCCTGAACCCTCCTGATCCTTACGTAGAGAAGGAGAAAAAGGTTGGACACGGCTCTTTCATCGCCAATGAGCTGACAGAACATGACACGGGCAAACCCCTTCCTTCCTTTAAAACCAGGCATCCCCAAGGCCCTCGCCACAGAGGCTTCCTCAGCGGACGACAGAAAAGCAACCCTGCTTTCTCCCCCCCAAACCTTATGCTCATCCAGGCCTCCCCCAACGAGTACCTTGATCTGGCACAAGGTGGGGCAATTACCGAACTAAGATAAAAACGGCTCGAGGATTAAAATAAGAGAGGCGCAAACAGGGCCAATGTGGCCGGGAAATCACCAAGGCCGCCTCCCCTCCCGGAGCCTGCGTGGGGAGAGGGCACCTTTAAGGGGTGAGAAGTGGAAAACGCGACCAAAAGGCTGGATGAGATAAATAAATAACGCCCAAAGCCGCTGAGGACGCCACCTTCTTTGCTGCTCATGTCGTTACGGCCTACGGCGAGAAGAGACAACACTCAGCGCCTCGGGGCGTGCACGATGCGTACGGCGGCGGCCAAAGAGCCCAAAGCGGTACCCTGCGCAGCCGGCCAACGTCGACGCCCCGGCCGGAAGCGCACGCCCGCAGCCACTCAAGCTTCTCCCTTTTCCCTCATACACTTCCGGCCGCGTCCCAGCCCCGCCTCCGCTGGCTCCGCCCCGTGCGTGGCCCTGGGGACCTCGCGCCCTCGCGCCGTTGTCACGGCTGCCCTCTGCTGTGCCTGAAGACAGAAGCGACTTTACACGCTTCTCTGCCTGAGCCGTCCATTAAAAAAAACGATGCATGGGCTTCCCTAGTGGCGCAGTGGTTGAGAGTCCGCCTTCCGATGCAGGGGACACGGGTTCGTGCCCCGGTCCGGGAGGATCCCACGTGCCGCGGAGCGGCTGGGCCCATGAGCCATGAGCGCTGAGCCTGCGCGTCCGGAGCCTGTGCGCCGCAACGGGAGAAGCCACATCAGTGACAGGCCCGCGTACCGAAAAAAAAAAAAAAAAAAAAAAAAAAAAAGGCGATGCATCCCCCTGAGGGTGAGAGCAGTGTGAAGGCGGGAAAGGGACGAAAGATGTACGTGATTTTTTTTTTTTTCTCAAGGCACCTTTGGAACACCCTCGCGTTCCCTCGGCGTGAGCCCTGCCTCCCGCGCGGTGCATAGTGGGGGTTGTAGTTCGCTGCTGGAGCCGGACCTGCGGCGCTCGGGGCCGGCAGGTGAGGAAGGGACCAGCTCCGCGTGTCCTGTGGGATGGTCTTCTTGGGATCGAGGCGGAACCTTACAGAGTTAGGAGTCTTTAATTTTCCATTCCTGGCGGTGACGCCAGAAATGTGCAAATCAGTCAGTGGAAGGCGTTGCTGGTACTTTCTCCGCTGTGTCCCATCTCCGCCCCCCCGCTCCCCGCTGTCCCACTTTCCCGCCCTCCTCCGTTCTCCGCTGGGCTCCTCTCCCGCCTCCCCGTAGCCGGACTGCCTGCCTTCACGGTGGTCTCCGCCGCTGAGTGGTTGTGTGACCTTGAGAAAGTAATTCACCCCTAGCTCAATTTCTTCATCTATAAAATAGAGGTAAAGTAGGACCCGCGTGGGAAGATTATTGGACCACGAAATGAGTTACCACTAAGGCGCACAGAAGAGTCTTTGGTATAGTAAAGGCTCAGTTAAATACTAGGTATGATACCCTTCTCCCACCGTCGCTTTCCAAAAAGAACATGCTCAAGATGGGCAGCTAAGTGGTGCGCCAGCATCCTCTAGATAAAAACTCAGGCGGAGGCTTCGTTAGTTGGGTGGCCTATAGGACTGGTTGGGAAAACACAAATACTATATCTTATTACGTTTTCCCTGAATAGCCTCTATATTGTAGGCACTTGTACACGCAATCTTTCCTCCTTGTAAATTTAGGAACAAAGGCACAGTAAATGAAACAACTTGCCTAGAATATGGCAGTGATTTCAAGCCCCTGACAGGCCTGTGTCATAGGAAGACAGTTTGCTCTAGGTAATCTTTTTTTTTGCGGTATGCGGGCCTCTCACTGTTGTGGCCTCTCCCGTTGCGGAGCACAGGCTCCGGACGCGCAGGCCTGGCGGCCATGGCTCACGGGCTTAGTTGCTCCGCGGCATGTGGGATCTTCCCGGACCAGGGCACGAACCCGTGTCTCCTGCATCGGCAGGCGGATTCTCAACCACTGCGCCACCAGGGAAGCCCTCTAGGTAATCTTTAGGGTCTCTTCCAACTCTGGAGCAAGAAACTTGCGAAGCACCACCCATTATATCTATGCAGCTCTTTGAATACATGTATTGATTAGCCAGATTCCTTGTGGATAAATCAGGCTCCTGAGGACCTGGGCTGAATTCTTGCTTTGCTGATGTTGGGCATAAAATTCTGAGTTTGTGGGAGGTCTGACCCTGCTCAGCCCTTATCCACCAGTGGTCTTCTACTCTTTGATTAGAGGTGACTTGACCATGGGGAGAAAAAAAAAAAAAAGGCAAATTTCATATAATTGTAATCATTGTAATGTGACTCCTTCTACATTCAAGGAAGCCAGTAAGTTATGAACATTCTTACAGTTAATGCTTACTTTAACTGTAGTCCGGGAAAAGGGTATTTTCTCTCACTCTACTGGTATAGCAGCTCTCAAGACCTCAACTTTCCAAAACCTGGATCCGTCATTATTTTCCTTCAGTAACCACCACTCCTGTTCAACTGTTCAACTACGGCTGTGTTTCTTGAACTGCTTTCTACTGCTTTCCCATAAGTATAAGGTCTAGAACACTAAGGTTTTTTTTGTTTGTTTTTGTTTTTTTTAGAACACTAAGTTTCATAACCTGGAATGACTCCGCAAAATATCAATACTTAATGGAGGTGAGGCCCACGAATACTTTCCCAGCACTCGTTTGCATATGCAGTTACCCAGGTGTCCCAAAGGTAGCTACTCCTTTGTCAGGAAATGCCTTTCAACCTGTGTGGCAACCTGCAGACTGCATCTCCACCCTGTCTCCTTGTTGTATTGCTTCAAATGCATACATGTAAGTTTTGGTATTTGGTGGAACATATTTTCTTTTGTTTTTAAGGGAAAGCTACCACCCTAAGGTGGGGAGAGGAAGGTAAAGGTTTTCACTAAGATTCCACTTCTGGGATGGTGTTTTTTCCTCCTCGTGTTGCATTCCGATTGCCCACATTTGACTCTGACTAAAGCTCTACGCCTTCCAACAACACCTGTTTTTATTGTCTATAAATCCTCACATTGTCAAATCACATACCGAAATTGGTTTTGGTTATTTTAAAAAGCATATAATCAAGTAAGAGAAGAAATATAGACCCTCAAGAGATTTTCTGCTTCAGCATTTACTTTATTATGTACTTATTACATAAACTGGGGGTGGGGTGTCAGGAAGCTGGGTGGGGACAGGGAATCATAAGAAATTGCCAGAACCTTGAGTGACCATTTCTAAAATGATAACCATAATATTGAAAAGGTACCTGTAGGGTCGGAAGTGGTATTGTGAAGTGTACACATACCATTTCACACATTTATTTTTTAAGCAATGCTAGGACGTAGTAGGAGAAAATTGATGTTCCAGATCTTTACTGGAGAAGGAAGCTGGTATTTGAGGAAGTAAAAAGGGATGGGCAAAACCACAATGAAATACCACTTCACATCCCACTCGGATGGCCATAATAAAAAATAACAAGTGTTAGTGGGGATACGGAGAAATTGGAACGCTCATGTGTTGCTGGTAGGAATGTAAAATGGTGCAGTCACTGTAGAGGATGGTTTGGCAGTCTTAAAAAGTTAAACATGGAATTGCCATATGACCCAGTAATTCTACTTCTAGATGTATACCTTGTACACAGATGTTCATAGCAGCACCATTCACAATAACCAAAAGGTGGAAACCACCCAAATGCCATCAGCAGATGATTGGATAAACAAAATATGGTATATCCATGCAGTGGAATATTTGGCAACAAAAAGAAAAGAAATACTATCCATGCTACAATATGGATACATTATACTGAGAGATGTCACTCACGAAAGACCACATATATGATTCCATTTATTTGTAATGTTTAGACAGATCCATAGAGACAGAAAGTTTCATTACTTAGGGCTGAGAGCAATGGGGCACAGGGGATAGAAGGGTGATAGCTAAAGGGTATTGCATTTCTTTTTGAGCTGTTGAAGATGTTCTAAAGTTGACTGATGATGGTTGCACATATCTGTGAATGTGGTAAAAACTATTGAATTGGATGAACTGTAAATAGGTGAATTATATCTCAATAAAGCTGTTAAAAAATTTTAAAGTGGGATGGGAAACAATCTTTTCAAATCCAGTAAATATATACATGTAGATATATAGACATACTTCATTGTTATTAGGGAAAAGCATTAAGTAAATAACCTTAATTTTTAATAATCTATAATAAAATATATATAAAGTATTTTTCCTTTACAGATTATATAATCTTCAACAAATATTTCTGTGAACAGTTTATGCCTGGCAATTTGATTTGTGCCATTAAGGACACAACTATTTTCTTATTTATTCAACAAATATTTATTGAGTACCTACCATCTTACAGGTGCTGTTCTAAGCATTGGTGATCCCTAATCTTATGAAGTTTATTTCTTAGTGAGAGGAGACAGATGAAGAACAAAATAAATAAGTATTTGGCATTAGAAAGTGATCATTGCTATAAAGAAAAATAAAGTGAAGGAAAGAAAAAGAGATGAAGGGTGAAGTTTCCTGCGGTGAGGGTAAGAGTTGCAACTGAGAGAGGATGGTCAGAAAAGGCCTTGCTGGGGAACAGACATGTGGCCACAGATCTGAAGGAGGAACAAGTGAGCCATGCAAATATCTGGGTATTTGCCCTGCCCTGTGTGCCAGTAATTCTCCCCGTTCTCTCCTACATATATTTTTTATTTGATTGTTTTCTTTTGCATCATTCCCGTCACCATACACACTTGCTGTCATATAGCATCTGGCACATCATGCATGTTCAATGTTTGTTGAATGATTGAGCAAATGATATGCAAATACATTCTCCCCATCTGTAGATCACCTTTTATTTTTGTTATAGTACCTGGTTGAAAGGAAGTTTTAAATATTTTTTTAAAGATTCTTAAGCTCATGTAGCTTCTTTTTCATCTTTAAAAAATTATTTATTTATTTATTTATTTATTTATTTAGGCTGCTCTTGGTCTTAGTTGCAGCACGCAAGCTCTTAGTTGCGGCACAAGGACTCCTAGTTGTGGCATGCAGACTTCTTAGTTGCAGCATGCATGCGGGATCTAGTTCCCTGACCAGGGACCGAACCGAGGCCCCCTGCGTTGGGAGCACAGAGTCTTACCTGCTAGAGCACCAGGGGAGTCCCCTAAATTTTTAGTATAGCCAGATTTATCAACTTTTTCCTTCAGATTTGTGTATTTGATGCCTTGTTTAATAAAGCCTTTCCTACATTAGGTTATAAAAATATCGCCATATACTTTCTTGTAAAAGTATAAAACTTGCATTTTCCATTTAGGTTTTTAATCTACCTGGAATCAGTGTATATATTGATAAATGATTATCTCACAACCACGTATTGACTCTTTTATCATCTCTCCACTGATTTAGAACACCACAGTGGTCATATATCAAGATTCCATATATGCCTGGGTCTGTCTCTAGGTTTCTTGTTCTGTTGCACTGGTCTATTTGTTTATATACCGATAGCACATTCTCTTAAACCCTATAGCTTTGTATTATGGCTGGATCTCAGGAAGGCCAAGTTTCCCTAACCTCCTCTCCTTAAAATATTCTTCATAGTTTTTGCAGGTGGCCTTTACTCTTTCATATCAGTTTGAATAGTTTTTAAAATTGAGATGTAATTCATATACTATAAAATTCACCCATTTAAAGTGTGAAATGCAGTGATTTTTAGTATATTCACAAGGTTGCACATCATCTATTTAATTCCAAAACATTTTCTCTAGCCCAAAAAGAAACACAACCCCATTTGCAGTCCTATCCCGTCCAACCTCCTCAGCCCCTGTCAACCACTAATCTATTTTCTGTCTCTGTGGATTTGCCTATTCTGGATATTTCATGCAAATGGAATTATACAATATGTGGCCTTTTATGTCTAGCTTCTTTCACACAGCATAATGTTTACAAATTCATCTACCTCATAGCATATATCAGCACTCCATTCCTTTTCATGGCTGAATAACATTCCCTTGTAAAGATATATGTTTTGTTTATCCGTTCATCAGTTAATAGACTGTTGGTGGCTTCCACTTTTTGGCAATTCTGAGTAATACTGCTATGAACATCTGCCTACAAGTCTGTGTGTGAGCATAAACTTTCAGTTCTCTTCAGTATATACCTAGGAGCAGAACTACTAGGTCGCTTGGTTCCTACCTATCTTGGAATTGGCTTTCCAAGGTCTATGAAAAACCTTGTCAATCTATTAATTGAAATGCACTGACTATATAGAGTAATTGGGGGAGAATTTATGGCAATGAGTTTTCTATTAGCTCTGTAAACTGTGGGAATTTCTCCTGATTTATTCCTTTTTTTAAGTCCTTCATAAATAGAGTTTCGCTTAACTTTTATTAGATTTATTCCTAGGTTCATTATAGTTTTTATTAGCTTTATGCTGTGAACTTAACAGTTTTTGTAAGTACTATGAGTGGGATCTCTATTTTTTATGTATTAAATTGATTATCCAATTAGTAGATAGATATTATTTTGAGCCAGCAAAGCCTGAATACTAAGTCTGTGTAGTTATCTTGTGCAATATCAAGGGTAGTATTATGCACAAATACACACTTTTAAGATGTTTAAGATGTTTATAGCTACATTACAACAGAGAGAAAAAAATGAGTGTCTAACAATAAATGAATGACTAAAGTGGGTATTTGGAAATGGCATTAAGATCTTGTAACACAGGGAAGTGTATGATTAGTTAAGTGGAAAAAAGTTGAATTTAGTTTGATCACAACTAGGTATTAAAAAATACACAGAAAAATGTTAACATATGTTGCTCACATGTATGTATTGAGTTGGAGACAATAAAGTTAATGGGAATATATTTTGGAGCAAGTTTTCTAGAAAGCACATTGGCAATTTGTACTAAGACTTTTAAAAATGATGTGGAGAAAAGAAGCGCTTATACACTGTTGGTGGAAATGTAAATTGGTGCAGCCAATATGGAAAACAGTATGGAGGGTCCTCAAAAAACTGAAAATTTAATGACCATATGACATATACCCAGCAATCTAATTCCTGGGTATATGTCCAAAGAAAATGAAAACACTAATTCAAAAAGATACATGCACCCCACTGTTCATAGCAGCATTATCTACAATAGCCAAGATATGGAAGCAACCCAAATGTCCATCAACACAGAATACAGATGAATGGATAAAGAAGATGTGATATGATGGAATATTACTCAGCCATAAAAAGAATGAATTTTGCCATTTGCAACAACATGGATGGACTTGGAGGGCATGATGCTCAGTGAAATAAGTCAGACAGAGATAGACAAATACTGTATGTTGTCACATAGGTGGAATCTAAAAAAGAAACGAATATAACAAAACAGAAACAGACTCACAGATATAAAGAACAAAATATTTGGGCTTCCCTGGTGGCGCAGTGGTTGAGAATCCGCCTGCCAATGCAGGGGACACGGGTTTGTGCCCCGGTCCGGGAAGATCCCACATGCCGCGGAGTGGCTGGGCCCGTGAGCCATGGCCACCTGTGCTTCCGGAGCCTGCGCTCCGCAACGGGAGAGGCCACAACAGTGTGAGGCCCGCATACCGAAAAAAAAAAAAAAAAAAAAAAAACCAAAATATTTTAACAATCACTTTGCTGTACACTTGAAGCTAACACAACATTGTAAATTAACTATACCTCAATTTAAAAAAAAAAAAACTAGTGGTTACCAGTGGGGAGAGAGTCAGAGGGAGGATAGGGGAAGGGGATTAAGAGGTATAAACTACTATGTATAAAATAAATAAGCTATGAGGACATATTGTACAGCACAGGGAAATATAGACATTATTTTGTTTTTTGTTTTAAGTTTGATTAGGGCCTGTTTGGTTTTTTTTTAACATTTAAAAAAATTATTTATTTTATTTATTTATTTTTGGCTGTGATGGGTCTTCATTGCTGCACGTGGGGTTGTAAACGGGGGCTACTGTTCGTTGCGGTGCGCGGCCTTCTCATTGTGGTGGCTTCTCTTGTTGTGGAGCATGGGCTCTAGGCACGTGGGCTTCAGTAGTTGTGGTGCACGGGCTTAGTTACTCCACGGCATGTGGAATCTTCTTAGATCAGGGCTCGAACCCATGTCCCCTGCACTGGCAAGTGGATTCTTAACCACTGCACCACCAGGGAAGCCGCCTGCCATTATTTTGTAACAACTTAAAGTGGAGTATAATCCATAAAAATATTGAATCACTATGTTGTACACCTGAAACTAATATAATATTGTAAATCAACTATACCTCAATATTTTTAAAAAAGACAAAAATGTTTATACCAGTTGACCTAGCAATTCTACTTCTTGAAATTTATCCTAGGCAGCTAGTCAGAAATGTAGACAAAGACTTAGATATGAATTCAACATACTAGAGATTAGCAAAATTTGGAAACAATTTTCTGTATAAGAATAGGCAAGATTGGGCTTCCCTGGTGGCGCAGTGGTTGAGAGTCCGGCTGCCGATGCAGGGGATATGGGTTCGTGCCCCAGTCCGGGAGGATCCCACATGCCGCGGAGCGGCTGGGCCCATGAGCCATGGCTGCGGAGCCTGTGCTCTGCAACGGGAGAGGCCACAACAGTGAGAGGCCTGTGTACCGCAAAAAAAAAAAAAAAAAAAAAAAAAAAAAAAAAAAAAAAAAAAAAAAAAAAAAAGTCAAGGTTAAGTTGTATAAATTATGATGCATCCATCTGAAGGGTAATTATGTAACCATTATAAACACAGTTGACAAAAATACTTTAGTGTTTTTATCACACAGTTACAATACGCTACTTTTGTCAGGGCCTGAAATTTTACCTTACTTACAAGCTAATGTTAGCCTTTTACTGTTTCGTGGATGCTGGCAGCGAAGGTAAGTCTCGTGGGTCAGAGATAAAGAACTGAATTACAGCAAGCAACGTATCGTGTGACATTGGTTTCTCTTGCTCCCCAAGTTACATAGGAGAAACACAGAGGAGTCCAGATGGATTCTGTGCACATAGCAGATTTTTATCACAGCTGAGGAACACTAAACTGGAGACTCCACTGCTTTTATAGCAAGCAGTAAGCAGGCTTGCATTTTTCTTAGAGATGTTACATCATCTCTCAAGTTTACTCACTGAAACACAACCCTGGAAAATAGACAACTGATGTAACATATGTTTGTATGTTTATAAAGACTAGTTAAGAAGCACCATGATCTGTGCAAATATATGTGTTTGTGTGCATGCATGTATACATACATGCAAGATGCTCCTGGCATCACTGTTTATATTTTAAAATTGGAAGAGAAGGGGAGGGGGCAATATAGGGGCAGGAGAGTAAGCGGTACAAACTACATGTATTATGTATAAAATCAGCTACAAGGATATATTGTACAACACAGTGACTATAGCCAATATTTTATAATAACTATAAATGGAGTATAACCTTTAAAAATTGTGAATCACTGTATTGTACATCTGTAACATAATTATTATATCAATACATCAACTATACTTCAATAAAAAAATTTTTAATTGGAAATTATTTTATTGTCCACCAGTATGTTAGTTAACTAAATTTGGATGCACTCATACAATGGAATAGTATATCGACTTTTAAAAAGAATGAGATAGGGCTTCCCTGGTGGCGCAGTGGTTGAGAATCCACCTGCCCATGCAGCGGACACAGGTTCGTGCCCCGGTCTGGGAAGATCCCACATGCCGCGGAGCGGCTGGGCCCGTGAGCCATGGCCGCCTGTGCTTCCGGAGCCTGCGCTCCGCCTGTGCTTCCGGAGCCTGCGCTCCGCAACGGGAGAGACCACAACAGTGAGAGGCCCGCATACCTCAAAAAAAAAAAAAAAAAGAATGAGATAGACTTACGTATTTACATTAACAGATATTCAAGGTATGTCATCAGGAGAAAAAGGCAAGTTGCAAAACAGTAATTAGAGTGAGATTTTATTAACAGCGGTTATATCTGGAGTCAGAAATATGGAGAATTTTCACTTTCTAAAGTATAAATTCCTCTAATGCTTGGATGTTTGTTACATTAACCAAGTATGACTTTGTAATAGAAAAGAAAATACAGGGGCTTCCCTGGTGGTGCAGGGGTTAGGAATCTGCCTGCCAGTGCAAGGGACATGGGTTTGATCCCTGGTCCGGGAAGATCCCACATGCTGCGGAGCAATTAAGCCCGTGTGCCACAACTACTGAGCCTGCGCTCTAGAGCCTGCGAGCCACAACTACTGAGCCCACGTGCCACAACCACTGAAGCCCGTGTGCCTAGAGGCCGTGCTCTGCAACAAGAGAAGCCACTGCAATGAGAAGCCTGCGCACTGCAACCAAGAGTAGCCCCCGCTCACTGCAACTAGAGAAAGCCCGTGCACAGCAATGAAGACCCAATGCAACCAAAAATAAATAAATTTTAAAAATTAAAAAAGAAAAAAAACGACAAGCAAATACATCTCAGTGTTAAATGTGGGGGGTTTTTCTGAATGATATGATTACGGGAAGTTTCATTTTCATCTTCCAAACTGTTTCTGGCAAATATACATATATTTATAATAAGGGAGAATATGTTATTTTTTTAAGTATTAATAGTATTTGTCTTCAAATGTTGGTGTATGGAGGTTTTTTTCCTTTCTCTCTGTATATTTCAAATTTACTATAACAAGTACATTGCTTGATGTAAAATGGATGCAGTGAACTTGTATTCCTTTGTTCTACCCAGCGTCCCTTGCGTGCATTGCCCTTTCACACTCTAGTGGTAAATTGCCCTCCAACACTTGCTGTGTGGCTGCTATTTGGAGGATCTTCCACATTCCAAGCGTAGGTTTTGCTGGTCAAGCAGTGATAGTAACGAGAGAAGAGCACTCACAAAGGGAGACTTTTGGCATCGCTAAGGCTGAGACTCTCACCTGTCCCTTGGGGGCTCTTCAAACCACTGAACCAGTGGTTCTCAACAAAAAGATGATTTTCCTCCCAGGGAGTATTTGGCAATGTCTGGAGACCTTTTTGGTTGTCACAGTTGAGGGGTGGGAGTAGAGTTGCTACTGGCAGCTAGTGGGTAGAAGCCAGGGATACTGCTAAACATTTTACAATGCACAGAACAGCTCCTCACAACAAAGAATTATCCAGTCCAAGATGTCAATGGTACAGAGGTTGAGAAACCCAGCACTAAACAAACAGGTGCAGGGGGATGGGGGAGGGGCACAGTTCTACTAACTGACCTTGACTATCAAAAAGAAATAGGGTTGCTGTTTCACAATAGATGCTGGGAAATTACAGCTGAAACACAGGAGATTCCCAGAGATCCTTTGTTGTATACTGTGTGCAAGGGTCAAAATTATCAGCAGACTAAATTTACAGGCAGGACCACTAAGGATTTAAGCCCCACAGAAATAAAGGTGTAGGTTGCCCCATTTGGCAGAGAACTTCAGCCAACTATAGTGTTAGTCAAAGAAAGGCAAAACATGGAATCAGTGGCAGGGAAGGAAAATGGCAAGACCAGCCGAAGCAAGAACTGTGGGCTCTAGTCTATCTCCTGGCTTGCTGTATCTTTTTTTTTTTTTTTTTAAAGTACGCGGGCCTCTCACTGCTGTGGCCTCTCCCGTTGCGGAGCACAGGCTCCGGACGCAGAGGCGCAGCGGCCATGGCTCACGGGCCCAGCCGCTGTGTGGCATGTGGGATCTTCCCGGACCGGGGCACGAACCCGTATCCCCTGCATCGGCAGGCGGACTCTCAACCACTGCGCCACCAGGGAAGCCCATGGCTTGCTGTATCTTATATAAAAATTTTTCTTTCCTTTACCCATGCTATCACATCTATGGTGTAATGGTGGTTGTTACATTTATTGTTTTTCCACAAGTATGGAGAAGGTATTGACCATGAACTACAGTAGAAATGAAGTAAGAGGATCCTGGATTCAGGGAACAGTGGCCCACAGTGTCACATGAGATATTTTTTATTCCTGGTCCTATCAAGTGGTGCAAAAATTAAATTCAAAATAAGAATTTCCTGAGAAATTGCATCTCTCTAGGTGCCTCAGAATAGAAATCACAAACTTTGGATAGAACAGAAGACAAGGAATTCCCTGGCAGTCCAGTGGTTAGGACTCCACACTTTCACTGCAGAAAAGAAAACCAAAAAAAAAAAGAACAGAAGACAAAAAAAAAAAAAAAAAAAATCTGCAAGTAGATAGGCAAAGAGTTAAGAATCTCATTGATAACTTTCACAGAGAAAAAGTTGATGTTAATAAAGCCCAAATCAGGTAGGAGTATTTTACACTTTCAGAAAACCGTTAATGAAGAATAGACTTTACTTGATAAATGTGTTTTGCAATGTTTGGGGGGAGGGGAAGGAGCTAACAGCTGCATTTTCAGGGTAATCTCTAAGCATGAAATCACGCAGATTTCAAGGTTGTGCCTGAGTAAAAAGTATCTTCCTCTTAAACAAATTACTCCTTCAATTTTGGAGACCAGTCCAGAATCCCTTAACAACTTCCTTTTCTGATAAACTAGTTGGAATGAATTGTACAGTTGCAAAGAAAAACTCTGACTGATACAGATGTTGTTCTGATGAATAGTTGTAGGTCACAGAGCCTCAAGGAAACAGCTGTTGGGCTTAGCTGGATCTGAAGGCACTGAGGATTCGGTGAGTATTTCCCAGGTAGACTAAGGCATGCAGAGGCAAAAGAGTTACTTAAATGATTACCTATGAAGTGTGTTAAAGGAAGGCTTTGGGCAACAAGCCCCTTCTTTAAATGCTGAAGAACATAAAAGAAAGATAATGCCAGGCTTAAGATCAAATTCTTGGCTACGAGTAGAGAACCAGGAGCTGTCTTTGTGCTATGAGAACTTTTAGGTTATTAGCCTCAGAACCCAGGTTGCATAAAATCAGAATCAAAATTTGATCCTATGATAAGCAACAGGGTTCTACTGTATAGCACAGTATATAGATAGATGTTAGATAGATACAGATATATACACATACATGTATATATATATATATAACTGAATCACTTTGCTGTACACCAGAAACATAAAAAGTACATTAAAAAAATAAAACTTGATCCTGTGGATTGCAAAATTGCAAAGTTCAGTTGCATTTACCACATCAGCAGACCTCATGCAATATTAGGGCATTAACTGAGACAGAATGGAAGACCCCATAACTGAAACGGGAAAATAGGGGAGTCACTGGGATGACTTAAGCTGCTCCGCCCTCCACTGAGCATTCCTTCCAAGCAGAAGTGGAGTCTCGCACCCCACACATCTGATGGAGATGGTCCTGCTTTGCCTGGAGATCTTACAACGAACTTGCCTCGGACAGTCACCTTGTAAGTGGTGGCCAAATTGCCTCATTCTTCCTTTCTATCACTTCTCATTTGCCTCTGTGTCTACAAATAGGGTCAGAGCCCAGCAGGCACCCAGAAGCCAGTTACAAAGTCAAACCCTAATGGAGAAGCCTCACACGACAAAAGACTTGGTTCATTTATACGGCGAAAACCTGAAGAATGTCAGTGACAGTGAATTCAGTGAGTGTTAGACTCTAGGGAAAGAGGAATAGTTTCAGATTGAAATGAATTTATTGACAGGTGCTCCAGCAGATGGGAGTGATTCTAATAGTTTGCTTACTCAGCTGTCTAAAACCTGAACTCATTGGGGGCCAGTGCTAAATGGAATACAGTTGCAAGAAATTCCTTTTTATAAAACAGAGGAGGGGAGATAGGAATGCTAGAATGGATTTACCAAATGTATCTACTCACGCATCCTTCACTTATGTCCAGTAAGAGGACTCTGAATACACTCTTCATTACAGCTTCAGAAGTACAATGGTGAGGGATACATCAGACTTTTCAAAGCACTCTAGTAACTGTTTTCTGTAATCTGGGGATGCAGGTAGGTAATCCTGCCATTGAAATGGGCTTTTTAATTTCAACAGGGTTAATGGAATCCTAGGCAGTGGCCAGGAGAAACACTTAAAAATCAAAGTGGGCACGATTACTAAAATAGACAGCACGGTAAGAACAATAATCAGACTGGTTGTAGATCACATAGGCCCTAGGACCAAACTGCCCACTAATTTCCTAGCAAATAGGGGCTTCACTTAAGTATCCATGATCGAATAGCACTGCCCCTCACCTAATTCCCATCCTGAGTAAGTTTATTGACTTAGAGTTTCTTGAAGGAAAGGGGAGGTAAGATACTCTTGAAGAAGACTCCAGCGATAACATCACCAGCACTTTCTGTAAATATCCTCCTAGTCTTCCCTTAAGGGACTTGTGTTCACTTACCAGGATAATTATGGCAAAGGCTATCTGGGATCCAGAAGACTATGGTCTACTGGTAAGTGTGGGGCTTTATTGGGACTAGGTGATTAAAGAGTTTTTATCTGAGTCAGCCTCATGGTGGGTTCAAGGGGACTCCTAGCCCATTCCATAGTTGTGTCTTGAATAAACAAATGGATAGTTGGAACACAAGCACTCAACACTGGCAGAATTTTCACATTGACCTTGTGATCTGTGAAATATATACTATAACTGTAGGAAGGGCCAAATGGAAGTCTTTGAAGCTTTTCCTGCCAAAAGACAAAGCCAGAGCAATACCAAATTTCTAGGGAAATCAGAGACTTGTATCACCATCAGAGACTGGATTATTCTTAGCACAATCCTGTTTAACTTCCCTCTTTTGCCAGTGCAAAACGAGTCTTGGATAGTTAGAGTGGATTATCATAACTGTAATCAGGTGGTGACTCAAACTGCCACTGCTATTTCAAATATGGTCTCTTTTCTAATGCAAATCAAAGCCTCCCCCAGCATCCGAAATCATAGCCATTGATCTGACTGTTTACTTTCGCTTCACAGGGACACCAGAACACACTCACTTTCTTACCTCAAGGTTGTGTCTGTGCAAGAATCCGGTCTGCAGAGATCTTGCTCCTCTCACTGTCTCACATAGGACATAGCTCTGGTCTACCCATTGGGATAATCACCATGCCAACAGGACCTAAATAACATTTTAAAATGTTTTCAGATGTTCAGAGCTCCATCATTTAGTTAGTGGGAACCTGCTATAGAACACAGGGAGCTCAGCTTGGTGCTCTGTGATGGGTGGGATGGGGGAGTGGGAGGGAGGTCCAAGAGGGAGGGGATATATGTATACAAATAGCTGATTCACTTCATTGTACAGCAGAAACTAACATGACATTGTAAAGCAATCATACTCCAATTTTTTTTTTTTTTTTTTTTTTTTTTTTGTGGTACGCGGGCCTCTCACTGTTGTGGCCTCTCCGGTTGCGGGAGCACAGGCTCAGCGGCCCTGGCTCACGGGCACAGCCGCTCCGCGGCATGTGGGATCTTCCCGGACCGGGGCACGAACCTGTATCCCCTGCATCGGCAGGCGGACTCTCAACCACTGCGCCACCAGGGAAGCCCCATACTCCAAATTTTTTAAAAAAAGAGTAAGTCAAGAAATTGTCTAAGTATCCAACAGCAAGGGCATGAACCAAATCATGTTTCACTTATATCATGAAAAGAAACTTAACGAAGAGCTTGAAATGCCTCGGCAAGTATTTTATATTAAGTGAATAAATGATACAATGTAACTATGCACAGAAAAAGTTATTAACAATATAATCAATGGTAAGCGTCCAGCAATAAAGGCACTCATACTGCTGATGTAAATGTAAATTCCACAACCTTTTTGAAAAATAATTTGTCAGTATACATCAAGAGCCTTAAATAATGTTCATATTATTTGTGCCAAGGATTTCACTTCAAGGAATAGCCCCTAAAATTATTCAGAAATGCAACTAAGTAAAGCAGAAACTAACACACCATTGTAAAGCAATTATACTCCATAAAGATGTTTAAAAAAAGAAAAAAAAATGCAACTAAAGCTTTAGAAACAAAAATGTTCAATGCAGAATTATTTTTATTAACCAAACTTGGGAACAACTTAAAACCCTCAAATGTAGGAACCATTACATTAACTAAATTATGACACCTGGGGCTTCCCTGGTGGCGCCGTGGTTGAGAGTCCACCTGCCGATGCAGGGGACACGGGTTCGTGCCCCGGTCCGGGAAGATCCCACGTGCCACAGAGTGGCTGCGCCCGTGAGCCATGGCCGCTGAGCCTGCGTGTCCGGAGCCTGTGCTCCGCAACGGGTGAGGCCGCGACAGTGAGAGGCCCGCGTACCGAAAAAAAAAAAAAAAAAAAAAAAAGCAGGCATCCAAGATGTCCTGCATGACTCAAATTTACAGCATTCAAAAATAAAAAATCCATGAAAATACAAGATCCCACCACATTACAAAAGTTATGCCTTTAGTAGGTTAGAATGTGTCTCAAGGTATTTTCACTCATGTCACAGAAAGATATTCTATCCTATTCACTAACAACCACAGGGAAGGTGGTACAATATTTCCTGGGCCTCTTTTTATTCTGGAGGCGGCATTTATAATTTCCTTCTTTCCTGCTGCAATACATTTGCCAAGTGACTGAGAAAGCTGCGAGGTTTGATTTATGCTCAGAGCAAAGAGGTTCTCTAGCTCGTCCAGACGACAATACACACAGTTCTGGTACTTGGGCCTTTTGCCTCAGCAGGTCTAATGCTCCTCAAAGAACTGAGTTAACTCGGATGCTCTAAGAAGCTGTTGTCACTCACAGCAGGAAAGTCACAGTGCAGGGCCTGAAGATCAAACCTCTTTTAGCAAGTGACCCTTTTTCTTCAAAGAAACCACCTGCTTAGCTCACAAAAATTCAGTCTTACTTCTTTTACGTTTGAATTCAATGACAAGTATCCTACTAAGCATTACTTTAGTTGCATCCCCCCAAATTTCATGTGTAATTTTTCATTTCTTTCTGTTGATGCAGTTTAAATTTCCAGTGTGATTTCTTCTTAGGCCTGTTAGTTATCTATTTTAAATGTACTTTTAAATTTCCAAATCTGGGACTTCCCGGGTGGCACGGTGGTTAAGAATCTGCCTGCCAATGCAGGGGACACGGGTTCGAGCCCTGGTCCGCGAGGATCCCACATGCCGCGGAGCATCTAAGCCCGTGCGCCACAACTACTGAGCCTGCGCTCTAGAGCCCGCGAGCCACAACTACTGAGCCTGTGCACCACAACTACTGAAGCCCACGTGCTTAGAGTCTGTGCTCCACAATCAGAGAAGCCACCGCAATGAGAAGCCCGTGCACCGCAACGAAGTGCAATGCCCCCGCTCGCCGCAACTAGAGAAAAAAGAGAACTAGAGAAAAGCCCACGCACAGCAATGAAGACCCAATGCAGCCAAAAATAAATAAATAAATATATTTTTAAAAAAATTTCCAAATGTATGCTATTTTTTGTTTGTTTTAGCTATCTTTTGTTATTGTTTTCTAAATTTAATTGCATTCTGGTCAGAAAAGGTGGTCTTTCTCGGACCAATTCTAAAATTTGTTGAGATTTATTTTATAATTAATACATCTTCTGTTTTCATAAATGCTTTGTGTCCTTTACAACTGTTGGGTGAGGGTTCTACAGGGTTCATGATAATTAGCTTGTTAACTGTCTTGTTCAACTCTTCTATACCCTTACTTATTGCTTGTTTGATTATTTGACTTTTCAATTACTGGGAGAAGTGTATGAAAATCTTCTCCTATGACGATAGATATATCACTTTTTCATTTTCTCACTTTTCCCAAAATTTATTCTATTGATTTTTGAAGATATGTTATTGAATGTGTAAAAAACTGGAACTGTTGTGTCCTCTTGGTAGATTGCCTTTTGTAATTATCTAATATATATTAAATCATTATACAGGTGCTCTTTATACCTAGTTATCTTTGTGTGTGTGTGTGTGTGTGTGTGTGTGTGTGTGTGTGGTACACGGGCCTCTCACTGCCGTGGCCTCTCCCGTTGCGGAGCGCAGACTCCAGACGCGCAGGCCCAGCGGCCACGGCTCACGGGCCCAGCCGCTCCGTGGCACGTGGGATCTTCCCGGACGGGGGCACGAACCCGCGTCCCCTGCATCGGCTGATGGACTCTCAACTGCTGCGCCACCAGGGAAGCCCCCTAGTTATCCTTTTTGCCTTAAACTCTATTTTCAAAAATTAATAGAGCTATATTACCATTCTTCTGATTTGCTTGCAATTTTCTTTTCATCATTTACTTTCCATCCTTTTTCTGGTGCAAGGAGTATCTCTTATGAACAGCAAGGAGTTTTTATTTTTTTAATCCAATCTAACAACATATGCACTTTAACTGGACAGTTAAGTACATTGACATTGATTATGATTACTGAAATGATTTTATTTCCACCAAATTATTTTATGTTTTCTGTTTTTCTAAATTTTTCTAATCTTCTTCTCTCTTTACTTCCATTATTTAAAAATTGATTATGGGTTTTCTCATTGTACCTTTCTTTTCCACTGGATTGGAAGATGTATATGTCTATACCTGGTAGCTTTCCTTGAAACTGTAATATTTATACATCACATGCAGCCCTGAAGAATAATAAGGCAGTCAGTCAGTCACATGTGGCAAAGAACAAGAGCTCATATCTTGAGCCAGGATAGTAGATGTGTACTGCTATCCCTATCAAAAAATTTATCCTTCCGGGCTTCCCTGGTGACACAGTGGTTGAGGGTCCGCCTGCCGATGCAGGGGACACGGGTTCGTGCCCCGGTCCGGAAAGATCCCACATGCCGCGGAGCAGCTGGGGCGAGCCTGTGCTCCGCAACAGGAGAGGACACACACACACACAAAAAAAATTTATCCTTCATCTGTAAGATATACACTGTATTAACTCCAATCACCTCCCTCCAGGCTTACGTGCATTGCATTTATTTTGTTGTATTACATTACATTGTGTTACATACATTGTCTAGTATTTTTCTAACTCTTACAATTTAGAATTTATTATCTTCTTATATACCATCAGTTTGTTCATTTTTACCACTTTCTTTTCTCTTCATATCTTCTTGAATCTTAGATTTTCCTTCTGAGATAATTTCTTGCTTCAAAAAAGCGAAAAAACCTTTTAAATTGCAAAATATAACTCACATACAGAGGAAAATACACAAAATACAATACATTCCCCATGAATGTACAACAGGATCCATTGTAACCCCCTGTGTAACATCTATCCAATGTGACACCCATCCAGTCAAGCAGTAGGGCATCAGAGCACCTCAGAAGCCCTCCGTGCTGCCTCCACACAATCACTGTCTTTCCTGACTCCCACTAGTTTTTTTAGTTTAGTTTTTGTGTTTCAAACTTTCTATAAAAGAATATTTATTCTTTTATGTATGGCTTCTTTTGTTCAAATTATAGTTGTGAAATTCAGCCACGTTGATGAATGTTGCTGTAGTTTGTTCATTTTCATTGCTGAAAACTTGCTTATCCATTCTACTGTTCATGGAAATTTGCGTCCTTTTCAGTCTTTGGCTACTGCAAGTAATGCTGTTATGAACATTCTTAACTCAACCTCTTGGTGCATGAATGTACCAAGTGTAAAAGTGCTGGGTAATAAAGTATGCATAGGTTCAACCTCCAAAGAAAATGCCAAAATGTTTAACAGATTCTTGGGTCAATTCATATGCCTACCAGCAGTGTATGAGAGTTCCAGTTGCTTCACACCCTTACAGACCCCTTGGTATGGTTATTTACATTTTTATCATTCTGCAAAGTGTGTAATGATATTCCATTGTGATTTAAATCTGCATTTTCTAGTCACTAATGATGAAATAAGTTTTCATACGTTCATTGGTCATTTGGGTATCTTCTCACATGAAGGGCCTGTTGCCCATTTTAAAACTGGATTTTCTATTTTTTTTTTTATTACTCTGTAGAATTTTTTTTTTTTTTTGGTATATTCTGCACACAAGTTCTTTGCCAGTTATATGTATTGAAGTACTCTCTTCAACTCTTTGGACTGAATTTTCACTCTCTCGATTGTGTCTTTTGAAGAATAGAAGTCTTTACTTTTAAAATCAATTATTTTAAGGCTAGGATTTTTGTTTCACCTTTAAGAAGTGTTTCCCTATCCCAAAGTAATGAAGATATTTTCCTATATCAACTACTAGAAGCTTTATTATTTTGCTTTTCACACTTAAAGCTACAATCCACTTAGAATTGACTACTGAGTATAGTGTAAGAACCAAATTTCATTTTCTTCCAATTTAGATATCCAATTAAGTATAATTTGTTAAAAAATCATTTTCCCTACTGCTCTGTAGTGTCACCCTTGTCATAAATCATGTATCCACATACTACACGGTCTAAATTATCATAACTATCTATGAAGTCTTAATATTCAGTATAGCAAATGTTAAACCAAGCTTTCACTACAAAAATAAATACAAATTTATTGGAATCCATTATCTTTTTAGACAAAACTGAATTTGCTTTGCTATTGTTTTGTTTAGGATTTTTTGCATCTATCTTTATGAGAAAGATTGTCCTTTAACTTTTTTTCTTATGATTTCCTTGTTGGGTTTTGGTGTCAAGGTGATGCTGGGTTCATAAAACAAAATTAGGGAGTGGTTCTTGTTTTCCTGTTCTATTTCTCTGAAAGAATTCATGTAATATTGGCATCATTTATTCCTTAAATATTGGAATTTACACTGAAATAGTCCATGAGTTGTGTGTTTGTACGTGTGTGTGTGAAGGTTTTAAATTTTGGATCGAATTTCTTTAATAATTGCAGGACTATTCAAATTTTTACTTCATCTTGCGTTTTTGAAAAGAAACTGTGTTCTACAATTGCTAAGTGCAATGGTATATACATATAAATTAGGTCGTTTGTTCATTGTGTTGTTCAAAATCGACCATATCCTTACTGATTTTTAAAAAATCTTCTTATTCTATCTCTTACTGATAAAAGTGTATGAAAATCTAATATTGTGGATTTGCCTATTTCTCCTTATAATTCTGTCAATTTATGTGTGTGTGTGTGTGTGTGTGTGTGTGTGTGTGTGTGTGTGTGTGTGTGTGTGTGTGTGTGTGTGTTGGGAAAGGCAGTCAGGTACATACAGTCTGCCAGCCCCTGCTCAGCTGCATAAGAATGGGCCGTGGTCCTGGAACACTTCCTTACTAGGACATAAAAAGCCAACACAGCCTGTGCTGGGCTCTTGGCCTTGTGAGAGAATACCTCTTCCTGTTCTGGGCTTGATGTATATGTACTCCTTTGTTCTGTTTAAGCTTGTGTTGGGAGGGGTTGGGGTCCTTCCACTGCAGCTTGAAGTGAGATGATGTGGTCCCCTGGCTGGCTGCAGAACAGATCCACTGGTCATGGGGGACCAATGCATTGCAAGAGGCTGGATCTTGTGCACATTTTATCACTCTTTATTTCTTCTAGCTATAAGTAAACACTGGACTACTTGAGCCTGGTGCTTGTGTTTTCTGTTCTCAACAACCTTGAATCATGCACTGGTTTCTTCCTTGGGTGGCACTTATCCTCTTCTTAACCTTGACCACACTTCTAATAACATATAATGTTCCATCCTGTGGCACATCCTGACCACCCAGTGAGCAGTAAAACAATGTATTTATAGTTCTATACAATTATATTCCACTTAATTATTAGTTCTTCACAAATTATATGTTTTACATGCAAATTGTGTGTGTGTGTGTATTCCTGTTAGATAGAAATCTTGGTTTAACATTTGCTATTTTTCTTTAAGAAGTGAACCTCTTTATCTTAAGAGTTTTTGCTTTAAAAATCAACTTTTTGTACTTATATTAATATAGAAGCAACCAGCTTTCTTTGGGCTAGAGTTAGCATAGTATCTTTTTCCATATCCTTGTATTTTAATTGAACCAGCTAGTCTAATTACATTTAATGTAATTACTGGTACATTCAGTTTAAATCTACCACCTCTCTATTTGCTTTATATTTGTTTCATCTCCCGTGTCCCTCCTTCCCTCCTTGCTTACATTCTTTTGGATTGACTTAGTTTTGTACAGTTCTTTTCCCCCAGCCCTTCTTCCATTTCTCAGCCTTGTATTATATCCTCTTTTAGCTACTTTATTAGTGGTTTCCTAAAGTTTGCAACATGCATCCTAGACTTATTAAAACCTAATGTTATTCAGTACTTTTACCCACCTCGTGAACATCAGAGGTACCATTTTCCTCCTTTTGATATATGTGCATTGTTGTCGTGTTGTAAATTTTTCTATTATTTTAAATTCCCCAAGGTATTATTATTACTAGTTTAGGTAATGAATATTGATTGGATTAACTCCATTGTTTACCACTTTCATTGTTCTTTATTGCTTCTTGCATCTCTGGTCTTCCACCTGGGAGTATAGTTTCATCTGCCTGAATAATACCATTTAGTATGTCCTTCAGTGCAGGTCTATTCATGGTCAATTCTCTCAATTTTTCTTGGTCTAAAAATCTTTTCTCTTTTCTCTTTATTAGTTGAGGGATATTTTCTAAGTTGGTAGTTATTTTCTTTCGGCTGTTTAAAAATATCATTCCATTGTGTTCTGGCTTGCACTCCTTCAGTTTGGATGTCAGTCAATCTAATTGTGGCTCTTTGTTATCTTTATCAACAAATATTTTTAGAGTCCTTTTATTTTGTTTTGGTCTTTTGGAACAGATAATAGAGAAATAGAATAACAAGCATGTTTCTTTACCAGTCCCTCTGTGAGCCACTGATTTATGCTGATAACAGGCTTTTAGGAAAAGGAGGCAGGGAAAACACACTCTCAAACTGTGAAGAGCTATTTTTCATATGTATTGCTTATTTCTTGTTATTTAAATTGCCTTCAAATTACATACAGTAAATAAAACTAGTCAAGCAGAAACATCTCTATTGGTTGTATTTTAAGAGCTATAAGAAGTTTTATTTATTTGTATAATTTTATTTATTTGTATATCTTTATTTATTTATTTTTAACCATGGAACACAGCGTGGGATTATTTATTTGTTGAAAAACTGGATTATTCGTGCAGTGGAGTTTTCTATAGTCTGGATTTTGCTGTTTGCACCTCTGTGGCGTGGTTCAACACATTCCTCTTTCCTCATATGCTCTGTGTTGGTAGTTTCTGAGAGTCAGGCTTAACTTTTTGGCAAGATTTTTTTCAAAGATTGTTTTGTGTTCTTCCATCAAGAGGCACATAACGTATAAGGGCCTCGAGCCCTATTCCTTTCCACATTTGACATGGGGTTGGAATGTTGTGTATTGTGGTTTTTTTTGTTTGTTTTGTTCTGAAATTAAAGTATGCAAAATAAAAAAAAAAAGAGGCACATAACGTTTGATGGTTTTTTTGTGTGTAATGTCAGCAGCCACTGATAATCAATGGTAAGATCCATTAATTTATTGCAAATGAATTATATCCAATTCAATTATTTCCTCTCTGCTTATTATCTGAAATACTTCTCAAAAAAATGACTTCCTGTCATCTACTGTTTAGTTACTCAGTAGCAGAGTGTGTATAGGAAAGGCAGAATGAGAATGCCCGATTATTTCTCCTTTATTTACCAGTTTTCTAAATGATGGATTGGTTTACCAGCATCCTCTAATGGTAACCTATAAAGGCTATTTTTGGGAGGGAGGGGTGTGTAATTAGGAACTTGTGGATTTAAATATATTTGATGTGTTTCAATCTGTTGCAGTTATCTTCGTTCTCAGATTGTCCCAACTTTGTCTTGTCCTATTTCTGAATATTCTATTCTTTCTTCGTTCTCAATTTTCCACTAGCATTTGACTGGTTTCTTCAAGCCCTCTGAATGTATTTTTAGGGCCAGGTATTTCCTCAGAGAGATTCTTATTCTGTGTCTTGGCTTCATAAAATACTGATTTGCTTCTTTGATCATGTAGTTCAAATCTGACATCTTTTTAAAATTTCTTTCAAATTATTTTTAAACTCTGTGTAAACCATTTTTCAGTCACTTGATGTGTTCTATTCTTTATAGAAAGGAACACTCCCCAAAGAAAACGGAAAATGAACCAATTCTAAATAAGATGGCACAAATCCAAGCATTTCATGAAAATCTAACCTGCACTTAAGGTCCACATATACTTGAATATAGCATCTTCGTATATTTTTTCACTAAGTTTTTTTAATTCTAAGAACATCCCTCTTCACAGCTGTGAGATTCGGTAACTCCACTGTACTTTTCAGCTGGTCTTCCTTGTCTAGAGGTGTGTCTTCTGTTGGAGTTACCCCTGAGGCAAAATTTTTGACAATATTCACTTCTTCGGATACTTCTGTGACGGGCAGGCCATCCTCAGAGACACTGATGTTGCTGTTCTCACACAGATCCCAAGAACCTACATCTTTCAACATGTCTATACTTTCTTCAAGGGTTTTCATTCTAAATGACTTCTTCCTTCTCCGGAAGCTTCTTTTTTTTCCTCAAAACTTCCGCTGAGAAGTAATCTTTATTTAGTCATCTATGTTTAACTTCAGTTTTATTTATTATTGCTTCACATGTTTCACAGAACTTTCATTTAATATTTCAGCAGTGGCGGGTGGTGTGCTTTCCTCCACTGAAGATTGTGTGTGCAGAGGAAAACAGAGCAGATTCTAAGCATCACACATCACAGTGCCCTCTTTTTCTTTAACACTTATTTTGTTTAAATTTATTTATTTATTTATTTATTTATTTTGCGGTACGCGGGCCTCTCACTGTTGTGGCCTCTCCCGTTGCAGAGCACAGGCTCCGGACGCGCAGGCCCAGCGGCCATGGCCCACGGGTCCAGCCACCCCACGGCACGCGGGATCCCCCCGGACCGGGGCACAAACCCGCGTCCCCTGCACCGGCAGGCGGACTCTCAACCACTGTGCCACTAGGGAAGCCCTGCACTTATTTATTTTTAATGAAGTACAGTTGATTTACAAAGATGTGTTAGCTTCAGGTGTACAGCAAAGTGATTCAGTTATACATATATATGTACATATATATTCTTTTTCAGAGTGTTTTCCATTATACATGATTACAAGATATTGAATATAGTTCCCTGTGCTAAACAGTAGGTCCTTGTTTTTTAATCTATTTTATATACAGTAATGTGTATCTGTTAATCCCAAATTCCTAATTTGTCCCTTCCCCCGTTTCCCTTTTGGTAACCATAAGTTTCTTTTCTATGTCCATGAGTCTATGATTTATAAATAAGTTCATTTGTGTCATATTTTATATCACATATAAGTGATATCATTCGATATTTGTCTTTCTCTGCCTGACTTACTTCACTTGGTATGATAATCCCTAGGTCCATCCACATTGCTGCAAATGGCATTATTTGTAAATTGCTTTCATTCTCCACCCTTGAATTTTGGCCACCTAAGGGTGAAGCTTTGTCTCTACCACATCCAGAAAGTGTAACTTCCAAGAACGAAAAGACTTTGATCAGCACTAGATCAGGTCTCCTACTGTACCAGCTTCGGCTTTGATCCTGTGCTGTGTGATGTGGATTCTGTCTGAAGGATATGCTGGCGTCTGAAGGATTCCTTAAGTTTTCGTACAGCAAGGCAGTTGGCTTATGCTGACACTATTCTCTCCATCCACAGATCTCCTTGTCGTGGAATCTGAAGGACCAAGTTGACTTCAGGTTGCTCAGTCCTAGATTTTTTCTTTTCTTTTCTGTATCCACAAATTTCTGAAAGTCTTCACAAGGTTGGGAGAATTCTTCTAACACAAGTTTCTCTTTTGTTGTTTTCTATAGTGTCCCCTGTTTCATTATTCAAAACTCTTTAGAAAATCTTGAAATCTTTTGATTATTAAGGAAGTATACAAGTTAGAATCAGTTTCAATTGTAAACAACAGAAAACTCAAAAAACGGCTTAAGATACAAATTTCTCTCACACACACATAAATAAAATACGATCTGAGAGACTCTGTCTGATGGGTGTTTATCCCAGTTTTACCTGCTGCAATATTATATGACTGCTTATTTCCCAACCTATACCAGACTTTCCATTGACAGTACTTTGTTTCCTTTTTTTCCATTTCCTACATTCCATTGGCTACACCAAGTTTTCTCCTGTTACTTTACAAGTTTTCCATTCTGTATTTTTTTATCTTATGATAGTTGCCCTTATCTCAAGAACCAAACTGAATTGATTTCTTAGACTTCTCCACATCTCTATCTTCCTCCATTAAGACATGTACCGTAGCACACTCACGTCACTTTAATCACACCTCTGCCAACCCCACATTGATTAGAGATACAATTTCAGTTCTGAAGAATTTTAAAATATTTTTGTTTAAAAAAATTTTTGTCCTTTTTTTTTTTGTAGTTGGATCTTCGTTGCTGTGCGCGGGCTTTCTCTGGTTGTGGTGAGTGGGGGCTTCTCTTGTTGCAGAGCATGGGCTCTAGGCTTGCGGGCTTCAGTAGTTGTGGCACACAGGCTCAGTAGTTGTGGCTCATGGGCTCACTAGTTGTGGCTCGTGGGCTCTAGAGCGCAGGCTCGGTAGTTGCGGCGCACAGGCTTAGTTGTTCCGCAGCATGTGGGATCCTCCTGGACCAGGGCTCGAACCCATGTCCCCTGCATTGGCAGGCGGATTCTTAACCACCGCGCTACCAGAGAAGTCCTGTCTTTGCTTTTTTACTAATTTGTTTCATCATATTTATTTTCTATATCTCTTGCAGCATCCTCAGGAATTGTTCTCATTTGAGTGCTTCTCCAGTAGTATTTTTTAATGGATTTTTGTCTGACAAACCTGAAGAATTATATTCCTGGTGATGTCCTTGATATTGTTAGTGTACATATTTAAATGACAGTTTGACTGAATATAAAATTCTAGGCACAAAGAACTACTTCAGTGCTTCAAAATATCACCCCACTGTCTTCCTGTATCCAAAGTCCCTTTGTCTGTATGATGTAAATCTAATTCTTGTTTCTTTGAAGAAGACTGGCTCTTTGTGTGAGCTTTTTTTTTTTCTTTTTTGCGGTACTCGGGCCTCTCACTGCCGTGGCCTCTCCCGTTGCAGAGCACAGGCTCCGCACGCGCAGGCTCAGCGGCCATGGCTCACGGGCCCAGCCGCTCCGCGGCATGTGGGATCTTCCCGGACCGGGGCACGAACCCGTGTCCCCTGCATCGGCAGGCGGACCCTCAACCACTGCGCCACCAGGGAAGCCCCTGTGTGAGCTTTTTAACCTTATTGTTGTCTTTGGTCTTCTTAAATTTTATTATGATATGTCTAGGTATAGGTTTTTCCTTATCTGTCCTCTTTGGCATTCTCTGAGCCCTTTACATGTAGAGTCTTTCATCCTTAATTTTGAAGAATTTATCACCGTTCTCTTGAGATATTTCCTCCCCTAGGTTTGTTTTTTTTTCTTTATTTCATAGGCTCTTTTATCCAGATATTGGCACTTCTACACTTCATTTCACTTACCTTTATCCTCTTCCCCCTTCTATTTGATCTTATTCACAAATTCCTGCTTTGGGTGTATCATCACTATTATATTCATGGAGCCAGAATATCTGTGTTTAAATCCTTGCTCCACCTCAGGCAATTTACTTAACCTCTTTGTGCCTCAATATCTTCATCTGTAACATAGGAGTAATACTAGCTCCTGCCTCACAGAGTTATTGTGGGAACTAAATGAGTTAATATATAAAACACACGTAGAGCATTGCCGGGTACAAAGTAAATAATACATACATTCAAACCATTACTATTATTATTATTATTATTAATTGTTCTTATATTTTCATACCTGTCATTTCTACTTATCCCTTTTTGACCTCTTGTATCAGCTTCATATTATTTATGTCTTCTGTGAGGATATATGTTGCTTATTTTAAATTCATGGTTCATCTGTACCAATAATTCTGCTTTCAAAATTCATGTGGTGTACGCTATTCGGTTTTGTTGTTTTTCTAGTTACCTGTATGTTTTCAGGAAGAGCCATGCCTAGGTCTGGTTTCTCTTCTTGGTGACTTTAAGGTAATAGAGAAGACGTGCCTCCGTGCGGAGAGCCCCAGGTACCACACAGCAGCGATCCATAGCCCTGTTTCCTGCCACCACACTGGCAAACTCCTGGTCAGGGATTTGCTCTTAAAAGTCTTAGCGAGATGCTGCTGTGCTGGAAAGAAAGAATCTGAGCGTGTGATGCACGGGTCCTGCAGTTTGGAGTGGGAGTGGGTGCAGGTGTGAGAGCTTAGCACCTGTTTCCATCAGTGTCTCACCTCACCCCACCCCAGCAGGGCTTCTAGGTCGCCCTGAAATTATCCTGAGACACCAGCTGGCCTGGCTATTGCTTCCGTGATGATCCTCTCAAGGCCATGTGTGGGAGAAGCCAGGTTAGAATTTAAAGCTCTGGTCTGGCTCCCTTGGTCCCTGGGTGTTCTCCTCCCTAGGCAGAGGCCCCCTCTGGCCATCCCCTCACTCACACCAGTTTGTGTGTCCTCCTGTCTGTACTGGGCTTCCCACAATTTTTCTGTTGGGCCTTCAGATCCTCACTCGGCTCTCACTTCTGATTTGGGGAGATAGAACCAGCAGCCTAAGATGGCTGCCTTCTTATCAGGAGCCAGGAGTCTCCTCTTCACAGAAAACTTCGAGGCCTCTTTCTCTTTGGTTTCAAAGATAAACCTGATGGTCAAACACTATGAGTTTCTTGGATGACACTACTCACTCTTAAGGTCACCATTGACCTGGGCTCTTTGAGAGAAGGATTCGGGGCTTCCCTGGTGGCGCAGTGGTTGGGAGTCCGCCTGCCTATGCAGGAGACGCGGGTTCGTGCCCCGGTCCGGGAAGATCCCACGTGCCGCGGAGCGGCTGGGCCCGTGAGCCGTGGCCGCTGGGCCTGCGCGTCCGGAGCCTGTGCTCTGCGGCGGGGGAGGCCACGGCAGTGAGAGGTCCGCGTACCACAAATAAATAAATAAAGGATTCATGGAAAAAAGACCACACACTCCCTACCTCCCACCCCAGAGGAGGGACTGTTTTTTCTTTTTCTCTTTTTTTTTTTTTGCTTTCCTTTTCTTTTCCTTCTCCTTCCCCTTCCCGTTCTTCTTCTCTTCCTCCTCCTCCTCCTTCTTCCTCTTCTTCTTTTTCTTCTTCTTTTCCTTCTCCTCCTCCTCCCCTCCTCTTTCTCCTTCTTCTTTTCTTCACAGAACCTTGCACATAATGGCCTCTTGATAAATACATAATGAGTGACTTGGATCTATATCTAACTCTTGTCAGGCGATGTTTTCAAATGAACTGATGAGACCACCTGTAATAGAAAGAGACTAGGGCTTCCCTGGTGGCTTAGCGGTTAAGAATCCGCCTGCCAATGCAGGGGACATGGGTTCGAGCCCTGGTCTGGGGAGGTCCCACATGCCGCAGAGCAACTAATTCATGCACCACAACTACTGAGCCTGTGCTCTAGAGCCTGTGAGCCACAACTACTGAGACCATGTGCCACAACTACTGAGCCTGCATGCCACAACTACTGAAGCCCACGCACCACAACTACTAAGCCCACGTGCCAAAACTACTGAGCCTGCGTGCCACAACTACTGAAGCCCAAGTGCCTGGCGCCCGTGCTCCACAACAAGAGAAGCCACCACCATGAGAAGCCCATTCACTGCAAGGAAAAGCAGCCCCCACTCACCACAACTAGAGAAAGCCCGCAAGCAGCAATGAAGACCTAATGCAGCCATAAATAAATAAATAAATAAATAAGAAAGAGTCTGCCTTTCTTTTCTTAATTTTAAGTCAGAGTAACTGAAAATTCTGATGAAGGGTGTGTGCAAGTGTATAACAAATTCCTTACGTGATTAGTCAAGCTACCTGACTTGAAACAAGTTTTATTTTTGTCTCTGTTACTGGTAAACTGCATGGCCTACTTTTACTTGGCTCAGATCAAGTTTGATCAACGTGTTTGGCACATAAATGAATACATCCCTAAATAAATCAACCTGTTTGGGCAAAACAAATGAATCTATTATGACAGGAGCCAAGCAGAAACTTCCCCTGAAACTTTCCTGTGAATATGACACACGATCAGTGTCTAAAGGTTTCCCCACCACCACAGGGAGCAAAGCTGCACCTGCCTTGCTACATGTTGCAGTTTACACAGCCTGTGTCACACTGTTGCTTTGACTCAGAACTCAGTGATGGACAGATTAATTTACCTGGAGAGCGTCCGATCTTAATCTCAAATCAGCCTCTGCTTTTGGTACGAATATTGAGAATTCTAAGAAAGAAAACACAAATCCTCTCCTATCTGGCATGTGAAAGACAAATGATTAATTGTGCTTTAATTTTTAACAGCATTCTTTTGAAAGTGCCTACATAAGCCCATGGAAATAGAAGTTTCTGCCATATGCGTGTTGCTTTCAAGTCCACTGAAAGTATAGTTTCTCACACTTGATATTTCATAGTGAATTATCTTGGTTCTCAGTGATGAGTGGGTACCTGTATAACAAGAAAATTTGTGTCTCTTTTTTAAAAATAATTAATTTATTTGGTTGCACCAGGTCTTAGTTGTGGCAGGAGGGCTCCTTAGTTGTGGCATGTGAACTCTTAGTTGCGGCATGCATGTGAGACCTAGTTCCCTGACCAGGGGTCGAACCCCCAGCCCCTGCACTGGAAGCATGGAGTCTTATCCACTGCGCCACCAGGGAAGTCCCAAATTTGTGGCTCTTGATGGTTCACACACAGTCTCAGATATTCTATACTCAGTTATGTATATTTGAGATGAGCACCGGCAGCTAAAGTATATTCTTGGACTGCAGCGAGGCTTATTTTAGAGGCAGCACTGAGAGTGAAATAACATAGTCTTGGGAATTAAATAGACGTCAGATTGAGGCCAGGCTCTGCCACCAAGTTAAAGCTCCAGGCCTGTTATGTCATCTTTCTGGGCCTAAGTTTCCTCATCTGCCTATGATGGTAATTAAGTGTGATGATGTATGGAAAGTGTCTGATACATAAGAGATGTTTAAATGATAGTTTCAATGAGCCATTAATTTATGTTACATATATGTCTATTGGATTCATGCATATGAATAAATATGTCCCATATGTCCCATATAACTCTCTAAATTAGAAATTGAAGAGTCAATAGGAAATTCCACTTCTTTTTTTAGAGTTTGAATTGCTCCAGATCCTCGGAGTGACCATAATATCAATTGTATATAAACTGAAGTATTATATAGCTACATATTTCTGATTTATCACATTCACTTGTTCAGGAATGCAATAAAATGTTGTGACATCTTACTTCATCACTTTTATTCCTGCCCTTAGCTTCAGCACTTTTTATTACAAATTTTAGAGATATAGCTTCAGCATTTTTTATTACAAATTTTAGAGATATATGAAATAAATTTAGACCTGTTTTTAAAAATTTTGCATAAGAATAATACTTTCAATATTTTAATAAAATTAATGCTGTTATATCAAAACTTCATAAAGATAGCACCAAAAAAATAATAAAACGCTTATAGCCCATCAATTTTTGCAGTGACTGCAAAAATTGTAAATAAAGTTATTTTCAATGGAGCACAGTAATACATTCATAAAATAATTCATAAATATCAGGTAGAGTTCATTATAGAAACATAAGAATGGTGCAAAATTGGGAATTCTGTAAATGCAATTCCCTGTATTAGTATATAAAAAGCATATGATCTGTGGTGGCTTTGTAATGTGTCAACTTGTCCAGGCTGAATCAAATTCCTTCCCTTAATTATAGAATAAATCAGTTGAAGTAATGAAAATATTAACAACTATGAACAATTTGTGCATATATAAGCAATGACAACTCCTCAAGCTGACCGAAAGCAGTAATAAAACGTTATCAATTTTAAGACATATTCTGATTTCAGAGGTTTAAAATGTCAAAAAGATGTGCCTCTAATAATCAGTGAAATATGGCATTTCAAATTGTTAAGGAAAAGATGGGATATTCATTGCAATTAACACATTTGACATTAAGAAAACAATTCTCTTTGACAAAATAAAAATGTACACAAATCACAAAACAAATGACAAATTGTAACATTTTTAAAACATGAGTAGGGGAAAAGCATGACAAAGGGTTAATTACCTTACTATAAAAAGGATTCTTATAAATTAATAAGGAAATGATCAATAGTTAAGAAAAATGGGCCAAAGACATAAGCAGACAGATCTCTGCAAAGAGATATATGAACAATAAATCAGTGACAGTGTACTCAACTTCACTCTTGATTTAAATGCAAATTAAAACAAAATACTATTTACACTTATCAGATTGGCAAAAATTTTTAAATTTGATAACACCCAGTATTGCTAAGAGTAAGGGAAAATAAACACATTTATACACTATTATTGGTGGAAGCATAAATGGCACATCAAAGTTAAAATTTTGTTCTTGACTTCATAGAAATTATGTCAGTGATTTGTAAAGTCCTCTAAAAACGGAGTATTTGAACACAAATTTATCACCCATGTGCTTTTGTAATCAAACCAATCTAGATGAAGGCTGGGCCTTAGGATTTGATGTCGAGAAGGAAAGAAGCTAGGCTCCTAGTAACCCTATATTTATATACTTCAGGGTTTTCTTTAAGGTCCGTTCACAACTCCATGTAAGTGCTTGTATACATGGTTCTGCCCGTAAATGCCGCTTGGAGCTTGGAGCCGGGCAGCCCTGTGGGTGTGTCTCATTTCCAGTTTTTACTTGCCGTGGGACTTGGGTAAGACACTTTCATCAAGACTTGGAAGATAGGGGCTTCCCTGGTGGCACAGTGGTTAAGAGCCCGCCTGCCGATGCAGGGGACGCGGGTTCGTGCCCCGGTCCGGGAGGATCTCACAGCTGGGCCCGTGAGCCATGGCCGCTGAGCCTGCGCGTCCGGAGCCTGTGCTCCGCAGCGGGAGAGGCCACAGCAGTGAGAGGCCCGCGTACCGCAAACATTAAAAAAAAAAAAAAAAAAAAAAAAGACCTGGAACATAGGGAGAACAATAGCTGCTTCCCACAGCTGTGGAAATTCCAGGCAGTCCTTGCTTGGCACAGGTAGTGTGAGACCATAAAATGACTGTGTAAAGCATTCTTAATAAAGTACGGACAAATTTAGAACTGTTCCATGATCATTAAAAATGTTTGTTGAAACAAAAACTCTAATGTCAGTTATAAATGCATAGCAAAATGAGAAAAGAGTGAAACTCATATTCACTTAGTATACTGTAGTTTAAAAATTAGAAACATAGGAAAAAATAAAGTGTTTTATATCTTTGCAAAAAATTTATTGAGTGGTTTGCTTCTGTATGTCTATTCTCTACTTCACTAATTCCTGGCCTTACATTCAATATATTCACCCTTGTGCTTTCTTTTGTTTTATACTGTTCTTTTCTTCCTAGCTTTTTGAGTTGCAATTTTTTAAAAAAAATTTTATTGGAGTATAGTTGACTTACAATGTTGTGTTAGTTTCTGCTGTACAGCAAAGTGAATCTGTTATACATATGTCCACTGTCTTTTAGATTCTTTCCCCATATAGGTCACTACAGAGTATTGAGTAGAGTTCCCTGTGCTACACAGTAGGTCCTTATTAATTATCTATTTTATATATAGTAGTGTGTATATGTCAGTCCCAATCTCCCAACTTATCCCTCTCCTGCCTTTCCCCCATGGTAACCATACGTTTATTCTTTACATCTGTGACTCTATTTCTGTTTTGTAAATAATGAACTACAAATTTCGCTCATTACTTTTTGTTCTTTCATTTTTATTGAAAAAGTACTTAGTGCTATTAATTTTTTTCTGATCACTGCTTTAAATACCTCCTGTAGATTCTGATATATAGTGTTTTCATTGTCTATTACTTGTTTAAAATCATATACTTTCAGCTTGTATTTCTCCTTTTAGCCAAGCATTGTTTAATAAAAGATTTTGTTTTTATATTTCTGTGACTATTCTGATGTGAGGACTGCTACCTCTGCTTTCTTTTTGTTTCCATTTGCCTGGTATACTTTCATTCATCCCTTCATGTTTAGCCTTTCGAAGCACTTTGTTTTAGGTGGGTCTCTTGTACATAGCATGCAGTTGAGTTTAGTTTTGTGAGCCAAATTGAAAATCTTTTTGTTTTAATAAATAAATCAAGGACTTCCCTGGTGGCTCAGTGGTTAAGAACCCACCTGCCAATGCAGGGGACATGGGTTCGATCCCTGGTCCGGGAAGATCCCACATGCTGCGGAGCAACTAAGCCCGTGTGCCACAACTACTGAGACTGTGCTCTAGAGCCCACGAGCCACAACTACTGAGCCCGCGTGCCACAACTACGGAAGCCCGCACGCCTAGAGCCCGTGCTCCGCAAGAAGAGAAGCCACCGCAATGAGAAGCCCGCACACCGCAACAAAGTGTCACCCCCGTGCGTGGCAACGAAAACCCAACGCAGCCAAAAATAAATAAATTTATTTTTAAAAAAAGTAAACTAAGCACATTCATATATATTGTTATAACTGACAAATTTGACATTAATTCTATCATAACATTTTATTATATTTTGTTATATTCCCTATGTTCCTCTATGAGACATATTTTCTTTGCTATTTTATTTATAATTTTTTAAGGAAGGTTTCTATTTTTGTTTTAGTGGGTACTTTTGTACTTACACCTTTTTAAATGTTCTTGGTCTCTTTTCTGTTAATCAACATTTTATTATCTGGCTTATCAAGAATTTTCATATTTTCAAGTATCTTTAATACCCAGCTAATACATATCTAACAATTAGCTTTTTCTACCTTCCTTTTCCCCTCTTCCTTATCCTCCCATTTTAAAAAGGCATTATTTCTACTTTGTTATAATATGTAGTATTTATGATAGTGGCCCACCCTCACACCCACCTTTGTTTAATGCTTACCTTCAGTTCTTTTATTCAAATTCGTCCAGTCATCACTTGGTTGAATGAAGTTCATTCTCTAGTAAATTTCTCAAGAAGGGCTTATTGATGCAGAATTCCCTACATCTGTGTTTTCCTATGGCCTTGATATGGACAGCTTAACTGAATATAAAATCTTTGATTCACACTTTCTTTGCCTGAGTCCATTAAAAATGCTCCTCAATTGTTATCTTGCTTTGCATATTTGTTCTGAAAAGTCTGATGCTACTCTAATTCTTTTGCTTTTTCATATTTGGTAGTTTTACCTGGAAACATCTTTTTGTATTTCTGGAAATTTTCTTGGATGATAGATAGCTCAAATATTAGCTCTTTTCCATTATTCTGTTTTCTTCTTCAGGGACTCTAATAGTACCAATACTACAACTTTTCTGTCTGTCTTCTAGTTCCAGTTCTTTACTTTCTCTCTGATCCTTTTTACAGAAGAATTTGACCTCTGCAAAACTGCATATTAAAAATAATAGACTTACAGAAAAAAACAGGATAAGACAAATCACTTAAAACCAATGCAACTTGATAAAGTAGAGCACTAGCAATTGTAATATAATAATTATAATAAAAATATCAGCACAATTTAAAATTCCTAAAAATAAAAACTATGCTCAACTTCATAGGGCATTACCTTAAACAAGCAAACACACAAAAGTGAAGATAGAGACATTTTATGAAATTGCTGACTTGTAGTCTTCAGAAATGTCCAGGTCATGAACGTCCAAGGAAGGCTGAAGAGCTGATCCAGATTAAAAGAGAAAAAATTGACATGACCACAGAAATCATAAAAAGATGTGGATGAACCTTTGATGCATATGACTTAAGTATAAGCCATCTTGAGAAGGCTACATACTGGAGGGGAGAGAGGGATAAACAGATAGAGCACAGAGGATTTTTAGGGTGTGAAACTGTTCTATATAGTACTATAGTGGTAGATACTTGTCAAAACCCATAGACTGTACAACACAAAAAGTGAACCCTAATATAAACTATGGATTCTAATGAATAATAACATGTCAACGTTTTGGTTCATCAATTGCTGCAAAGGTACCACACCAGTGCAAGACATTAATAACAGGGGAAACTGGGGAGGGGAGGAGGGAGGAGAGGGCACGTGGGAACTGTCTGCACCTTCCACTGCTTATTATGTAAATCTAAAACTGCTCTGAGAATTCCCTGGCCGTCCGGTGCTTAGGACTCTGTGCTTTCACTGCCCTGGCCCAGGTTCAATCCCTGGTCAGGGAACTAAAATTCAGCAAGTGCATGGCATGGCCTAAATAAGTAAATAAATAAATAAATAAATAAAGCTGCTCTAAAAAATATGTCTATTAATTTAAAAAAAAAAGGCAGCCAAATGCTACACATGATCCTGAACCAGGAAGACCATTTTTCCCCCTTTGCTATAAAGGACGTTACTGGGACAATCAGTTAAATTTGAATAAGGACTTCAGCTTACATAACATTGTGTCAATATCTATTTCCTATTTCCTATATACTTTCTATATATCTATTTCTATACTTTTGATCACTGTACTGCTGGTTGTGTAAAGGAATGTCCTTGTTTTTAGGAAATACACAATTGGGATTTAGGGATTACAGGAGTATCATGTGTACAACTCACACAATTCAGAAAAAGACAACAGGGCTTCCCTGGTGGCACAGTGGTTAAGAACCCACCTGCCAATGCAGGGGACATGGGTTTGAGCCCTGGTCCGGGAAGATCCCACATGCCGCAGAGCAACTAAGCCCACGCACCACAACTACTGAGCCTGTGCTCTAGAGCCCATGAGCCACAACTACTGAGCCATGCACCACAACTACTGAAGCCCACGTGTCTAGAGCCTGTGCTCTGCAACAAAAGAAGCCGCTGCAATGAGAAGCCCGCGCACCACAGTGAAGAGTAGCCCATGCTCAGTACAACTAGAGAAAGCCCTCATGCAGCAACAAAGACCCAACGCAGTCAAAAATAAATGTTAAAAATTAAAAAAAAAACTGCATTTAAAAAAATTCCAGTTTAGGACTTTAGCATATCAGCTGACAAATGAATACTTTGATTCAAAACTTGGTGGAGCGGGCTTCCCTGGTGGCACGGGCTTCCCTGGTGGCACGGTGGTTGAGAGTCCGCCTGCCGATGCAGGGGACACGGGTTCGTGCCCCGGTCCGGGAAGATCCCACGTGCCGCGAAGCGGCTGGGCCCGTGAACCATGGCCGCTGAGCCTGCGTGTCTGGAGCCTGTGCTCTGCAGCGGGAGAGGCCACAGCAGTGAGAGGCCCGCGTACCAAAAAAACAAAAAAAAACTTGGTGGAGCCTACCAAGTTTCTGCCTACCAAGAGTTCTATTTTGGTAATTTTTCAATCTTAGTTGTGTAATAACTAAGTTGTATAATTATTTAAATATTTGCTTGCATATTGTTCTATTTCATAAGAATGTGAGAAAGTGGAAAAATGAAAATGCAGTTTCTAGAGCTAAACTGAGGCTCACAAACTTAATACAGTTGAGAAGAATGTAGAAATCAGGTAAGCTGTTGGTCATAACTTTATAAATGTTCTACAGGTCTCTTTCAAAAGCGAAAATTAGGTCCAAAAATGAGAGTGATGAAACTTGTCTCTCAGAAGGTAAAATGCTTTTGTTTTCTTATAGCTACTTACATACCCACTTTAAGACAAGTTTTACATGTGGCTTATGTATTAGTTTTCTGGAGCTGTTATAACAAAGTACCACAAAACACAACAACAGAAACTTATTTATTGTCTTACTGTTTTGGAGGCCAGAGTCCAAAATCAAGTTGTCAGCAGGGCCATACTCCTTCTGGATACTCAAGGGAACAAGGAAGAATCCTTCCCTGCCTGTTTCCTTGCTTCTGGTACCTGCTGGTAATCTCTGGTTCCTTGTCTTGAAGCCACGCCACTCCAGTCTGCCTCCATCCTTATCTGGCCTTCTTCCTGGCATGTCTTCACATCATCTTCTAATAAGGACTCTAGTCATTGGAATCAGGGCCCACCCTAATCCAGGATGACTTCATTTTAACTAATTACATGTCCAAAGACCCTAATGCTAAGTAAGGTCACATTTTGAGGTTCCAAGTGGGAAAAAAAAGAAAATTCTCAAACAAATAATGTGGAAGTAATTCTGTTTAGGAATCAAAGGCTTATTTCATCTAACAGTTAAATGTTCTCGTATGCTTCCCAAGGCGTTATTTGTTTTCTAAAATTATATATAATTGCATATATTTTCTTCCCATCACACTAAACAAATAATGAATTCTTATACAACAATACTTAGACAATACTTAACTTTTCAACAATTAAACAGTTGGTTGGGCAGAAAATTATTAGATTGAGACCCTTACATGTCTTAATATAGTCCTAGGAAGAACAAATGAGCCTTGGAGACTGAGCATATGGAACCAGGGAAAAGAGGAAAAAGACACAAAAGGTGACATAATTTGCCTTGACTGTATAAACCTGCAAAACTATTGATGAAGAGTATAGCAGCCCAACCTAGCACGCTAGTTCATGCTCTCTCCTTAATAAGACAGTATATGTTCTACACTTTCAATGTTGAAATTTACTTTCATTATTTTCAAATGTGTGAAACTACTACTCTGTTAAGACAACTGCAAGGTCTTACCTTCCATTTAAGTATGGAAATTCTATGGCAGCGCTTCTTCATCACATTAGGGTCATGGACCTCTTTGATAATTGATAATTTGATAATTGAGGCATGTTATGGTGTTTCTCCCAAGAAAAATGCAAATACTACACTCATACTGTGTGTGCTGTTGTAGGTAATTTATGAACTGTCTGAAATCCACTCATGGATCCCAGGTTAAGTTCAATGCTCTATTATTTTTTATTCCTTGGAAACTCAATCTTAATCTTTTAATCTTCTCAATCAATCTTTTGTATTTGCCCACCAAGCATCCTGTTCCTTGCTCTGGTATATTTATGTAGCACTTTACAGTTTAAAAACATGCATATAAAATTGATAAAATCCACAATGTACTTTGTAAGCATCATCATGAATATTTTTACTCAGGGAAGCTTTGATAAAATGTATTTATTAAGGACCTACTTTTTGCCAACTCAGAATATGTTACTGAATTTTGAGTAGAATATAGTTCTCATGTTCTTATGGTGTACCACCATGAATAAATAGAAGCTTAAAATGGTTTTTTGGTTGTTCACAGAGACATCATTTATAAGAGAGAAAAAGTGGAAACCAACTAAATGTCTTATCTGTTGTTACAAAAGAATGATTAACCTATTCAATGAGATATGTTGCAATCATTAAAAATTATGATTATTGAGAGTTTATAACTACATAGAAAAGAGTTTAATAAAAATGTGTCTCATTTGATAAGCAACAAAAAGAGAGTACAGATTTCCTCTTTCTGTTAGTATATACAAAGTCACAAGATACCATCATTCTTACCTTAACAACTAAAACAAGATAGATAGGCTATAAAATAATATTTTAAAAACTCATCAGAGGTGGTGGCGCAGTGGTTAAGAATCCACCTGTCAATGCAGGGGACATGGGTTCGATCCCTGGTCCGGGAAGATGCCACATGCCGTGGAGCAACTAAGCCCATGCCCCACAACTACTGAGCCTGAGTGCTGCAACTACTGAAGCCCGCATGCCTAGAGCCTGTGCTCCACAACAAGAGAAGCCACCACAATGAGTAGCCCATGCACCACGATGAAGAGTAGCCCCTGCTCGCTGCAACTAGAGAA